>NC_081409.1:179852783-180220283 GCF_030272615.1 Cryptomeria japonica
GTACATGGAGTTTAGACTCTAGATTATACTTTATACCTGGTTTGTGTTTGATCAGATTATACATGTTTGATTATATTAGATTTATACATACATTTGATTAGATTATCTATTTATACATGTTTGATTATATTAGATTTATACATACATTTGATTAGATTATCTATTTATACATGTTTGATTATGTAATTTATTTGACCGGTTGCATTATCATCTGATTTATCACATAAGATGGATGCTATGAATTGACTTGTTCATTTAGGAGGAGCATTTTCAAAACCATCACTATCTTCTCTAATCTTTCGAAGCACCTGATAGTATAAGTCAAATTTGATGTGATAACAACAATGACAAGTTTCGAAAACTTTGTTTAACTTCACATAATATGGCCTTAACCGTTCAAACACAGTTTGTCCAATCTTTATATGAGGGTTTGTTTTAGTAAACAATACATACAATTCATGTTTTGTTGTGTCTATCCAATGTTTTACATGGAGATCATAACGATCAGGACCAATCCTTTGCTTGATAACATCTCTACTATTTGATGAAGGACGAGTATTATCATTCCAAAAACTTGTCACAGTCTTCAATTCTATCAGAATGAGGAGCCCTACACATAATTGCCCAATTCCCTTCTGAGGTAGTATCATCCAAAATCTTTCTCCTTTTAACATATTTAGATATTGTCCTTCTACTAAAACCAAACTCAAATGACAGTGAAGAGATTTGTCTTTTTTGAGACAATCTTTCATTTACTAAAGATGTCAACATCACTCTTCTTGAAATGGTCTTATCTAGTTTTCGAGATTTTTTACCAATGTTCACCAAACCTTTCTTAACATTATCAACAATAGATTTTTGTAGCTGAGAAGTTTTCCTCTTTTGATTTGTTGTATCTATACCCAACAATTTCATTGGATCTATTAAGTCTTTATGAGTAAGTACAATTGATAACAATTGAGCTTTTTCTAGTGTAGTATCAAGATTGTTGAAATGAGACATTATTTCTTTTCCACTTTTATTCATTGACCTCCTTTTAGTATGTCTAGGTTCTTCACTGAGACGTTTCAACTCATCCACATCCATTTCAAGTAAATGATCTAAATTTTTATAAGAAATATTTCTCTTCACCTGTTTAGCTAGATCCACAATATCCTCATCCATATCAGTAGTAGGAGGTAAGGAGCCTGGCCCCTCTCCTTCAAAGGTCCTCATTGGTTCAACTTGGACAATCTCCTCCCTATGTTCATCAACTATATTGTGTTCTTCAACAGGTTCGTTTGTCTTGACTCTCGCTTTAGAACTCCCTTCTTCTCGAGCCCATTCTGAACATAATTTAAGAGTTTGTGTAAGGTTCTTGAATTAATCAGAGATTATTCAATTAGGTTTAAGAATAGGGGTGAATTTGGCTTAAAGCTTTGTAACATGTTAAAATTAGCCCGTTCAATTTGGTTTATTAAATTTAATTACTTTCAGGACCTTATTGTTATAACTCTAATTAAATTACCTGTTTAGGTTTAAAGTTCAATTTGTTCTCAGGTTACAATTAAAGTTCAATCTCTAATTTTGACCACTAATTTAACACATAAAATAAAATTTTGATAAATTAGAAATTCCAATTATGAAAATTAAAAGTACAAATATTTTGATGCATGCATACGATAAAGATGACCACATACTAATTTGTTATGGACCATAATGTAGGTGGACTATAATTTGTCACATCTGTGTATATTTAAGACCTATTATTGCATAATAGACCTCCTAATCTGAAATGTTTTTGCATGTACGTAAAGTCATATAAATAATTCATCTAAATTAATCAACATGTTTAATAGACCTTATAAATTTATGTCACATTTAAGACCTATAATCAATGTAATAGTCCTAATTTAGGCCTTATTATTAAAATCAATATGACCACGTATGAAAAAACATTTCACAATTAATATACTTAACTCCCCTTAAGACAGATATATTATGTGAACATGAAATTACTTGTACATGTAGATTAAATATTCAATATATATAATTTAGAACCTAGAAATTATGACATAATAGGTCTTATTAATTTTATGACTTAATAGGTCTTATCTATTATAAATGGACTTAATTATATAGGAGAAAAATGCAATTACACAACAAGCAAGTTGATGGAATTTGAAATTTGTAAATACACATGTATTATCTCAAATTAATTATTCTTTCCAATTAAAACAAGATTATTTTTAATCCTATTATTTCCAATTAATTTAATTAAGATTTTTTAAATTAATTTTCATTAAAAATATTGAACTAATTAATTGTTACGTAATACATATTAAATTAAATAGAAATAAAATTAAAAATACATACTTGCTTCAAGATATCTTTGTCTTCTTTGTTCTTGATATCTTTCTTCCATTTCGGGAGAATAATTCCTTGAAGTCTTATTTTGCCTTCTCTTCTTGTTCCCCGTGCTTTTACAAAAAACCTTCAAATTATTGCCTTCAAAATAATTGTCAAATGTCTTCTTTCATCCAAAAATGCGAATTATTTTAATCATTTGTGTGATAAAAAATGAAAAAAATTATGGACATTTATACGACTCCACAAATGAAATTCATTCAACCAAAATGCGTCGGACAGAGTTCGAACGAAACCCGACAGTTAAAAATGGTCGGGTTCGTTCGAACATGACAGTTACAAAAAAGTACGGGCCAAAAAACAAGCCCAGTGGTTCGAGCAAATGGGGGTTCACTCGAACCCCTAATGGTTCGAGCAAACCCAATTCGCTCAAACAATTGTTCATTTGAACCCTTCAATTAGAAGTTTCTCCCAAAAAATTTCAGAGTTATGAAGAATTAATGACTTCGGAGCTCTGGTTCAAGGCACGAATGAAATAATCTTGATAACCCAAAAATATTAGATGGTAGTACTCGGAACAAGCTTTCCAACGAGTATAATTTTGTTATATTTTGAATTTATTATGTTCTTGTTTTTTTAATTTTATGGAAAATTGGTTTTTCACCGAACATGAACTTCTCTGTTCAACGCATTGGGAAAAATAAGAAACTAATTCAAAAAAATTCTGAAAAATATCTATGCCCCTGGTATTGATGTCTTCTTTCTAACAAAAACAAAAAATTGAATTTCGATTTATATAGAACAAGTTATGTGTTCAAACGTAAACCTATGTCTGAATTATGACTAGTCGGACTTCAAAACTTTATAAAATGAAAATATTGAACATATCACTATAAAACCAAATGCAAGCCCTGGATATTGATGTTACAAACCAAAATTCAAAAGAATTGAGTTTTTATCATTTATAGAAAAAAAGTTATGCATTTCGGGAGGCACATCACTCTTAAAAAATGTAGTTTGTTGTAAAAAACTACTTTTCGAGGGAGATGGAAATTTTTTTTTTAAATCCTTCAAAAAAATTTGAAAAAAATGTATATAGAATCTACAAACAAAATGCCAAAAATCACTAATTTGCATCATCTTCAAATTTTTAATAGTTTAAAAGTTATAGTTCTCGGAAGTTGAAGATTATTTTAAAAATGTACATCTCAGTGTCAAAAGTGGCAAAAAAGTGGGAACCATTATTGTGAGTTCACCCACAACTTACTTTTGTATAAATCTTAGAATAGTGTCATCTTGACAGCAAATTGGTAAGATTTTTTGTATGCGAAGTCCACCCATGGTAGGTAATCTTCACATTTGGATTGTTGATTCATGCAACACATCCGCATAAGATATTCAAATACTTGAATAACCCTCTCGATTTGGACATCCATCTCTAGATGATATGCGAAGCTAATATTCAATTAATTACCCAAGGTTGCAAACAAGTTTTAGAAAAATCTTGATGTCATTCTAGCATATTTGTCATAAATTCTTTCTTTTTTGGCACCTCGTGGAGTTGAAAAAATTATTTTACCAATTTATGGGCTATGATGGGTGCTCCATTAGTTATATTTCTATGTATAAATGAGCCAATTTTGTAAGCTTATCTACCACCACTAGAATTGTTTTATGCTTATTTCTAGACATGGGTAGTCCTTGTACAAAATACATACTTATGACTTGCCATTTCTAATTTGGAACAACATGTGGTTGAAAAAGTCGCATTGCATGTTGGTGTTTTGCATTTGCCCTCTGACACTAGAAGCAAATTGCCAAAAACCTAGCAACATGTCTCTTTATTCCTTTCCAAAAATAAAGGGGCTTAACATCTGCTAAAAGTTTTGTAACCTCTAGATGACCTAAATATGGTGTAGAATGCACCTCCCTCCAAACCAACTTTCTTAATCTTGTCAAATCGGGTACATACATACGACCTTTATACCTTAGTAGGCCACTTGGTTCGAAGTAGAACCCATCATATCTCAAATCTTGTGGGTTGTCTTGAAGGGCTTCCTTAAGCTGCCCATAGTACTCGTGTTCTCCTGATTGCTATAAAATCTGAGTTTTGAAGTAGGTGTGAATGGAGACCATGGAAGAAATATGCACCTCTTTTGACTTAGGGCATCTAATACTCAATTTTCCTTACTCTTGATATAACTTATTTCAAAATCATAATTGGATATTAATTCCAACCATCTTCTTTGTCAAGCATTTAGGTTTAATTGAAAGAAGATATACTTCAGACCTTGATGGTCCGAATTAAGTTTAAAGGGTTTTCCCAATAAGTAGGGCCACCACGTCTAAAGAGCGTGCTCAATCACTATCAGCTAGAGGTCATGGGGAGAATATTTTTAATTGTAATATTTTATCTTCCTTGACTCATAGGCAGTTACCTGACCCATCTAAGCCTTCTCCTAAGGCATTTGTAACTACTACAAATTGACCCTCTGGGTCTAGCACTTTCAAAATTAGTGTTAATGTCAATCTCTCTAAATTAGGTGATCAAAATCACTTGAATCTCTTTCCTTTTTTTGGAGATAAGTAATGGGGTTGGCTATTTGAGAAAATTTCATCATGAACTTCCTATAATATCCTTCCAATCCCATAAAACTTTGTACTTCTTGAACATTCCTAGGGGCCAATCATTCAAGTATAGCTTTGATCTTTGCAGGGTCCTCTATTATTCCTTATACATAAATGATGTGCCCTAAATACTAAACCTCCTTATGGAAGAAGGTACACTTAGACAATTTCCCATAAAGCTTGTTCTCTCACAAATGTTGAAGGACTATTTGCATATGTTTGTAATGTTCTTCTTCATTCTTGGAGTAGATAAGGATATCTTTCAGGAATACTAGGACAAAATTGTCTAAAGAATCTCTAAAGATACTATTTATTAGGTTCATGAATGCCACTAGGGAATTGATAAGATCGAATGTTAGCATTGTAAACTCCTAATGCCCATATCTAGTCTTGAAAGTTGTCCTGTGAATATCCTTGTCCTTAAGCCTTAACTGATGTTAGCCCAACTGTAGATCAATTTTAGAAAACACTAGAACTCTATGTATCTAATCAAACAAATCATCAATATGTGGAAAGAGGTACTTGTTTCTTATCATAGCCTTATTAAGTATATGATAGTCTATACACAAGCATAAGGTACCATCCTTCTTCTTCAAAATTATCACGGGTGCTGCCCATAGTGATAAACTTTATCTAATTAGCCCCTTACTTAACAATTTCTGAAGTTGTGCTTTTAACTCTATTAATTTTGGCATAGTCATGCGATATGGAGCTTTAGACAGTGGTTCTACTCTTGGGACTAGGTTAATTGAGAAATCAAATAGCCTTTCACGAGGTAACCCTAGTAATTCTTTAGGAAAAATATCTTGGTAATCTCAAAGATAAGGACATTTTTCTACAAATGTTTCTCCTTGCTCCATAGATTTTCTACCCCAGTTGGTAAAGTCTAGCATTGTCGACTGCACTTCTTGGAAGTGCTTAGCTTCTAAAAACTTTTGACCAAGGTGGTGCAAAGTTCTACTTGTACTTAGCTAGTTCATTGTGCCCATATACACAATCTAGCCCTTGGATCATGCATAATTAGCAAGGGTTTGTAGTTGTGTGACCAACTAGAGTGATGTAGGACACAAACACCAGGCTCGGATGGCAATATTGACTAATTCATGTGTTTGCACCTTCATGAAGGGTAGGGCCACTTATAGTAGGAAAGTGTATAGAGGATCGCTAGGCCTTTGGTTGGAACAAAAGCACTTGAGTTATGCTCTCCCTCACACAGAATCATGTTGAGACTTGTGATACAGTCAGTCAACTAGAATTACAGTAGACTCTAAACTCTTAACTCTTTTCATTTATATCATGCATTTTAATATACAAATTGAAAGATGAAATTGTTCAATAATTGTACTTGTTAGATACTTATCCATTCATGAAAGAAAGTAATTTCAAAGAAAAAATATCATGCATATTAGTTAGCTTCTTTTCTTTTCTAATCAAAATTCAGTTATTATTTCATGTTAGTAGTGTATATGATGAAATTGGGAATTCAAATTATTGTAAAACCAAATAAGATTCAACCACATAAAACCCTAGTTCTACAATGAAATCCACCATATACCAATGAAGAACCTAAAAACATGCAAAACATCAAATATGAAAGATTATACCATTCACATGTTCATTAGGGTTTGATCTCCATTGTTTCCTATCTTCATTGATCTTGCTTGATATTGTTACTCTCGAATTTTGTGTGCATGAGAGCTCAATAAAGAACGGGTTGTAGTTGTGTAGTTTGGCAATATGTAGATGTTTCGCTTGAATGATTGAGATATATATGAAAGGATAGGTAAAAGATCCTCTTTTTATAGATAATAACCTAGAAATGAAGGGCAAGGATTAATAGGTGGAGGATAAATGGTCAGCTCAAATTACAAGGTACATAAAATATTAGAGAGGTGGTTAAAGGTAAATTAAGAGATAAATGACAAGTGTCGTGGAGGGAAAATGCTAATGAATTAATTAAATAAATAAAGATTTATTAAATTATTAGAAGAAGTGGGGCCAATTAATTAAATAAAATATTTATTTAATTTAGGGAAAGGATAATTTAAATAAATAAAAATATTTATTTAAAGAGGGAAAGGCTAGAAGAAGATTTCTGAATTAATTAAATAAATAAATATCTATTTAATTAATAGAAGGCTTAGGATAAAATAATTAAATAAATAAAATATTTATTTAATTAGGCTAGGACAATTTTAGATGTCTACAAATAGAATAGTGATTATTACAATTAATATTGCAAATGATATGATATGAGTAAGCATTGTTGCTTCAATTACGTTACCATGTGTTGTAGCAATGATTCTAAGTGTCCAAAAAAACTTTAGCATGTATTCCTTTTTGCATTTCATATAATAATGGATTGGGGAAGTTGTGAGAAATTGACACCCTTGGGGGTCTCTTTGAGAATGATGTGAGGAAAGACAAGGAGGAAGCAAGCTTCATATGAAAGAGGTAAGATATTCCCTTGTTTTACTTCATTCTATTATTACAAAAGAGAATGTGATATGAGTAGAAATTGAGTGCTATTTTAATGAGTCTTAGTTCACTCTATAATGCATTGGAATTTTATTTTGAAACTTTTGAAAAGTCAACAATGTTTTCTTTTGTTTTCTTTTGTTTTGTTTTTGTTTTTTATTATTATTATTATTATTGGTTCCAACAAGTTTTGAAGGGGCCTCGAAACCCTATTACAAAATGTTGTCCAAAAGAAAAACATATCCAACTAATAGCCAGATAATGGCCAACAAAAAGTGACCTAACAATGTAAGGAAAAGAAATACAAGAGTCATTACTACAGCTTATTCATGGTATCAAAATATTTCATCTCTTTATTGTAGAGTTTATTATGTAATTTCACAAGGCCACATATCTCATTCTTCTCTTCCTCAAACATTTTCTTCTTGTTGCCATGGGTAGGAAAGCTCAAACCCCTTTGATCATTTTGCTTCACATGTTTACCCTTATCTTGAAGAGCATACAAAAATTAAGAGGGGGGTGAATCATTATATTAAAATATTAAGTTAAACCAATATTCCATTCACCATCAAAGCATCAACAATAATATCAAAAAGTGATTGTGCAAAAAATGAACACATCTACACAAGAGAGAACCAAATTTATGTGGAAACCCTAAATAAAAAAACCATAATGAGAATAACTGCTTGGATCTACTACCCAAATCCAACATCACAATAGAAAATTGAACTTACAGTTATTTAGTAGGAACTAACCCATAGAAATTTCAATGAAAAGGAAACACCAATCCCTTACAATCTAATTTTCAAGCAACAACCTACAAGGGACACCAATCCCCCTACAATCTAATTTGAAGGAACCAACCTACAGGAGACACAAACCTCCTCGAACTAATCATCAACCCAACCACTAAGCAACAACTTATATTAAGAGGCACCAACCTCATATTACAAAATGAATGATACAAGAGTAACAAATAATTATGTTATAAAGATCTTCACAAATCAATCCGCATACAACTAATTTTGATCTGAATCAACTAGTGGGCATTGCAACATTATCCAATTCTCAACACTTACATTCTCCAATAGAGAATGAAACATTATGCTCATATAGACACAAATACACACATACTATCACAATGCAGACTTCATATCACATTGTGCTCATCACACTTCATCTTGAATGAAAGATTGGCTATATATATCAATATGATCATGTTACAATCATCTCAATATTGACTCGGAAACATTGACACCATCACAACTCTCCAAGATAATCTATGTCAACCAAAGGTCAATCCTAAATTCATGCAATATATAGTTAGCCCAACCTTAAATTGCATACTGTAGTATAGGAGTGAAGTAATAGTATGCACTTCATCTCATAGGCTCTACTAGCCTCAAAATATGTTCACATGCTTCCTCGAGCTGGTGTAAATTTCCCTTTAGCTAGCACAAAATTCCAAACATTTGCACAGTCATCCAGTAAACACATTCTTCATTCTAACACCTTTAGATATCTTTTTGGTAACTCGAATACTTTAAAACTTGGATCTAACATACCTCCTAACTCGATCCAAATTTCCACCAAATTGCAAACCCAAATAAATAATCGTGATAGAATGTAGGGTAAGTGCACCAAATGCTAGACAAAAGGGGGGTACAAGTCACTACTTTTTTTTTTCTGAAATCAACTAATCCTAAACTTGAAGGAGTTATTTGAAATGCATGCACTCAAAATTTGAAGATACCAAAAGAACATGAGTTGTAGTACTCAGAGTCTAGTTTCTAAACTACTAAAGTTTTTTTGAAAATGGATAAGATTAAGAGGGTCAAATGATTCGCGCACACAAAAGTGTTCCTATTTTTTTTAACAAAATATAACATGTGTCTAGTGTGTGCCCAAACTGTTTCAACAAGGTGTGACTTGGGTGAACAAGTGGATCCAGGAGATGTTGTTTTTTGCAATTGCCTCAACCTTCCTCCTCAAGGAGATGTTTCAAGGTTTGTTGGACAAGTCATGCAAAATAGATGTCGACATCCTCTTTGGAAGATGAATAGTGAGGGTCATTGGTGCCCTCCTCCTCAGCGAGTTCTGAAAATCAACACTGGTGGTTCTTCTCGTGGAGATCTTGGTCATGCTGGTATTGGTGGAGTTGGGCGAGATAGTTCTGGTATTGTTCAGTTTATCTTTTATGTCTATAAGGGCATGCATTCTAACAATTTGATGGAGGCCCTTTCCATTCTTTATGTTGTGGAGTGTAGTTGCGATCTTGGGTGGAGAAAGATTATCTATGAATCTGCTTCTCAGGTGGTGGTGACTTTGTTGAATAGGCAGAGGTTAGATGATGTATGTTGGCATTTAGCATTGGTTATTAAATAGATTCTCCTTGGAATCTATGACTTTCAATCATATCCCTAGAGAATGGAATGGAGTTGCGGACTGTTTGGCCAAATGGGCCTCTGATCAAATGTACAATTGGAACATTGTGGATAGGGGTCAATTACCCTCGGATCTGTCTCAAAAGTTGGACCACCTGATCGAGACTGACAAGGTTGTTTAATGCTTGTGCTCTGTATTTCTTTTTTGTCTAAATAAGTTTTTACCCCATTTTTAGGTAAAAAACCCATTGGTATTAATATACTTAAGAGTGAGTACTAGAAGTGTATTTTTTTGTAATTTTTGGTTTAGTATTTTTTTATGATTTTGCAAAGTCGATGCATCTTGAAAATCAAATCATCGATTGTGCACGTCAAATAAATTGCTCAAAAATAATCGAAAAATGTAAACTTTTTAATGTTTAAAGAATGAAGTGTAGAATAATAATATATAGTTCTTATTTCAAATTTGGACAAGTAAGTCAAAGTTATTAAAAAAATGGTTCACACCTAGATGCAATGAGCGCTAAGTGGAATTCATTCTCATGAGACATGGGTTATTATCAAACGCTACTCATGAAACATGGGTCAATGAGTTTAGCTCAAAAACTACACAGTTTAATCCTAATAGCAATATAATAATTTGACTTATGTGGAAAATATCTCCTACTTATCAATTGATGAGCTAAAGGGGCTCTATAATGAATGGTTCATAAGGCAAGACACTTGTTGAAAGTTTTGCAAAAAGGGTTGCAAGCTAAGTGGGTTTAACCTTGGAGGAAACTTCGAGGTTAAGCACACTTGAATTGTAGTAGTACTAGGACGAGTGACCTCCCGGGAAGGCCTAATGCTTCACCTTTGTGAGGATCACCTAGATGCAGTGAGTGCTAAGTAGACCATTCATTCTCATGAGACATGGGTTCTTGTGAACCACTACTCATGAAACATGGGTCAATGAGTTCATAGGGTACAACACTTGCTGAAGATTTTGCAAATGGCATTGCATGCTAAGTGGGTTTAACCTTGGAGAAAACTTTGTGGTTAAGCACGCTTGAGTTGGAGTAGTACTGGGATGGGTGACCTTCCAGGAAGGCCTCATACTTCACCTCTCTGAGCATCACCTAGATGCAATGAGTGCTAAGTGGACCATTCATTCTCACTACACAATTAAATCCTAATAGCAATATCATAATTTGACTTGTGAAAAATATCCCCTACTTATCAATATTTATTTAATTAATAGATGGAAAAAGATAAAGTCGAGTGATTAGCTAAAATACTAATACGTTAATTTTAGGTGTCCACAAAACCTTACAAATGTTGGAGTGCCAATTGAAATGAAACAAAAATTGCAATGAAAAGAAGCTCACTAACAACCATAACAAGTTTGCAACAAACACATCATAATCATTTTGGGCACAAATGTGTGAGGGCATCGCGAATAAATCCATCACTCAGAGAACAAGGTTTACAAACATCTAAATGAAGAAAAAATTAAACAAGATGGACTAGAAGACAAGACATTGATACTAATACATTATTGTTAAACTAAATGAAAGCCTATGATGACTGAATCTCTCACATAGCATTATAGTGGTTAACTACAAGGATGGATCTCATTATTCTCTATCAAGGATGCAAACTATAGTGACATTAATTCATGGTACCACAAATGAATATAAATGTAAAAAGTTTTGGTGGTGGTTTTGTGTTTTCTTTACTTCAGTAGAGCTAAGAAAGACACTCGATTTTGGCATGAACATGTAAGGACATCAAGTGACTACGTAAAAACACTCAAGTGGTTGGACATGTTGGGTACCTACCTTGCAATGGCAGCGATTCAATGACAAACTAGCTTCAAAACCAACAATGACAACCTAGAAGGTGCAATATGTTGAAATCCCATAAGGTGCCAAAATTAAAAATCCCTTGGCCAAATTGTGAAACAAGGTTTTGCCTTATTGCTGGCATCAAAAATAGAGATGAAAGGGGAAACAATGGAAAGTGAAGGAGGCATGAAATATCACAAGTGGTCCTAGTAGATACAACAATTTGAGTCTAGGAATATTGTTAGGAGGTATGATGTCGTATACATAAAACCCAATTGTATAGAAAGTGTTAGTGTAAGTCAAAACAATTGTGTAATATGAAATTAGTTAAATTATAAAGAAATTAAGTAATAAAAGGTAGTTGCAATCAACCTCTTATGATGAAATTTATATTCAAGCATCAAAATATAGAAGCAAAGAGATTGCAGAGGTGAAAATTTAAATATGTTTTCACTAGTAGTAATTTTTCTAATAATACCAATGATAGCTCTAGATGATGTTTGCCTAATTTCCTTTTTGATCCTTGCTCCCTGTAAAATTTATAGGAACTAGCATGTCTTTATTTGCTATTGTTTTGTGTCAAAATAATCGAAATGAGATTGTATGAATAATCAAAGGAGACTAAAAAATTGGGTCTATCAATTTGCTCATCATGGGCTACGACACTTTCAAATGACTTTAATAGCAAACCAAAGTATAACCAAAACGATTTTTTTTCCTAATTGCAATATTTTTAGGAGCAAAGTAATAGATTGCCAAAATAAATAAATAAAAATCATATTTTTATTGATACAAAAAGCTTATACACAATTGAATCCAGAAACCAATTTCACCATATTATTATTGTTCAACATTCAACCTAGTTGAGGACCCTTTCTCCATGAAGAGCCTCAGCAAATTCCATTAGCTATTTACTATTTACCCTCGAAGCATAAAGTTTCCGTATAGCCATATTTGCAATCCTTCAAAACTATTTCCTTACAAAATTAAAAGACCCTCCTCTGATCCAAGTTTTTGTCAACTGAGAGTCTAGGGGCAAGTTAGAATATTCATTGAAAGTTCAAATTTGGGTGGGCAGGCTTCTGTATTGTGACATCCAACAAAAGTATAAAAAATGGGTAGTAAGACACCATATTTACAGTTGATTTCAATTTCAATAAGAGTATAACCTGATCAATAGAAAAGAGGAAAAAACATATCCATCAATTTGAGAGATAAATGGAGCTTGCTGATCCAAATTATGATTCAATAGAACGTCATGGAAAATGATGACTTTGAAAGAAAGGAGAACCCTATCTCAATTAGCCATTGGATGTATAGTCTCCAAGGCTTTTCAAATGAAAAGAGTAAGTGATACTTATCGATATTACAAATCATATAATGACCCTGTATACATGATTTTATCATCCTATCAAAGATCAAATAATTCACTTGAAATAATAGCTAGAAATTAGCGCCATTCAGCCTCAATTCAAAAGATCGTAGTCATCCAAACGCTCATTGTACTGCAACATGTTCTTCCTGATCTTTGATGTGTCAACCCACGTAACAAAGTCTTCTAGTGGCCTTGTCACCAAAAATGCTGGATCTGTAACAGTATCTGGACCAACGCGGATATCTTAAGAACAGCTAAAGAAATCTTTGTAAAATAGTAGTTTTACACTAATATATACTTATTATGAAGGCAACTAGATGACTAATCATATATAGAATCCCCATATAATTTATATCATGATTTCTTCAACCAGATTTAAGATGTGCCTTATTAACTCACATCTTATATATCAGGGAAAAAATGTTACTGGTAAATTAAGAGTAAGAGATTTTCACATTTTCACAGTCCATATTAGTGAGTCTACAGATTCTATGGAGGAAACTGCATAATAATTTTTTTTATCATGATGGATCATACTCCATGATCCATCATCAGATAACATAAGTAACATAAGCAACGAATTGTGAAAAATGCAAAAACTAGACACTCTTAAATGAAGATCAAGATGCTCAGAAAATAGATTGCCTTGGGAGATGCAGGCAAAGGTTGAAAGGTTGAAAACTTGAAAAGCGGGGAGAAAGCAAAGCAGGACCCTGAGACTTTAAAAAACTACCCTGGGCAGGAAAGTTGAAATTATATCAACAATCAAATAAATAAAAAATGAACAATATATCAATAAAAAAATATAAAAATTTGATAAAAAGAAAAGAAAAAGTTCAAGCACATGATATGTGTATAAGAAGAGTGTAAAAGGTGGGACAGAGAGGAAGACAGACAGGTAAGAAAGTAAAAATAAGAACAAAAGCATAAGTAAAAGAGAGAAATTGAGATGATAACAGAAAAACAAATGTAGGCAAATCAAGAAGGTGAAGTAAGGAACAAACAGAAAAAGCTGAATAAAATGCGGGATAAAAGGATGAAACATGAAAAATGGAGATGGGGAAGCCAAGGTTAGAAACATATATTATACAATGTCACTGGTAATTGGTACCATATATTATACATTACAAATGTACATCAACCTCATGTTTTACAATGTTACTGGTAAATGGTACCATATATTATACATTACAAATGTATATATACATAAAATTTAGATAGAGGAAGGATACGGCCTTGTTCAATATATGTCACAGCTTCCTTGAGGCTTTCGCAAAAATGTAACCTTACAAGAACAGTAGCCAGGCGACGCCTGCAAAAAAACATTGTATGCAAAATGATTCACCTTGAAGCTTGAAAGTGTGCTCTATAAAGCAAGGTAGTTTTATCCAGCAAACTCAAAGCAAAGTTTTACAGTTATATTAACAACACCCTATAAAGGAATTAATTTTACCAATTATACCTGCAGAAGGAAGAAACTGACAACTTGTCACACAGAGCCAAGCTCTTCTTTGTTGGAATCACTCCAATATTATATCTTAAGAATAATACAAAGATTCCGACATCAAAAACTTCAAGCATAAAATATCTCAAAAACCTAAGAAACCAATAGGTTCTTGATGTTAAAAGAACATGGCATTGTAAAGGATAACTTTCACAATAGTTGTTTCAGTTCCTGTGTCTAAACATTTAATCATTTAAAAAGCACAAAAAAAGATTAGCTGGATTTTTTATTGAAGTGGAGGTATTTTATCATGAAACTTGCTGCATTCAGCAAAGGAATTAGATTTTCAAGGGGTTAAGAGAATTTAAACAGCATGATACAGATTAGAAACAGATCCCCTTATTATTAAATATGAACAAATCAAGTAAGACTCTAAAATGAATCCTTACAGTTTTTCTAGAAGACGATCAGTCATCTCAACTCGAAATGGGTCTTTGGGATCAATTTGCTTCAATATGTTTACAAGCTTGGTGACCACTCCACACAATACAGAGTATCTGAAATGACAAAACAAAAAGCTCTGTATCAAAGTAAAGAGAAAACTTGTACAAGACCTTGTATTAGTTAAAAAATCATCTCCTCCCTAAGTATCAGATTGGATAATATTTGCCTTTAAAAATCACAAAATATTCAAAAATTGCAAATAGCTATCCTATGCATGAATAGAGTCCCGGATTAAGTTAGAAATATTATGTATAAACTTTTTCTCTGTTGATATTCTCAGTATCATATGCAGTCAATCACAAATAAGCATGACGATAAATATCACAGTTTTTTAAGATCCTTATATCTAGAAGCAGCTGTTCAGTCAGACAAAGTAACAATTAGAAAGAGAGAGATATGAAACATTTGAAGATCCTGCTGTAAATGGTTTTGACTCTATCAATCAACATCTAGTGCTCCAAATTTTTTAAAATTAGCATTTTGTAGAAAACCATATTATACTTGCACGAGAAGGTTAAACCCTTCTTTCTAATTTGATGTCCCTTGAATCGTCTGTAAGTCCAAATAGCGCATGACAGCTAATGGATTCTACAATAATCATGATTTGATATGAAATATCAAGCATCCTATTCATATACAAAGAACAAAGACGATACCAATGGAGATGACTCAAAATAGAAGGATGATATAATTTTTAACTCTGAAATGTATCTGACATGCACTTCAGGAAATATTTTGGACAATATCCTGCAAATTGGGAATTGTGAAGTACATAATCCTGAAAGCCTATCTGCATTTTAGTTTGCATTCTGTTCTATAATACATGTATCTAAGATTCTAAATATTGTTGTACTCCTACCAAAATGACCCAATTCATAATCATTACTTACACCAGTTCATAGTTCATAGTTCACTTTGAACACCAATTTATTGAAAATATTTATGAATGTTGATATGTCAAATAGTAAATGGCAATGAAGCATTATGGTGATAGATTATCTATGTTGATCAAACTAATAGAAATGAATTTATTCTAAAAAATAACTAAATCAACAACAATATTTTTTTATAATTATCAAACAAATCCACGTCTTAATATCAATTTTTACAACCTTTAGAATTTAAGTCTATTATTATTTTTTATATTATATCAATTAATTAAATTGTAAATTATTATAGATTATGCTTAATTATTGTATAAGTGAATCTAACACACCCAAATAAACCTACGAAATTTTCTTATTGACCAAAAAAAAAATTAAAAAGAAAACATTGATACTTTATCATAGTTAATCATGGACTTGGTACAACTATGAAGTATAAATATTTTTCTAAATACTTTTTTGCTCAACTAGAGAGCCATGGAAAATGGTCAACGAAAACTGCATCAACGGAAATTGTGCAAGACGGTGAGTTGAAGCGAAGAGTAATAAGATTAGATATGAAAAACAATGTAACAGTAAAGTCTGAAGGTGGAAAGTAAGGCCACTATAGCGAAGACTGAGAGCGTAGATCTATAGGCTGCAATGGCCAAACTGAAGATAAAATGAGGGGAGGTCAATGCTTCTAGATATAGATTGTTGCCTGCATGTTGTCCATTCATTCAATGTATGAGGAGATCATTAGTCAGTTGATGGGTGTTGCTAAGCCTTTGGGGAGGTAGTGTAGTTCAGATGCGATAGAGGAAGTATAGCGTACAAGATGCTTTTTTCAGTCAATAGATGCATTTAGATAAGTAGACCACTGAACTCTTAAGCTACAACCTGTATGATCTCTATTTTATTTAGAAGAAAAAAGTCTGTTGGAGGGTTCCAGCTTCTAATAGAAACCATGAACCTCTCTAAGAGGTCAACCTTTTATAGACTAAGGTTAATCAAATAAACAAACACGAAGGAACGGGCTAACCACATGCATCATTCTCTGTGACTGAATTTCGTGTCCTTTATACTAAGATACCTCGTCCAATAATAAGTTGTAGATCTTGGTTTGCCTTACCTCTTGCACCGATCTTCGACACTGAGTAACCATCTCTAAAGGACTCAAATCATTTTTTTAGTGCCCTTCATCTGCAATGCCAAGCAAACAAATTAAGGAAAGCAAGGGACTCATGGCAGATAAGGACACGATGGGCACATTACTTGCATCTCCCACATTTGATACAAATTCTGCAACTTGATACAGGCTCCTTTCAATGGAGGAAGATTTGCAGGTTTCGTCATCATTTTTGAAACGCGTGAAAGAGGCCCCACCCAAGTTACTTTTAGTGCTTTAATACCAGTTGTCCAGCTATTAAAGAATTGGAGAGTACTTTCATTTTGTGGGTGTGCCACCCAAAAACCTTCACATCGAATGTCAGTGATGAGCAGATTCTGTTTAGACTTAAGTCTAAACGATTCCCTTGAAACGTACAATATTTCAAGACATGAAATGATAGTCTGGCTTTGTCATGTGGGCTCAGTAAACGTGAGCAAAAGTCAAAAGAACGGTGGAAATAATCCAACAGTTACGAACAATCTAATCATCTTGCATGCCAGTCCATCAATGTGAGTCATTGATTTTGAAATTTAGCTCATCCCTTTCAAATAAGGATACGCCTTCGGCATAAACACCCTATTTCAATCTTTTTGAGTGCTGTTTGTCATTTTTGTGCCCAGTTATGTCTGAAACTGTAAGTTCTATGAATCTCATTATTAACATCAAAATGCAGGTACAAACTTGAAACAGGAAAATTTGGAAGAAATTGGTAAAGTTTGAAGCCTAAAAATCAAAATGGTACAAATGCTAGAGAAGAGAATCAGTGTGACAAAGTCCCAAGTGTACAAAGCACCAAAAAACTCGACCAATGTGCCTAGTATCAAATATTCAACTCTATGCAATTTTGATATAAACATCACAGCAAAAATGGGTTTTCCAACCTGAACACATTAGTGTAATTGAATTTTGGCAAAGTAGACAGATTCAAATGGTATGAAAAACTCTGCCACCATGCCAGACAAAGAGGCAAAGTAACCGGATACGCCCATGCTCACCCCAGGCGTGCATACCACCATATCCAATACGGATACAGCATAGATACGTGTTGGATACCATATCCACAAGTGCCCATAAAACACTAATTTTCCAGTTATGTTGGATACTTTGTGATTTGATTTTTAGAAAGTTTGACATGAACCTTCCTAAACTTAATTTGGAAAACTTCATTCTTTCAATTTTTATTTTATTTTTCTGTTTTTTTTTTGTGAAATTTTATTTTTAAAGTTCAATTATTATTGTTAGTTCCTTCCATGGAACTATTGCGGAGGGGGCTGTTTTAAACTGTGATTAATGTTTAATTTGTGTAACCAATGAAAATTCATAGTTTTGTTTGTTTCTGTTTTAATGCTATGTTGAATGAGAGAAAGGTGCAAGTTTTTTAAACCCAACAGTTATGGAAAATATTTTTGGATGACTTAATTGGGCAAAATGGGTGGCAACAGATTGTCAGAGAAACAATGTGACTCACGAGGCACGAGAACACACATTGAATGAGGGCTCTGGCAGTGCGTTGCAGGAGCTGGTGCAGGATAGAGATTAAAAATAATGAATGGTTCATACAGCTGGCAATCAAATTCAACGGTAAAATGGCAGGGAACGCATGGGACTCAACCTCTGTCCCTTTTCCTCTCTTGTAGCTGAAGCTCTATCTTGAAAATACATGCCCCTACTCGTGATGGTGGAACCACTGTTCGTACCGGATTAAGTATTCAGACTAAACTATAGTTCCCCTCATCCACCTGTCCTGGGTATAGAGTAGCGGAGCTGGTATATGCTTGGGCTCGCCTGTAGGGTGCCCAGTCTGCTTGGAGGGAGAGGCACTCTCTTGACACCCTATCCATTGTAGTAGAATGGATTCACTCCGCTGCTATTGAAATTTGAGGGATGTTGTGCCAATATCTCTTCTTTTAGGGACTCAACATTACTAAAGCCAAGCAACGTAGAGAAAATCATAGGGATTGATGAGCATATTAGACGTGCAATGAGTGGATTGATAGTTGATACTCACATACTTGTTGAACATGCACATTTAACTCAAAATCAATCTCATTGTGTTTAATTGGTTTCCCAATACTGCAATAAGTTGATGAAAATGGTAATAGTAATCACAACAATAAACAACCAATACTTCAAATGTAGAAAAACCTTTTCAAGATTCTATAGTTTGGAAACATCTGATGGCAAAAGCCTGGAAACCTAGTTCGGAAAATTGTAGTCTATTTTGGGCTTGTGTAAAAACTCTACTATTTTCAACCATAATTATCAAGCCTCAAATTAGAACCGTAGTGACGTACTTTCCACGATGCTTGTTTTAAACTAAATAAATATGACCTCAAACAGTTGGCAATAAGCCTTTCTCCACAATAAAATTAGAAATAGCATCTATGTAGCACAACGACTTCTACATACTACACAATACAACCTAGTCTTCTTGCACAAATATAGTTTTTGGTGGCTCTTGCATACACCTTCAAAACTTTAGCCAAAATTGGTGCCAACAAATAGAATAGTAAACAAGTGTAATAGAAAGAAACTTAAAACAAATCTGAAATTCACATGCAAGGGACAAAGGCTTCCACTTGTAATCTAGTAGAACGATTGAAAAGATCTTCCTTTCCATTCACTCACAGCCATGCAGGATGCAAGCAGAAGTCATGGAATTTCACTTTACACCTATCAATTCCATTTGCTTGAAAGTTTCTCAAGCCTTTTTAAAAAACCTCTTTTGTGCATGACTTTCCACAAGACCACATTTCATTGAGGTATTCTATCAAATAGTTTATTGCTTTGTTTATGCTTCCATGTTTTGCAAGCATGTCTATTTAGTGATTTCAGGCGTTCCTTTTACAGTTGCAGCCTCACTTTAAGTTCTGATTTTTTCCTACATGTTCTCCTTCCAATACCAGTACTATGCTTGGATAATATCGTCATTTATTTGGCCAACCCAATGCTAATGCCAATGCCGATGCAGATGCAGCATCACCTCAATATGGACCTACCACTCAACCAAAAGTTGCAAAACTAGCATATACAGTCTCCCAATTCTACAATTCCACATTAAACCTTCCCATCCAACTGCTCTCTTCACTGAAATATGCTGCTCTGGCCAGAAACAAATCAGACAAAAAGACAACCAAAATTCAAAATTGTTCTTCCAGTTTTGGCAGGAACTTAGCTGCCCTGCAGCCCTTGTTTATCTAGTTCTTTATATTTAACTTTTTATATATATATATTTAGATATTTCTCCTTTTTGATTAATATTTAAATTTTACTTTATTTTATCTTAGTTTATTAGATTTAAGTGGCATTATTGTTAAATTGTTGATTTAATTGTAGGTCCTGGTTTGCATATTTTTTTGTATATTGTAATTTGTTAAATCAACTTATAATTATTTATGTAGCAATTATGTGTCTATGTTGATTTTAAAGTAACAAAAATCTCCTCTAATAACTTAAAAAAACGTGTTAAATATGTATATGGCTATTTTATAAATGTCCTATCCAGCCATATCCATATTAGGGGTCTTCAAAAATGCATCTGTGTCCAAGCAACTTTGCAAAGAGGTATAATGGAAATGGAAGGAAACGTAAGTGTTTTAGGCTTAAAAGCACACTTTTCATACCAAAAGCCAAAAACATGAAAAGTGAGTATGCACTGGTAGCACTTAAGTGAAAAATCAGATTACCCAATAAAAGGGAAAAGTGAACTTAAAAGGCCCGTTGAGTTCCAGGCATGCCAGCAAACTTTTGGTACCATTCGGCAAAAGTGTACCAAAGTGCAAAGGCACCAACAGAATGGCTTAGGCCTTTAAACTTGCAAAATGAAAAATTAAAAAAGAAAATATATGCCACAAGGGCAGGCCTACACACGGGGAGAAAGAAAGGAAAGTTCTAGGCTAAATTCCTTCTCCCTTTATTTGACAAAGGACATGTCCCATTTTGCGTATACAGGATCATTTTCAATGATTTTGGGTCTCCTCAGGTGTTTCTGCTCAGATTTTGTCATCCCACCCCTTCATAGAGCCAAGTAAATCATCCTTTTTAGTTACTTCCATTTTCTAGGTTTTAATATCAAAGCCCTTGCTTGTGAAATAGGATGTGTTTGTTCAATTTTTAAGAAGATTCTGATAAAAATGGTATCCCCTAAGGCTACTTGATGCAGCACTGTATGCAGATCAAACGAACAACCAAAACAAGCATACGGTCACAAATGAAGCACAGAGGAAGAAGATACTGAAGAAATAGAAACAAAACATTTGATTATTCAATTGCATAAGATTATACACATGGGCCCTTTACAAAATAATGGAACCCATCATTGTGAATGTCTAGCCTATGCAGAGACCTATGTTGTCAACTTTCAAGAAAGATGACTGGAGTCCTAATGTTTAATAAAAAAATAAATTCTTCTAAAATTGCATTAATCACACATCTGTTGAAACTTCAAATGCAAAAACATAACAAATAAAGATAATTACACCTTCAAATCAGTTTCTCACTCCTTTGAAAAATTTAAAAGAAAATATTTACAAAGCGTTCGTCTAACAACTGCATGGAAATTCACTTTATATTACATTCTTCTATCTGACTCCTATCTTTATACTATTCAACTAAAATCTAATCTTCCAAAAACCATCCTTATCTCTTACAAGAGATGACTTAGAAAGATATGTCTAAGTCATCAGTGTTTACCTACACTTTATTAGACTTAATTATATAAATGAAATACTCACTTCAATCCTTAAAAGTGAAATACAAAATAGAATAACTTGAACCACTTTCCAAGACGTTCACACTGAACCTGTGCAGAAGTTTCGGTCAAAGCTAAAAACTCAACGCACATCACAATCTACCTCCAATAAATCAACAGAAAGATTCCTACTTCAACATTGGTCGATCCTTCCTCAAAATTGCTAACTTTTTCTCTTTGGAAGCACCCACTTGAGAAGCTAAGTGTGGCATAAGGTCCACAAGTGTTGTGCATTTTTCTTGGTTGCAAAATTTTGTGGCAGATTATGTTTATGATGTTTTGTACTTTTTAGTGATCGCATTGGATACCAACACATTTACATATGAGACATGATATTATTTTATGATTGAACTATTATGATCATTTCAGCTTCACCATCTTCATTATTATTATGAGATGTTAGTTACTTTAACTATGACGGTTCAGTGTTATTGATTGGTTGATGGGTAATTACGGTTTGACCATGCTTCTTTTGTATCATCCTAACCATGCCATAATAGAGGATCATTATTGAGATGTGATATATATGATGTGATTTTGTGAGATGTATGAATCTTGCTTAAGTATAAGCATTTGTGGGTTACTTATCATACTATCTTGTGTTAAATAGGTTTGATGTGTAACAGAGTGCATAAGATATATGGTAAACCATCAAAGTTATTTTTTAAAGATGTTTATGTTACAAGTGTGGTTGCCGTTGCACCAAAAGATCGACCTTTTAATGTCCGATACAACCACTAGACTTATAGAATCCACAGGAGGCGGTTAAGCCGTGTCACAAACCCGAGCGCTACGTTGCACAGCACAAGGAGACCAAGGGCACACACCTTGCAACAGTTTACATAAATTTGTTTGAGTCTAAGTTACCACTTTGGGTTTAGGTTCGAATTCAATGGTTTTGTTTGTGGGCTTGTTAAAAAAAAATAGGGATTGGGTTGGGTTTGGGTTGGGTTTGGGTTGGTCCATACAAAAACATATAAATATTTGCCATAGTTACCAGCAGGCCTGTCTCAGAGACGGAGACACATCTCTGGAAACTTCCCGATGCATAGGGTGCTTTTGGCTGCCGTCTCCAAAGTCTCCCTATCAGAAATCGATGTCTCCCTCCAAAAAACGCAGTAAAAGGCCAAAAGGGAAGGGATAAATAAAATAAACCTGAAGCAAAGCAAAATCGTAAGGAAATAACTAATAAGGAAACCGCGTCACAAGAAGACAAAAATCCATGCAAAGTTATAGTGATTGGATATACTAACAGTGTAGACTTTTTGAGAGGGACATAAACAAGTTGTATGACTGATTTCATGTCATTGTAATGGTCTAAAGAGAAATTTCCTTTACTAATTAGTCGACAATATTGGGTGTTCTCGACACCAATATTACCTTACTTTCACTAAACCATTTAGACTGGCTATGGTACCAGCAGTATAAGCAATTTTAATTTCAATTTTTGTTCAATTTTAAAGTTAATGCTAAACTTTTTTTTATTGAAATGTTAATGCTAAACTTTACCATTGTTCTTGTTTCCAAAGTTCTCTGTCATGATATTTTTTGGAAATTATTACATTATGTTAAAAATAATTGGCATCTCCAAGTACCCGCGTTTCCTATTTTTGAAAATTAGTCGTATTAGTACCAATACCAGTACCAGTCTTCGGAGTCTCCAAGTACCCCCAAATCTTGGCAACCTTCATATTTGCAGCAGTAATTAAGTTCAAAATGCACCACCCTATTAATAGTCAAATAACATACCAAAATACGCCACCATATTAATAATCAAATATTGATCAAACTCGAATGTCATGATATATATTACAGTTAAAAATAATAATGTCAAGTGTCAACAATCAGCCATCATTGATCAAATATAAATGGGTCTTCAAAAAATATCATCATCACCATCCATATTGGATGATGTACATAGTGATTAATTAGAAGAACCACAAATAATAGTGCCACTGGCACTACCACTAGAACTACCACTAGCACTAACATTACCACTCTCATGCTCACTATATGGCCAACAGTCACCGTCAACATCAAGTGTAGCAAAGTGGGCAGTGGAAGCATCCAAGTTAATACGCTTCAGCTCAATATCCCACTTCCTTGTCTCCCCTTCTTTGTAGCCACTTTGTTTGTGTGTAAGGAGCCACAAGTTTGAATGCACATACACCAAGTCCTCTGCCTTTTTTGAGTGTTATCTTTTGCGCTTTATTGAGTGGAAAAAGGAGTATGAGCTCCAATTCCTCTCAGATGCAGATGAACTAGCAACCTATTAAGACAATTAGAGAGTTAAGAGTTGCAAAATTTAAATATTTAAATATTAATAAACTTAAAAGATAAAAGATTTTTTTCATAAAACTTATTTGAGATAAAATTTTGATTGAAAGAGGTTGTAGGTGCGTGTATGATTGGCCATGGAAGTACCACCAACTATGAGCATCGAACATATACTTGTCCCGAGGATCATCAAGACCATAGTGGTTGGAGCATGCAAAACACATGAATTCAGCCCTCACTTCATGTCATGATCAATGAAGAGTCTCCAAAGTGCTGCCTTGTACCCTTGGGTGACTTCAACATCTCTATATGGGGCAACTCTTCTTGTCACAGAAAGGAGCTGAGCACTATATTATTTGGGACTCAATGCAAAGGCAAGAAGATGCAACGGAGTGGTTATTTTGTTCCATCTCTCTACAGTGATTTTGTGTAATTCTTTGTAGAATTATTCTCCACAATCTTGCTCTTTTGCATTCATGATGACTTTCATATTCTCAAACATTGAGTCAATGGCATCATATAACTCACCTAAACAAGGCATATCCATGTCAATATAACTGATCATGCTCAATATGGGCTCAATGAAACTGAGTAGATACTCAACACTATCCCACCAAATGTCATCTAGGATCATTTTTTTAACCTTTGCTACCCTTGTAGTGCTAAATTGCCTCCAAGTGGACTAATTTGTGTTGATGGCCATGTTAGAAAGTGCCTCACAAACCTTCACAAGTCATCTCAACACAATTGTATTGGAGGCTAAACAGGTCTAAACAACCTATTTTAAAATCAAAATTTTAAAAAAATATATAGTTTACTAAAATGGAACATATTTATTATTTAATATATCTTCAGCAACTCCAATTTCAAGAATGTTCTAAATATGCCTTGTGACATATGTTGGTTGGTGGTGAACATTTGGATCTCTTCGGCCTCACCATACACTTGTTGATCTAATTAATTTTGGTGCCAATTTTTTGTCGCATTAGGTTGAAGGAGTGGACAGCACAAGGTGTCCAAAAAATGTGTGAATAGCACTCCTCAACCAACAACCTAACAACGATACAATTTTTGGCTTTGTTTGCAATAACTTGCACAACATTTCGAGGGCACACTTCCTCAATGGCATGACAAAGAATGTAAGCAATAAATGCACCATCCTTCACCTCTCCTTCACAATCCACTGCTCTAAAAAACATCACCTCTTTAGGGGACATTGCAATAACATCGATCAATAGACAATTTTTTGCATCTTTCCATCCATCAAAACAATGGACACCCCTATTTCGACCCACGAATCCTATAAGAGAATCAAGGAGTCCTCTACAAATTTCACCTCTTTATCCAATAAGGTGCTACACACCTTCTCAAAACCCAAGCACTTGTACCCTTTTGGAGCCTCATTATTTGATTTCACCATTTTTTGCCAATAGGGTGAGTGAACATTGAATGCCAATCCCATTCGCATAGACACATCTTTATCAGCAATCTCTCTAGACTCAATCTGAAATTCCATTTCTAGTGGCCCCTCTAATCTCTTATGTGTAGAGGCCACAAGTTGTTCTTCAAGTATGGGCAAAAATGGATGGCTCTCTATAGGTTGAAAATGAGGAGGTGGTGGAGGGGTGCTTCATCCCTCAAGATCCTTTCTGTAACAAAGAACAATTTGATTTAGAGCTTGTTGCTTGGTTCGCTTCTTTCTCTTCAATATATGCCAAGACTTGAGCTTGTAGAATGTCGTTACCATCTTCACCAAAGGCTTTTCACTCAATTGTATGAGCTTGAATATCTAGCTTTACAATGACCACGAGTCCAAACATAACCTCCACCCCTTGGAAGTTGTTGTAACATTTCAACATATTTCCAAAAGGGAGAGTTTGGGTCTATTATAAAGTGGGGTTGGCTCACAGAGCTAGAAAGAGTTGCTATTATAATACCTAAGACAACAAGTTCAATAGACAACACATTTGAAGAATTGAAACAAATGAAATTTGAGAACAAAAATATATAAATACAACTTAATAGTTAATTCATTTTTAAAAATAAAGCATGTGTTATAGATACCTACGAGAATGAAAACAAACCAAAAACTTCAAAACAAAACAAGAGAGTTCATTTGTGAAAAAATAAATTAAGGAAAAGTAAAACCAAAAACTTCAAAAAGCCCAACTCTTCTAAAGAAATCTTCATCTAGAATCTCCTTGACAACAAATGAACACTTGCAAATATGTAGGAATAGCATAACAACCAGCTTGGAACATTCAATGATCAATCTTCAGCTCTAGTTGTGCAATGGCAAGCAACAAAATAAGTTCAACAATGAAATTTGTTTTTGCCTTTTGGATGTTTTATATGTCACATATAAGGGTTAGGGAGGCGAATGGCACTTTTTAGAGTCCAAAAAAAAGTTTTTTAGAAAAAGGAAAATGGCAAAATTCGTCAATTGCATGAGAAAATGCATCAAATTTAGCCCAAGTTTTCCTAGATTCATCCAAAACGATCCACGAGCTATGGGTGAGACCCTGCTCTAACCCACAAGGGACCAAACCAGACCTAGGGTCTATTGGGAGCAAATCGATAACACAAGTTTGAGTGAATTTGTCTTGCCCCATGATGGGGAAATAAGACATCACATGTTATATACCTATGAGCCATCTATACCAATGGGGTGCAATTATGGACCTCTTAGTAGTGAAACCGATAAATATTTGATTTGGAAAAATAGATATTATATCATCCCTCGTGAATGAATCCAAATAAGTTATTTTTGGCAAAGGGTTTGCTTATATATTTGAAAAAGAAATTTAGTGGAGAATTAAACAAATTTTGAGATTGGAAGAGAGCTTAGAAAATTTATTTTCAAACTCATGGGTTTGTTCTTAAAAGATTTTGAAAGAGGCTTTTGTTTGGAAAAAGGATTGGATTCTTTGAAGAAGTATGGTGTGTTCTTGAGAATAAAGATATCATCAAACCCTTGGATTCCTAGATTGTGAAATATTATGGTATTTATCTTGTTATGGTTTTAATTTTTAGTGCTTTAAAATGATGAAAATTTGTTTGCCATTAATGTGTGTTTAAAATGAATATTTCATTTCTTTCTTTTATCGATTCTTATAAAAAGCTGGAAACCCAATTAGTCAAGAAAATATAGCTTGAAAATGATTTAACTTTACTAGAGATATTTTATTTTGTGGTACTTATAAATTAGAAAAGGAAAGGAAAAGCCAAAGCATATGAGTTAGTTGATTCTTGTGTGTATCCCTTTCCACCTTCCTAAGAGCTACTTTGTAAATTTGGTTTTCTTAGATTGTTTTAGAAATTATAGAGATATGTCGGAGGCTTGGAGTGGCCATTTCTTCCAAACTCTAATAATAGAGTTTGATGCAAAATAAATACAAAAAGTAGCTAACATGATTAAATGCAACATTTCTTCCAAACTCTAAAACTAGGGTTTGATGCAAATGTTTAATGAGAAGCATATATTGGAGACAGGTGCTTATGATGAGACTCGCTATTTTTTCCTAGATTTCTAGTCTTGGTCTTGAAGAGCCGAGATGGACAACTTCACGTCTTAGCTTCCTCTCTTCTTCCTTGTGTAAATTGGAATATGTGTGTCTCCAATTGCATTGAGAAAGCCTTGACCAAGTGTGAATTTGCATGTTGCCAATTGATGGTTTTGTTTGCATATGTTATCCACGAGCTCATCTTTGCCAGCGAGTGGGATGGACCTTTGTATTCCACATTATCAAAACCTGCTTGCCATCATTGGTTTATAGCATGTAGTTGTGATAATTTTTTCAAAAGCTTGGTGAAATCCTAGTTTTATCATTTTCATTTATGCATTTTGCGGCTGAGAAAAACAATGAAATTGTATTTATTGATACGATGGATTCAAATTATGTATTGAAGATTGATACTGAGTTAGCAATCAACATTGTAATATGTATTTTTTTGAATTGCATGTTGATTACAAATGTCTTGCCCATTCGAGCATCAACATGAGACCAATAAAAGCTCCTTACGGGCAAACACACTAGAAATCAACTATGGAAGACCAAGTCACTACTTAGAGATCCACTTTTTATTAGAAACCACCTAACCAACTATGGAAGACCAAAAGTCACAACTTAGAATTCCACTTTAGATGTCCCTAAGGGGAATTGAAATTGGATCTCCACAATGAAAACCTAATGCTTTAGCCAATTAAACTCAACCCCTTGGATGTAATATGTATTTGGGAAAATTTGTATTAAAAATAAATTTATGGACTTGAAAGAGAAAAAATATTATTTCAATTTAAAAATTATTATTTTGTAATTTTGAAGGTTGGCCCTTGATCTCTATTGAGATTGTGGTTCAATGTTCTATTGGTGGGTCCCTAGAACTTCTCTATCTATTTTAAACCTTAGTTGTCAATTTCAGGTCATTCTTGAGTGAATTAGTGCTTTGAAAACATAGAAACTTTTTTTTTTGTATTGAAGAAGATTTGAACTTAGCACCTTCTAGGTGCCTACAACATGGACTTTGCCATTAAACCAAATGTCTTTTGACAAACATTGAAACATTTGTAGGAATTTTAGTGTTGCTTTCTAACCATAGAAAACTCATTTTTGTTGCTTAAGGTGCTTGCCATTCCTTTGTTGTGTGTCTACACATTTCACATTTTCTCCACACATGTTTGAGTGCATGCGCTACTGTTGTCCGTTGGAAATAAGCCACACCTGCAACCAACGATGGGCTGGCCAAGAGCACCCAGTAGCTCAATTGGTAGAGCACTCTCGTAACAAATGGAAGTAACTAGGTTTGAGTCCTAGCTTGTCCAAAATGAGTTGTAGCTCAACATGTGGTATCAAAGCCAAGCTAGGAGCCCTAAGCACCTGCAATGTGGCTTAAGGTGGGATGTTGGAAATAAGTCACACCCGGAATGACGGACTAGCCAAGAGGGGCTAGTAGCTCAATTGGTAGAGCACTCCAACAACAAATGAAAGGTCCTAGATTCGGGTCCTTGCTGGTCCAAAATGGATTGTGTTGATGTGTTATTTATGCACAATGCAACACAAAATAAAATACCAAAGGCACTCTATCCTCTCTTGATCAAAATCTTCTTGGATGCTGAATTATATGATCAACCAAGATGACTCCAAGGTTTCTATAGTCAAGTCTTGACTTGTGGATAGCTTAATTGGTTTATGTGATTGCTGGTAATCCAAGGGGTCTTACGTCGAATACTTGAATGTTGCTGGAACGTGGAAATTAACTTGATTAAAAAGGACAAAAGGATAGGGTTTAAGAAGACTACGCTACTCCTAAGATCAAAGATAACAATGAATGTTACTCGGATAGACAAACTCCTTCATATCAAATCTTGCTTCTCCATGATAACAACAACTACGCAAGATTGATGCGATCTTCTAAAGATGAGAAAGGTTTTCATATCTTGAATACTCATGCAAATACCCATACATGACGCAACTTGAATAAGCATCCACAATTGAACTAAACACAAGTGTAAGGTTCAAGCTAACTTTGCATTGTAGCATACAATCAGCAAGCTACAAAAAGTATGAATCAAGGAGTTCATCAAAACATATTCATAAGCATACATTATAATCAATGGGCTTCAATTAAACTATGAGAAGTAGACAAGAAACCATGCCACAAGTGAAATAACACCAAATTCACCATAACTTCAATGAAATTAAATATTACTCCAACAAGCCTTTGCAACAACTTCAAGTTTTCCTCATCCTACTCTATTCTAATTATCAGCTAATTGCTATCTAACTACTACTATTCTCCAATCGTCTTCTTGTCTTATTAACCCGTACAAATGAGAGATTGAGCCTTTTATAGATAGCTCTTTACAATGAATGAATCAGATTGGTTCACAATCAGTGGCCAAGATTACAAGATGTAAACCCTAATTAGGGTTTGTTACAATAACTCCCTCTGAGCAATGAGAAAATTACATTTAGGTCCAATATTGAATGTGAACCAATAGAAAAAGAGGTTAGGTATCTCGAATTTTGTGCCTCCATTGAATGAGTTAGGTACATTGTATTTGGACATGTTGATGTGGATCCTCTTGATTGGTTGGTGATGACAAGGATGACACCTCAATCTGCTTGGTAGACTTGTTACTTAGCATCTCCAAGCTTGGTCAATGTGATAATGATGATGGGAAGCATTATCCTGATCAAGTCGATCCTCTATCTTGTGCTTGCTTATCTTGCCTTCACGCCCTAAGGCCTCGACCTCCTTGTATCATCATGATGTGATGAGAATAGAGATCTTGATGACGATCTTGTTCTTTTACTTCTCCAGGTTCATCATGTCATAGCCTTATCCTGCTTTGGTGTGATTCTTTGCAATTGAAATCTCACTCTGATATCCCCATCTTCACTTTGATCCTCCTACAATCAGACCTGCCCCTTTGCTTTTACCTGCAAAACAAACAAGAAGATATCAAACATCATAAAGTACATATTAACTTTACCTATCCTTCATCTCTATATGTCTGATTTTGTCTGATCAAATTATGTCTAAGGTCTGATTAAAGTCTGATCTAAGTCTGATCTCACATTCTCTGTTCTGATATGATCTTTGATTGGTCTGATTTTTGGGTACTAATGTCTGATCTCCCCATGAATGCTGGCTTGAACTGTCCTCAAACATCTGTAAATGATTTTGCATCCATTTCAATTGAGAATTTGATCAAACGAAATGATCAAATAATCTGGAAAATTCGCTGATCTTATTGAGTTTCGCATTGCCTGAAGGGTTTCTATCAAATTCGCTTGGAGAGATTGCTTTGAATGATGTTTGATTGAAATGGAATACCTCCTCTTATAGGCACTAATGAGTGGGAGGGGTGTGTCTTTTCCAATCATAGGCTGACTTGTTTAGATAAAATAAAATCTTCTTGCTGAGCGCTTTACCCTTGCTTATGCTGGCCGACTTAGCATTGATGCTTGGAGATGTCTTGGAGAGATCAGCATTTAGTGGTTGATTTGCACAATTAATTTGGCATTTAGCCCTTGGTTTGCACAATGAAGGCAGCTTTTAGCCCTTCATTTGCACAATGAAGGTGGTAAATTAATCTTTGTTTGCACTAGATAACTGTCTTGGGCGGTATTTTGTAGTTCATTTGCACTAACTTGGTGGCATTTGACCTTTCATTCGCACAAGGCATCTTACTTGGTTGGCATTTAGTGCTTCACTTGCACAACTAACTTCTTGCCTAGATCAAGCTTGGTGTGGCAGCATTTGGTGCTCTAATTGCACAAATTGGGTGTGCATTTCATCTTTGTTATAGGAGGTTTGTTCATTGAGATAGTCAATTTGATGCATCTTTGCCTCAAACCATCTCCAACCTAGGCACAATTTCACCTTCCATTCGTACAATTACCTCATAATGAGCAAACCCATGCCAAGACCACACCTTGAGCAAAATCTTGCCTTAGTAAATTTTTTTAATTTTCATCCAAATTTCTCAATTTTGATCACTTATCTAACACTGCCATAGGTTATCTCATGATTTTTGCCCCTCTAGCATGGGCACAATTCTAGGGCCCGGTTGCACAAATGTCACTTGATGAGCAAGCTAGTGCTAGGGCCTTGCACTTGTACGGCTCCGTTTGTGTGTGTATCATGTTGGACAAGAATCTTACTTAGTCAAATTTTCACCTTCGAAATTTTGGTAAGCCCAATGTTTTATCACTTCATCATTTAGATATCTTCATCATTAGAAGCGATTCTAAAAACCATTCTCTAAACCCAACCTTTGACATCCAAAAACCCTATGACCCACTCATTCTTGCAAATGAAATCTTGATGGCTTGTTCACCTAAAACAACTTAATCATGAGAGTCTCAATTTGATAGGACCGGCCTCCTCATAAGCAAAGGCTAACGGCAAAGAGACTGACACTAAGCCAAGACAACTAACCTAAAACCCTAAGCCTAAAGCAAAAAAGTAGGGGTCCCCATTTGCAATCTGGCGATGTGTGAAACGTCACAACAGGTTGTAGCTCCACATGTGGTCTTAGAGCCGAGCTAGAAGCCCCAAGCACCCACAATGTGGCTTAAGGGGGGGGTGTTGAAAATAAGCCACACCCAAACCGACGTTGGATTGGCCAAGGCAGGCCAGTAGCTCAATTGGTAGAGCATTCCAACAGCAAACGGAAGGTCCTAAGTTCAAGTCCTAGCTGGTCCAAAATGAGTTGTAGCTCAACATTGTCATACAAACAACAACACTTGTGTCTGTGCATGCAATGCAACACTATTTGTGTTGTATTTGTGAACATGAAAAAATTAGTTTAGCTTGTTTCACCATACTAAAGTCCTTAATTAAATTTGGATATTACGTTATAACTCTTGGCCTTCATCAACAATTGCAAATTGGAAGATAACTTCGCAAAATGGCAAGGTCACAAATAACTGCCACTTCAAAAGAAGTTGAAATGCCTCAGATTTAAGTGTGAATCATGTCACTTTGGATTCCCAATTAAGTGGAATCGTCACTAATGAATAAGATTTCAATCAATTCTTGACCATTCATTGGAAAACAACTTGATAAGTGTCTTAATCAAATATCAATTGTTTTTGAACTACAACTCACCATGGCATGGCTCGTGACAATAGGTACAAGGGCATGCATGGCCAAGTATCATGGTGCAAGGGTGGCACAATAGACAAATATTACACAACAGCCTACACATCAAACCTTCAATTAGCAAGTCAATGTAAATGAATAGTTGAGCTCTAGCAAAGGCTATAAGATACACAAATGGCATAAAAAAGCTACACAAAGAAAACCCTTTGCATGGTGTGCACAAAGCAACCATATCCAAAAGAGTTGCACAAAGAGCAATCCTATGCTAACATAGGTGTTGTGTAGGTTCACAAAAAACAAAATGCCTACAACACCAACAAAGGAAACACTAAAAGAAACAAGGCACACAAATACAAGATCAGTGCACAACAAACCAAACATCAAAGGAAATAAGTGTGGGTGATACAAGATTGCACAATAGAACTACACAAAAGTTTAATTCAGCCAACCAAGTTGAATTACTTCAGTTTTAGAAATTCATGGATCTTCCTTAGGTCCTTTATCCTTTAAAGTAAACAAGATATTCCTTGTGCTTTCTCCAATGGGTCTTCTAACTGTTTTTAGGTACCTATGTCTCTAATTAGAAACTTCTTGTCATTACACACTACCTTCTAGAGTTTTTGAATGGTGTGAATACAAATTAGAGACTTCAAAGATTGGCAAGACATCCAACACTTTTATGAACTCAATTTCATATACATTTTCTAAAACTTTGCACAAGATTCAACACAGACCAATCTTCTTGGATTTCATATTGTTATATGTTCCCTTGAGGAACCACTCAAATACACCATGACTAACTCCAATGGACTTCAGTTTGTTTAATGTTCCCTTGAGGAACCACTCCTTCCTCAAATACACCATGACTAACTCCCATAACAAGTCTTCTCTTATGTGCTCATTTATGTGCGTCATACTCACTACTTTCTGACTTGCACGTGAACTTCTTTCATGTATTGCACAAAGTCCTCAAGATTTGTGCTAACACACTTACCATCTTCCACCCTTAACAAATCTATATTAAAATTGCAAATACAAATATTGCAAAACTAAAGCATAATTGCAGAAAGTAATAAAAGTGATATAATTGATTCGGGAATTCAATACATTCAATCTATTTTTTCTTTAAGTTACATTAGCTTATAAGGCCACTATTTTCCACTACTAGCTACCAACACCTAACATTTATTTATTATTGTTTTTATATAAAATATATACTATAGATGAAATACTAATTCCAACACTCCCCCTTTGCCATGCCCCCATCTTAAGACCCTAGACAAACCCTGGTCGCAGCTTTATATGATTAGAGTCTAAGTGATTGACTGAATGCAAGGGGGGTGACCCAAGGTAAATGCATTTAAGCAATTGGCAGTGATCAATTATGAGAAGGCTGACTAAGAGCCATCAGGTTGTATTAAGGACAGGCCGACTAGCCGAAAGAGTAAACCTAAATAATTATCAGGCCGACTTCAAGTTAATACCATGCATATATAAATATCAGCAATTATCAATAAGCATCAAGTGGTAAAACTAAGGCAGCGATTACAGAAAACTATAGCTGGGGTCCCATGGAGGGGGGCTTCCTAAAAAATAGAGCTGGATCTGCTGAGATTTTTTAGGAAACTCTTAAAGCTGCTGGTCCCATGAATTTTGTAGTGTTGCTCAGCTTAAAAGTTAAAGCTCTGAAATTTACGGAAGTTGATGATCTTGTGAATATAATACCTCTGTCTTCTATCCTATGTGCAGTGATAAAACAAGTAAATAAAAAATCATTTTCCCCCCAAAACATATTTTTAATGGAAATCTAAACTTAAATGTTTGACAAGTGGCACATAACATCCCTAAGCAAGTGGGGCAATTTCTAGCCCCACCCGCTCAAATATGCAAACCTAAAAAAGGAGGAGCTTCTATTTTTTAGGAAAAGATTCCAAATAATCCCGTAGCAGAATTTTTTTTCTTCATGGGACCCCATCTTCCTAAAAAATAGAAGCTTAAGCCCCGTCATGAGACCACACCCTAAGGCAGAGATTGCAGAAGACTGGTTACCAATTACATTGTCTATCAAAACAGCAATCTCATTAATTATAAAACAGTGATCCATATCCATAGCATGGAGAAATTGTTACTAGCAACAAGCATTATTTAATACCATGATTAATCAAACCAATGACAAGAATGGGTTGTGTTAGCAGCGCTAAAAAAGAATAGGCCACTAATTATAAGGAAGAAGCATTAATTAATCACATCACTGGTGTTTATTAAGAAAAAGTGTGACTCTTAATAAGGGTATCCCTCTTAAAAGAGACATCTTCCTTCATAAAGGACAGGAAGATATAAATGGAAAAAGAGAAGGAAACTGATTTTTACATTTAAATAAAAATATCCTTATCACTCCAAAGCATGCAATTATATATATATATATATATATATAAGGAAGAAGCACGAATTAATCAAGTCACTGGTGTTTATTAAGAAGGGGTGTGACTCTTAATAAGGGTATCCCTCTTAAAAGAGACATCTTCCTTCATAAGGGACAGGAAGATATAAATGGAAAAAGAGAAGGAAATTGATTTCTACATTTAAATAAAAATATCCTTATCACTCCAAAGCATGCAATTATTTATATATATATAACAAAATGGTAAATAGGATGAATCCTCAAATGTAATTGACACGCTTGAACTTGAATCTCAGTACTACACAGGACTGCTCAAAAAACTTTCCCCAAATCTGCAATATATGATTGAACCAGCTGGGAGGAGGCTTTCAGCAGAAGGCCTTCTGGAAATACCATATTTTCCTTCAACAATAAGATCAGCTTACTGGTTTCCTGTACCTATTTACATTAGGGGAAGCATTGAAATGTCCAATGGAAGCGATCTCTTTGGATCTGCAATGCAGGGTTCATGCTTACAATGCCAGAATGCAGGACCATTGCAACCAATTAGAGCTACTGCCAATCAGCTTATAGTGCTTCCAGGAAATTGTGTGATGACAATAAATGGAACATTGATAAGCACTGATAGTATTGTTCTTGTCTCAGCATTGGAATTGTTTCATGGGAAAATGTCCTTGGCTGCTCAGATGGCTAAAGTTATCAAGAGTTTAATGCATACACATACACCATTAGAACAGGGCCCTTTGCATGTGGATCTCCAACCCATGCATGTACGCTACCTGAGAAAACTCAAGGAAGATTCAGTGTATAGAGAGTGGCAGAGGAACCTGGATGAGCCGGTCATGCCAATCTTCCCTGGACAACCTCATAATAGTTGCAAACGTCTGTATCATGCTGTTCATGTCATTAATCTTTCTACTGAACCTGGACCGAAAGATGTCAATAATGTACACTACATGTTAGAGGATAATGTACTTATATGAGGTTTGGGATTATCTTGTTTTCATCAAAACCAGCTGCAACAATTGAAGAAAATGACGGTGAAGTCCCTAAATATTTTGACAAGGAGCTGAAGATTAACAAGCCCAACTGGCGAAGGCAAGGGCTGAGATTGATATCAATCCAAATCTGATCGAAGTGCTTGAAAGATCTCCCACAAAAGATCCAAGACCTGATGTGGACTGGTGGGTCATGGTTTTGTTACCTCCAGCACTACACTGACATCACTGAAGGCAGACTTAAAGTAAAGATGAGCAACCTTATGAAGGTCCTTGGAGCCAGAGAAAACCTTGAAATGGAAATTCACAGTGCTGCTGCTAAATGTGAGCAGACGCATGTAGACAAAAATATTATTTTCAAAACTCACCCCAACTGAGCATTGTGAGAAGTAACTCTTTGATGATCCAAATAACTTGGCAACACTTATTTCTATCTTCAAGATTACTGATTTGTTACATCCTCAGACACGCTTCAAAGTGGACATCCATGCTAAGGAGATTGTTAATGAAGAGGGTACAAAGAAAATATGTAAGGGACTATTTTCCCTCTTGTAGCATACAAAGAATTGTGTACAGGAAGATTTGAAAAATAACTTTGTATCGCCTCTTGAAAACCCAGATTTGAAGTTATCTCACTATTTAACAGTCTTCCTAATAATACAAGTGTAGTCTGAATTAGTGATCTGCAGTTGGACTGGCTCTATCAATTGGCCCAACAATTGCTTTGTCACCTGTTTATTGACCTCAATGTCAATGGTTGGGATCCCAAACTCGAATTCAATTCAAGAACCAAAGACAAAGCCGTTCATCATAGGCACATCATTACTGACCCTTGGGGATCTGCCTCATCTGCAGAAGATGCAATGCAAAGCACCAAAATAGCTGTTTCTTATTGCATTGGAAGAGTCACATCCAAAGCTGCATTTGCAATGACCATTGATATTATGGAGCTAACATCTCAAGAAGCTTTGGACCCTATCCTCAGCTTTGAAGTTCCATCGCTACCTTTCATTGGGGTAAGTTTGTTATCAAATAAAGAAGATTTATATTCTTTTAGATCAGATCTAAGGAGAATGAAGATTTTGAGAGAATATGTTTTAGTGGGGAGATCCAAGAAGGGTTCTAAAGAAGAGGAAGGCAGTTATGAGAAATTGTCCCGAAGGAGTGAAGAAAATGAGTCAAATGACATGCTTCATTCAGGTTCTGTTGATGACTGAGAGAATGATGAAGCTAATGGTATAGATGGCTCCAGATTTAGGAAGTCCTTCAGTTGTGGAACTTTGGCTACAGCCAACCTTGTAGTTGAAGGTGCTCTCTATCTAAATTCAAGAGAAGGTGAACACTGTTAAAATTGGATGATGATTGGTTTACCAAAATGGAGCCAATTCCTAAGCTAGTTGAGGAGCCATCTTCTTCAGGTTCTGATTATGTTGTTCTACAAAATCCAAATGGAGCCTATTTACATGGAGAATGGGGAAGGTTAGTTGCAGAACACTGGAAGAAGGGGGAGAACTTCTATTGAATAAGGTATATGGAGAAGAAGGTGGAGATGATGTTGTTCATCAACAAACAGGTTTTCCTGTAAAACTAATCCCTGTACTGCATGATAAAGATGATACTGGAATTATATCACATAAAGCTGACTGTTCAGACTTTGGAGCTGACGATTTTACAATTGGCCATTGGGAACAAAAAGAAGTGCTTAACAGAGATGGAGAAATGAGTATATCTGCTGACATATGTTTTGCTTCAACTCACCGAGTGAACACTCTGCAGAGGAAAGTGCTTGCACTGCTTTGGTAGCTGTTATTGCTGATTAGTTACAAAAAGAACCAATCTCCATGCTAATAAAGTCACAATCTGATACATTGATACAAGAAGGATCTTTAAAGTGGAGAAAGCTACGTGAAGTTGAGGCCCATGGGGAGAGGCTTTTAGATGAGCATTTTGTGTTGGAAACAGTATTACAGGCATATATATTGAAATTTAACAAACACACAGCAATGCACCAGTTGCCACCTAGAGTACAGCAACTGAAAGAAGACAAGAACAATATAAATTTCCTGCCTGTCACATTAGAGAGCACAAAATATTTGTTGTCAGATAGATTCGACGATCTGGAACAGGAAGAAGCGGAGTCTCGTGTGAAAGACACAACACCACCTGAGAATCAGGGGAATGGAAATGATGAAATGGTGAAGACATGTATATCAGATCTGGACATCTACGTAGAGCCATTCTACATGTATATCAGATTCTGGACTTTGAGTTACCAATTTGTCCTTTCAAGAGGATTAGGCAGACAGGTGACAAGTTCTGATCATCAGCACACCATGATCCATTGTCATCTGGTACAGCAGTTCTGGTCTTTTTCTGTTGCTGGGAATTCGCAGCCCAAAATCATTAATTTTCAGTCCAATTTTCAATCTAACAGGCAAAACCCTAGATCAGCTGTTTATCGCAATAATCTAGGGGTCACCACTATGCTCTGTATAGATATAGGTACATTTCACTTATCAGTGGATGCTGAAATTATGTTTTCTGAATTTTAAACTGAGTAAATGTTCTTCTGGTTCAGAATGACCTAATTCTGTGTACAAAGAAACTGTAACTGTTCACATTTGTTACAAGGATTTTAAAGTGCTGCTTAGTGTTAATGCCTGCAATGATCTATTATAAAATTCTGAACTTCTTGAGAATAGAAAACTATTAAGCATAATCAGGTGTCTTACAGAATGGGGCAAAGTGCTACAATGAACATTTCAGAATCCAATTCATTTTTTGGGAATATGAATATGATATGGCAGATATAATTTTCACCTTTACCTACTCATTTTACTACTCCACCAGATTATTTTCTATATTAAAGTGAGCCCTTGAATTTGTTGATGCTGAAATGTCAGACATGTTAAGATCTTACAAGAATCAAACCTATTTGGAAAAGTAAGATCCTTGTAGCCACTTTCAGGTGTAAAGCAAACCGTTGTCACTTTTTGGGTCCCTCAAAAAGTGACATTTGTCTACCATTCAAAGATTTGTTGACAATAGACTGCCTAGCAGCTATATACATCTTTTATGGCATTAATAAAGTAGGACATGTGATGAGTTCCTATGGTCAGATTTCAAAAGTAAACTATAGTAGTGAGGTGAAAGATTAAGCGAGTTTGCTATAGAATCATGAAACCGCCTCATCATGAGACATTTGGTTTTGAATCTAGATTGAGAACTTCTTAGAGTCTAGTCTTAGAGAGTCTCAAAACAGATGTAGGCTCTTATCTTATGCTTAATTCAAATTGTATAATTAGAAATTTGTCATCGATTGCTTAAATTCTTATCAATTAAAGCATTCGTGACGGTTGTACAATTGTAATTATAATATGAAATTCAATATAATATCTTCATTTTGATCCTGATCCAAATTGGTATCTGTAATATCCTTCGTCATGCTGGCGTTGTGTATTCGAAACAGATGATGGTGCCAATAGCCACATGTCCATGAGGGGGCTGGCCTATGCTAGCACTCCAGTGGGACAAAAACCCCACTCTTAAGCCAATGGATGCCATTCACCATCAGTCTGAGATTGTGGCATAGCGGTTGCCTTGCTTGCTATCAAAGCCGAAGTCTCAAAGTTGAGCCCTATAATGCATAGCAGGCATATAATGTCCTTGCTGGATAAAAATCAAGTGTGTTGGCTAAACCTTGGTGGATGTTCCTTCATCATGTTGGCAGTTGTGTACCCAAACCAGATGGTGGGGCCAACAGTCACGTGTCCTCGAATATCCCACTCTTAATTTTAATGGGTGCCATTCGCCATCAGTCTGAGCCTTTGGCATAGCGGTTGTCTTGCTTGCTATCAAAGCCGAGGTCTCAAGGTCGAGTCCTACGAAACGTAGTGGGCATGTAATGTCCTTGCTAGATGAAAATCCAACATGTTGGCTAAACCCCGATGGTCTAATTACCCTGGCAATTCTTAATGTAACTGAAAGTTGTTTTATAAATGCCTCTGGATAACTCTGGTCATTTGTGGACATGTAAATTTTTTATGTTCCTTCTCTCTGGTATAATACCCTGTGAAAATCAGTCTAAAAGGGTAAAAGGGCTACCAAGAATAAGAGGATTTGTATGTTCCAAATATAAGGTGAAAATATTCAGAAAGCGGCATATTTGAACATGTTTAACTAGGAATCCTAACACTTGAGGACTGCTTTCCAATGTCCATACCTGTAATAACTATCAAGTAAACAACCAGAAAATATTCAATTTACAAAATCTGTGACCAGGTCATTGCAGAGGCTGTGAAAACTACAAGAGCGACCCAAACTCCAGCATCATCAACAGTACAGCTAAATGTCGACATTTTTTCTCTATTTCATTTCAATAAACTGGCTAAACATAGCTTCTCCAGGGAAAGATTTTTTTTTTTAAGCTGGCAAAGATCAAGAATCAAACACTAATTTGGCTGCAGAAATTGCTCCACCAAATAAGGCACCTAAATTTAGGGACAGGCTACATAAAAATCTAGCAGAGGGAGAGCAAACAATCCCGCTAACCCAGGAATTACATCTAATTGCAAGACAGTTGGCACCAATCCTAGTGTATCTTGTCTGTGCACACATAAAAGAGACCTGCCCCATCCAACCCGGGTTCAGTTCAAAGAAACATAATAAAACAGGACAGGGTATGCACATTGTACAGCAAGGGATACCCACAAAGGGCAGCTAGATACACTAGCATAAATTGTTTCCTTGAAATCTGTTAGGGAATTAGCATCCATTCCGCTGTTCACAAAGGACTGTACGTAGAAGTAACACGAGAGACTAATAATATCATGTTGCTGAAGAACTAGAGAAAATATAATCATACCCAAGACTCGAAAATGAAAATGAAAGCAAAGTCCTCGTTGCAAAAGTTAGTGCTAACTCAGCAGGCATGTGGCAAGGTAATGGAATAATGGAAGTGGATTGACCACTACACAGATTTAATGAGCACATTTGAGTGTGACCCAAGTTTAAAATCTTAAGAATGTAGCTCCAAGTGAATGTAACGTCCAATTACATGAAATCCAAGTACTCAATATCACATTAAGGTTGCCCATAACATGTCACATGATATTGCAAGAGAAAGCAAGAATTTTTTTAGTTTTTTAAATCAAGACAAAACTATAACATACTTCTTGTAGTCATCTCGGCCTGTGATATGGTATCGGCGCATAACAAGAGCCTCTCTCTGTCCTCCTTCTTTCTTCCATTCCAGAAAATTCACCTTCTTCAGAAGCTTCTTCTCATGAAATTTAAGCTTCCTCATGGCGTCCGCGTTCAAGTTTCAAATCCCTGCATCCATGTCCTACTTAAACCTTCAACGAAAAAAACCAAAGATTGAAATAAAGGTGAAACAAAAGACCCGAAGCCACTTGTGACTAACCTTAATGATGTCTCCTATTCAAACTTCCGAGACACTTCTCCGTCTATGCTTGGTTCTCTATCTGTGCTCTGTGCTCTGTGCTCTGTCTATGCTCTATCCCTATTCGTGCTGCGTTATTGTTATCAGATTATCAAAAGGTAAGGCACTGCAAATCGCATTGCCATCATTTTATTTTAGGGTCTGTCGGTTGATTTGAGGTTTGAGCAGCCGAGTTGCCGAAGAAGAATGATGGAATTTCAGCTGTAACTTTATTATTGGAAGCCGCTGCAGCCTCAATTTACTTGGCCGATTAGGTCATGGTCACCAGAATCTTATTAGTTCGGATACTATTGTATTGATTGAATTTTTATTTTTATTTTAAATTAGTCTAATTATTGATTTTTTTTCAATTAGTTCAATCAGAATTAAAATTTTCCAACAAAAATTATATAACTTAAATTTAATTCTTTATTTTAAATAATCATAAAATTCTTATTTTTCTTTATGATCATTAGTTTGTATGGTAGATACAAAATATAATCTCTAAAAAAATATTTTTTTTATACATAAGTACATCATTTATTGCTATACAATGACATAATAATTTATTATTTATGCCATATTCAATGTTTTCTTACATTTATGTCACACCAAATAGAGTACTAAAGCAAAAAGACACTTCAAAGTTACATATAGTTACATATAAAAAAAAAGACAAAATGAATGTGTCAAGACGCTTTACCTTTCATGAAAAACACAATTTTCAATATATTTATTTCTACCCACGTGGTATTGATTTATGCTACAAAAGTAAACTTGGAGACAACCAATCAATACTTTTGTGGGCCAAAAAAAAATGTTTTCAGCTTTTGAAATTAGATCTCCTAAAAAAATGTTTTCAACTTTTGAAATGTTTTCTAACTAATTTCAAAATCTGAAAACATTTTTTTAATTTTAATTGAATATGATCTTAAAATTGTATTAAGAGATCTTATTAAGTCAATATAATACACAACAAAGGGGGTTGTCCCCACAGCGCAATGGTTGTTGCAAGGCCTTGTTGATAGGGTGGTACCGGTTCGATTCCCTGCACGTTGATCATGAAATATGGTGGTTTTGGTGTGGCCCCCACATACCGAAGGTGTTGACTTGCTTGCAGATGATATGTTTGACCGCTGACGGTGCAAAGGAGTGGCGTGGGGGGTGTTCATGCCCCTTATATTGCGGATGCAGGTCCCCGCAGCGCAATGGTTGTTGTAAGGCCCTGTTGATAGGGTGGTACCGGTTTGATTCCCTGCACGTCGATCATGAAATATGGTGGTTTCGGTGTGGCCCCCACATACCGAAGGTGTTGACTTGCTTGCAGATGATATGTTTGACCGCTGATGGTGCAAAGGAGTGGCGTGGGGGGTGTTCATGCCCCTTCTATTGCGAATGCAGGTGTGGCGTACGGAGGATGGTGGCGGCAGGTAGTGTGTGTCATGTGGAGTGATAAGGAGGGGAGGCATAAGGATGGAGTGATTTGGAGTGATAAGGATTGGGAGGTATAAGGAGATTTGTGGAGTGATAAGGAGCGGGAGTTATAAGGATATGTGGAGTCTAGTGGAGTGATAAGGGGCAAGAGTTATAAGGAGATTTGTGGAGTGATAAGGAATAGGGAGTTATAAGGAGATGGAGTCTTGTGGAGTGATAAGGAGCGGGAGTTATAAGGAGTAGGGAGATATAAGGAGTAATTTGGGCAAATGATGTGCTATTGCCGCAGGAGACAAATCCACAGGGATGTTAATACCTCAGCTGTAATCTGGTTCAAAGCTTCAATCAAAAGCGATTACCGACCAAAAAATATATATAATACACAACAAAGATTACAAAATATTTGATAGATCATATATTTGTTTATCTTTATTTAGATAAATAGATTATTTTTTAGATGATTATTTTATGTATAAATAGATACTTAAATTAATTTTTTAGTGAATTATTTAGTATAATCTAAAATAATTAATTTTATTGTTATTTCTATTTATTTAATATATTTTTATTTTTTTTAAATAAAAATTTATCTTTATTTTTTTTCTCATTAAACATATATAATAATAACAATTCATATATATATAAATAAATGCACACCAAAAAAAATTCTTAATACTAATTTAATTTTTTTAAATAATAATAAAATAAAAGTACTTAGCTTCTATTGATTATTAAAATAATCTTTTAAAAAAATATTATATATGAAGTTGATGAAAGTGTATAATTCAATAAAGAGTATTTAGTTTATTATATATTTTTATTATTTTAAATTTAAGGATATATTTGATTTTTAAATTCATTGTCTTTTCACAATCTAACATTTAAGAATTGTTGATCACTTATTTAATTTATTATATATTTTAATATTTAAAATTTTAATAAAATTTGTCTTCATTGGATCATTTTTAAAAAATAGCATTTTATTATTCAATTGGAAGGTTATAATCTAGAGATTGGATCTAACATTATTAAGATAATAATATTTAAAATTAGAGGTTTATTATTGGACAACCTTAATCTTATCCTCCAAATAAATGAACATAATAAATGTTTAAATTACTTAGATCACATTAAATATTTAAATTGGGCAAATCAGTACTCTTCACAAAAAAAAATCCATCCATAGATTTCTATATTTTTAAATTTTAATTCATTGGTCTTCTTTAATATAGATGTTTAAAGTGCTATTAGCAATTTATGTTTTATATGGTGCATTTTATGTAGAAATGGAATGTTCAAATAATTGATAGTCATCTCTTTAATTTTATTAGCATATTTGGATTTATATAGCTATAGAAATCAATGGTCATATAAAAATTGTTTGATGATATTATATTAAAAGTTAAAATAAAAATCTACAACACAAAGAGTAAAATGCAATCTAAGACTTCAATAGGATCTACACTTGTAGATGTCTCCCTCTACCTCTCTCAATCTCTCAATCTATTTCTATCCCCCTTGCTCCCCCCTCTTTGTTAATCTCTACTTTTATCTACTGTAAACTAACCACACTAATGGCAGGAACTTGATACTTTGCATCTCTTGATTGTTGGAAATGTGCCTCGAATTAACTTGACTTGTGTTCAGACTGATCAGAGTAACCTATCCCAATGGAATAGCTATTGGTGTGACTCTTGTTGATGGGTTGGTGGAACCCTCTTCTTGTGATCGGTTATCGGGCGAGCAAGTCCGAGATGATCCAACAGTTGTCGCTATACCGCAATGGGAAGATGATTGAAAGTTATTCTCTGCGGCTTGGCGACAAAGCATGTGCAAAAAGAAGCGAGTTAAAGACCGAGTAGATCAAGGTTGATCCAACGGTGGTCGTTAAGTCTCGATGGGAAACTGCTCGTTAAAATATCCATCGCGACCCAGTGACAAAGAAGAGCTTCATTCCGAGCAGTTAGTGAGGTTGTGTTAAGGTGGTAGGGCAGGGACTCTGGAGCCAATCAGGAAGTGACACGTGGCATAAGTGAGCGGCCCAGGTGAGATAAGGGTCGTGCAAATCGAGAAGATCCAATGGCAGATCCGAGGAAGATCAACAATGGAGTAAAATTCTGGGACTATCAGCGGTTGTCACTATACCGAGGTTGTGAGGTGCCCGAAAGTTATCCCTCGCGACATGGTGACCAAGTGGTGGGACCTGGCAGGAGAGCGACTAAGGCGAGTTAAAGGTCGAGCAGATCACAGATGATCGGACGATGATCGCAGAAGATCCGTCAATGGTCGCTAGGTCACGATGGGAAATTGCTCGTTAGACTTTCCATCGCGACCCAGCGACAAAGAAGAGCTTCATTCCGGGCGGTTAGTGAGGTCGTTCTAAGGTGGCAAGGTAGGGACTCTGGAGCCAATCAGGGGATGCCACGTGGTGGAGTCGTTGGTTCATCAAGAGATCAGAGTAATGCTTTTGTGGTCTTTCCGATGGTCGATGGAGTAGAGATTGACTACGGGTGTGCGCTCGAACCGGAGTCCAAAAGATAAACACTTGGACATTGAAGATGGTCTAGTCGGTGTATATGAATACGAACCAACCCGACTTCCTGGTGCATGTGGGATATTGTGTTTCTCATGAATGCAGACCGACGCAGACAGTTAGACTTCAAACTGTTGGTGTAGTTGCTCAGATGAACTGTCGATAGTCTGATATATGAAGCCATTGGATAACTATGGAAAATGTATCTGATTATCGTATGTCGATTGTAGTGTCCAGTTCGCGAGAATCTGAGAACGAATACCAGTAGTTGCAGACTGAAACTTTATTGTAAATTCATTTACTGGAAATAAATTATTCAACTGTTGGTGGTGGGTTTTTTCCCGAAAGGGTTTTCCCACATAATTCTTGGTGTTCTGTCTCTGTGTTGATTCTATTTGTTTGTCTATATGATTTTTAACGTCCTGTAAAAGTTTTAAACTGCATTCTTCCCTGTTAATTGACATTAGGAAGGCATTTTCGCACTGTGCTTTCCTTTCATTGATAATTCATGAAGTCAAAAAAAACATCTGGTCAAGTTGATTAGTTTGAATATTTAATTAGGAGAAGCATATGGACTAGTTATGTTGTTATCGAATGTATGAATGAAGGAATTTTAATGACGTCTACAAGTTACAATTTACTTTATTATATTTTTAAATGATTGTCACAAACAAACTTTATTATATTTTTAAACGATTCTCACAAGCGGCATATTTGGTATTTGGTAGCATGACATTTACATATTATAATTTCTTTTACTAATTTTAGGATTCGCATACTAAATTAAGTGTTCACCTTTACTCACAAAACAAAAACAATATGTATCAAGATTGTATTATGCATCTATATTTTCATTGACTAATATGGAGCAATGTAAACTTAAATCTGTCTCTTATTTTTTAGACAAGACTTTTTTAAAAAATCTCATTTTATATAACTAATTCTTTAGGCATGATAATAATTAGCACTTGCATCTAAAGGGGTGCAAGGGTTATGTCGATAGTAAGATATAGATGAACTATTTAAGATGAAGAGGTTTTCTCACATTCATTATTAGAAAATGGTAGAAAATAGTAAGAAGTAAAAATTGCCTTTATTAATAATAACTAAATAGAAGTGAATGGTTAATCTATACACGTGTCTCTAAAAATTTGAGAATTTAAAAAGCTACATTTTTTAATGATGATTATTTGTGACATAAATAATTTGACATTAAACTTAATCACTCTTTCAAAGGCTATTCGGGATTATTTTCTTATTCCTTAAATTACTTTCTATAAAATAAGATAATTCTCATGTTCATTAAAAAAAACCTCTAGGTAAATAAAAATAGGACAAATCTTAACTACTTTTGAAACAAAATAGAATATTTTTCTATGTAAATAAAAAATATTCTATGAATCAAAAGAATAAATTAAATAACTTTAAAGATTCTAAATAGGCTTAGATAAACTAAAATAAGTCCAAATATATGTCAATATTTATTGTGACAACTTTGGTCTCCTAGTGAAGTTGAATGATTCTAAATGAGCCCAAACAAAAAAAAAATTGTCTCTACAATACTACCAAATTGTGTTTTTTTTGCTCCACAACAAAAGGAATTATATATAGTTAGGGTTAAAGTGCAATAATTATATTATATAATGTAATTTAGTAAGTGATATAAACATACTATAATATAAAATTTACAATTAAACAAAATGCAACATTATGTAATCTAATATGATAATATTAGTATTTCTCAAGTTTCAAAAAACATATATATGAAACTCGAATAAACTAAAATGACACTTAAAATTGAAAGCAAACATTCTCGCAGCTAAATGTTTTATTGAATCTCATTGGTTTCCTTATAGTAAACAAAATTACAAATTATGGCTTTGGAATGAAAAATATCTTACATAATATAATTAAATCAGAATTAATTACAATAGAACTAAAACAAATAGTAAGAAAATTCAAGTATTAATATTATAATAAATATATACTAATTATATATTATATTTGAATAATATTATTATACTATTGTTATGATATTATCATGTTTCAATTTAAAACTACTAAATAATTTAAAATAATTAAATTTTCAATTTATTATGATTTTAAATTAATATTCTTCTATCACTTTCATACCCTAATCATAAAATTTGATATATTACATTTATTGAAAAAATTAAATTACATCAACAAATTCAAAAAACTTTTATCTTAATAGTAAAATAGAAAAATAAAATAAAATAAAAAATAAAATATATATATATATTTTGAAGCCATGCACATTTGAAGGCATGCATAGTAAAAGAGTACAAAATAAGTAATAAAAAAAATTTAATAAAATTCAATAATGCTACTATCCATTGTTTTGTGTTTGAAAGTTTTATTAATTCATTTATGCATGTGATCTATAAATGGGGAAAACAATTTGTACAAAACTCTTATATAAGATTGTCCAAAAATACGAAATGCATAAAATTCGTAGATGAAATGAAAATATGTAACTGTGAATGTGGGTGGAATGTGCAGTGCCCTTTGAAGGGAATCTGGTTTGTAGATCTAAGTGACCAAGGGAATCTGGTTTGTAGATCTAAGTGACCAGCTTAAGTTTGTCACATGGTCATTGGTATAAAAATATTTTGTTGCGTGTCTTTTAACACCATGAGATATCTCACAATGTCGATTTAGATCTTTGCTTCAACGGTTACTATGTATTTTGAGTGATCAAATATTGTATAGCTTGGATTTAAGCACGAGTGGTATTGTTTTCAATCCTACACGAGGTTTGAATATTGTGGAAAGGTGCAATAAACAAGGGATGAGACCAAAGCAATTTGAATAGAATGAATAACACTTGTTATTTGACTCTCAACTATAAAAGTATTGATTTGAACTCTTACTCTTAGATTAAAGAAAAAATAATCTAAATTTAATATAATATTTTTCAATTGAAAAAATAAAATAAAATTTTCTAATCTAAAACTTTACGTATACTTTCTTTAAGTTTCAATAACGCTGGTTCTCCTTTCAATTGTATTAGATTTCTTGCAATTGTTTTCCATAGTTATGATGGTATGCATACATCAATCACTTTGGCTAATCTAGAGAAAGCACTATTAGATGTGGAGGAATAATATGGGCTCAATCTTTTTTATAACAATGTACCTACACTTGAAATTACATAATTGTTTATTCAGAGGCATTCACTTCCTTGAACATTCACGTGCTCTGTTATCTAAAATAAAAGAATTAATAAACCACCAACTATCATACATGGGGCTTGCACATGGTTTTGACATAAATAAAACTATCATAAAATTAGTTATCTGAAATTTGTTTAAACAATTGAAAGAAATTTATTTCAAATAATATCATGCTAATGTTGATATAATGTTAAAATTGAAAAGTTTTGAATAGATTTAAAGATTCTTGAAAGAAATAAAATTCTAGACAAATGTGTTTCTATATAATATATTTAGAAATTGTGATAGAAATAAAATTTATTTTTTCAACAAAATATACAATCCAAAAGGAAAGTGCCTCTACAAACCAAAAACAAATTAATTTATAGAGATAACACTATCATTCTTTGCATGATGATGTTGGCAACAATGCAACAAACTAAGAGGGCGGCGTGAATCAATTTGCTCACAAACTTTACTAACCTCAAACACAAATTCAGATCTGATAATTAACAATGAAAGCACAAATCAACACCACATCAATAACACACATAACGCCAAGATTTTTGACATAGAAAACCCGGTTAAGGGAAAAACCACAGTGGAAACCTACCCACAATGAGATAATACCTTGTAAGGAGTAAATGAAATATTACAATGGGGAATGCACATGCATTCAAGCACACTACCTAGAGCTCACTGCTCAAATCACATAACAAGAAGGGCTACAACCCTGGGAAGGCTTATTGCCTTAAAAAAACTTTTGGATTATATCAAGAGGATCATGAACTGATAGAATAGCATTCCCTCATGCCTGACTACAGTTTTGTTTAAGCACATAACACCAACTCTTCTCTTTCGCACTTCTTCACACTTCTTCACACTTCTCCTCTGCTACTGAAAGATCAAATCAATGTTCGCATATGCAGATACATATCTCACATGATTATACATATATTTATATAAATCATCAACTTATATTTCAAGGTTGGCTCAACACTCATCACATATTACAAAGCAATAACCTCACACGCTACAACAATATATGCGGACCAAAATAATGTTGACTAAGACCTAGTCTAGACCCAAATCAACACTGCAGACATGAAACACCATCAAGAATCGTGCCTTGGACATCTACAACATGCCACAACCATCATGAATCTCACATAACACGAAGAACACCACCAAATCAAGAAAATGATCAATAACACACACAACGATTAATGCAAACCATCAACACGGATAAAAAATGATCTAGAAACATCCACAAGCATCATGAATTACCACAACAACAACCACAACATCACCACTTACTAGAATCTTTATCATCATTATACCAAACCTCGAGAACATCAACAAAACTGACTGTCAAACTAAAAAATTCACTTGCGGACCTCCAAATCATGAACCATCTGAATTGAGGACACACCTAAATGTCCCAAACACTTAGTCAAATCTGCAAACCAAGATATTGCAATTCTGGAGCAATGTGGAGCATAATCCAAAACACTGAATAACACGTACAACTAAAAAACCAACCTCAATACTAGATCTCACAACTCGATCAAATCACCATGCGAACCTCTGAAAATTTTGTTGAATCAACTAGAGATAAGTATCTCAAAACCCTTTAATCTGCAATAACTCATCTATGACACACTGGCCAAACCATCTAAACAATATCCAACAATCTCCCCCTTTGGCATTGATGACAACATATGAATGTGAAAAACAATCAATGCAAAGAACAATAACTCTCGACAATCTCCCCATAACTCTCAACAATCTCCCCCTGAGATCAACACAAGATATAGCAATTTTCCACATAACTCTCTCCCCCTTTGACATCAATGCAAAAGGCACGTACAAATCATTATTCTCTCCCCCTTAGAACAAACAACCATATCTAAACAACTGAACCACAACACTGACTACTCCCCCTGAGTAGCAGCCAGCACTCATTAATCCAAAGCACAAAATATCTCTGTGAAGTCCACCAGACTGATGCAAATCCATGCATCTTAGTTCTCATCAAGAGGGGCAATCACCCATAGCTTCTCTCTGAGATACTCAAAAGTATCTTTAGGAAAAGGCTTCATGAAGATGTCTACAATCTGCTCCTTTGTAGATACATACTCCAATCTGACTTCCTTCTCATTCACCTTCTCTCTCAAGAAATGAAACTTTATTGATATATTCTTGGTCTTTGAATGCAGCACTGGATTATTAGAAATGTTGATAGCACTGGAATTATAATAGTATATAGCAGTATTCTCATAAAAAATAACATTGATATCCTTCAGCATCTACTTCATCCATATCACCTAAGTACAATTGTTGGCAGCAACAATGTATTTTGCTTCTACAATAGATAAAGAAGTAAAATTGTGCTTCTTACTCATCCATGAAACCAACTTCTTACTCAAGAAAAATGCACCACCACTAGAACTCTTTATGTCATCAACATCACCTGCCCAATCAGCATCAGTAAAAGCACTCAAAGTAAAATCATCATCTTTAGGGTACTACAAACCAAAATCAACTATCCTTTTCAAATATCTGAATATTCTTTTCACAACTACAACATGAGATTCCTTAGGATCAGCTTGAAATCTAGCAACAAGATAAACAACATTCATAATATCTGGTCTAGTCTGAGTCAAATACAACAAACTACTAATCATAGATCTGTATCTAGTATGATTTGCTTTTGGAGAATCATCATCCTTTGTCAACATACATCTGGTTACCATAGGAGTACCAATTGGCTTTGCATCATCCAATCCAAACTTCTTCAACAATTCCTTCACATACTTAGATTGAGATATAAAAATACCTTTATCCAACTGAGTAATTTGCAATCCCAAAAAGAATTTCATCTCACCAATCATAGACATCTCAAACTCATTTTGTAGATCATCGACAAAATTCTTGCACAAATCATCATAACCACCCGAAATAATGTCTTGTGTGATATTTGGTGAAATTAAAAATTGAGAATTATCATGATGAAATCTTGTGTGATATTATGCCTATGGATATTTGTCATCTTTTGTTGGGTAGACCTTGGCAGTTTGATAGACATGCAGTACATGATGGGAGGAAGAATACATATACCATTGTGGCCAATGAGATGAAGCAAACCTTGTGGCCCTTGGAGGAACCTTTGAATAATGAAGTCTGTACAAATGCTAGAATCTATTTGGTATATGGAAGGAAATCCCTCGATGGATTGAGACATGAGAATGCGTGTTCTGTGTTGATTCCTAGGAATATTAAGAATCCAGAGCATGAAGAGGAACAACCGAAAGAGATAAAAGATTTGTTGACAGAATATGAAGACATCATTTTAGATAATGTACCTGATGGATTGCCACTTGTGAGAAGTATCGGTCATTGCATGGACCTGGTTCCTGGAGCTAGTTTGCCTAACAAAGATGCACACTGGATGACACCGACAGAGGATGAAGAACTGGATAGACAAGTGCAGGAGTTGTTGATGAAAAGTTTGATTAGAGAAAGTTTGAGCCCTTGTGCAATACCAGTAGCATTAGCACCTAAGAAGAATGGAGAGTGGAGAATGTGTACTGATTCTAGAGCAATAAACAAAATCACACTAAAATACCAGTTTCCTTTGCCTAGGATGGATGACATAATGGACTATTTGAGTGGAGCCAAATACTCTACAAAGATAGATTTGAAGAGTGGATATCATCATCTCAGGGTCAGAGAAGGAGATGAGTGGAAGACAACATTCAAGACAAATGAAGGACTGTATGAATGGTTGGTGATGCTTTTTGGGTTAACTAATGCACTGAGTACTTTCATGAGGCTGATGAATGAGGTATTGAAGAAATTCTTGGGTAAGTTTGGTATTGTATATTTTGATGACATTCTGATTTTCAGTAAGACAAAAGAGGAGCATTTGTTGCATTTGAGACAACGTTTGCAGGGGTTGAGAGAAGAAAAGTTGTTGATAAATATTAAGAAGTGTACTTTCATGAAGGATGAGTTAGTCTATTTGGGATTTGTGATATCTAAGGATGGTTTGAAGATGGACCCTAAGAAAATAAAAGCAATTGTTGAGTGGCCTACATTGGAAAGCATTGGAGAGGTAAGATCATTTCATGGATTGGCTAGTTTCTACGGAAAGTTCATCAAAAAATTTAGTTTAGTTTGTAACCTTATGACTGAGACCATGAGGGGAGATGGGAAGGAATTCAAGTGGACCACCGGAGCAAACAAAAGTTTTGAACCGTTGAAGCAAAAAGTGACTAAGTAGCTCGTGTAAACTTTATCGGATTTCAATAAAGTATTTGAAGTGGATTGTCATGCAAGTGGAACAACAATAGGAGCAATCTTGAGTTACAAAGGGAGAGAAATAGCTTATTTTAGTGAGAAATTGAATGATGCCCAGAGGAGATATTCAGTGTATGATCAAGAGTTTTATGCCATAGTTCAAGCCTTGAAGAAGTGGAGACATTACCCGTTACCTAAGGAATTTGTGTTGTATACAGATCATCAAGCTTTGCAGTATTTGAATAGTCAGAGTAAGTTGAATCCAAGAGATATGAGATGGGTAGAATTTTTGCAAAGTTACACCTTTGTGTTGAAGCATAGAAGTAGGAAATCTAACAAAGTTGTTGATGCATTGAGTAGGAGAAGGAATTTGCTGACAGAGATGAGAGTGACAGTATTAGGATTTGAGTACTTGAAGACCTTGTATGATGATGCTCTGGATTTTGCAGAACCTTGGAGAGCATGTAGAGAACCTATTATGGTAGATAGAAGCAAGTGGTTGGATTACTTCATTCAGGATGGGATGTAATTCAAACGAGTTCAGTTGTGCATACCTAAGAGTTCTATGAGGGAGAATCTGATAAAGGAGAAACATAGTGGAGTATTAGTTGGACATTTTGGTATTGACAAAATAGTAGCATTGGTGAGTGAGCAGTACTTTTGGCCCCAGATTCATAAGGATGTTAAGGAATATGTGCAAAGTTGTAGAGTTTTTCAAGTTGCAAATGGTAGTAGCCAGAATGTGGGATTGTATAAACCTTTGACAGTACGGGTAAGACCTTGGGAGGATATAAGCATGGATTTCATACTTGGATTTCCTAAAACACTGAGAGGGAATGATTCTATATTTCATTTAGTAGACCTATTTTTCAAGGAAGTAGTGAGATTGCATGGATTACTTAAGAGCATAGTTTCAGACAAAGACACTAAGTTTGTTGGCTATTTTTGGAGAACACTTTGGAAGAAGATAAAAATAGATTTGAAATTCAGTTCTACTTTTCATCCATAGACACATGGACAGACAGAAGTAGTTAACCGCTTGGGAAATTTATTGAGATGTTTAGTTGGAGATAAAACTGGAAATTGGGATTTGATCCTTGCACAAGAAGAATTTGCTTACAACAATTCAGTAAACAAGAGTACCAGAAGAACACATTTTGAGATTGTTACCAGAGTGCATCCTAGAGGTATATCAAAATTAAGAGATATTAGTAGTGAAGACTGGAGAAGTTCAGAAGCAGAAGACTTTGCAGATCACATGGCAGCCTTGCATATTCAGGTTAAGCAACATTTTGAGGACATGAACATCAATTATAAGGAGAAGGCAAATGAGAAGAGGAGACATAAGGAATTTGAATTTGGCGATGAAGTGATGGTATATCTGAGAAAAGAAAGATTCTCGATTGGAACTTATAACAAATTGCAAATGAAATTTTTTGGACCTTGCAGGTTTTTGAGGAAATTCAGTTCTAGGAATGCATATGAAGTGGAGTTACCGGATAGTTTGAGTATCTCACCTATGTTTAACATTGCAGATCTCCATGAGTATCATGAACCAGAATTCAATGAGGATAGTATTGTAGACTTGGAGAAATAGTTGCCCCGGAAGGAACCAGATCAAATCGAAGACATTTTGGACAGTAGGATTGGGCGAAGTACCCGGAGTAGTCAATATAAGGAGTATCTTGTGAAGTGGAAGGATAGACCAGTTGAAGATTCATCTTGGATTTCTCAGGTAGAGGTAGACTGCCTTAGTTTTCCTCTAACCCCAGCAAAGTGAGAGACTCACTCAATAACCCTAGATGTCTGATGCAGGAGCATCCCCAGTTCATAGCAATCTTGCATCAGCCAAAAAAAGTTTGCTTTTTGTTTTGCTTTTTGTTTTGCTTTTTGTTTGCAGTTTCAATATTTCTTTCTGTGTGTCTCATATTTGGCTCACCGGATTCTGTGGAGTTGGATTCTACTTGAAGACTTGATCATCTTCCTTATTCCCAAACAACGGAGCATTTGAATCATTTTCTGGCAAGTTATCGCTATCGATTTCCATGACAATTTCTTGTTACCGATTGTCTGGACCTATTTGCATTGGTGATCTATCGAACCCCTTTCGTAGCTTGTGGAGCCCTGAGTGTTGATTCTGATGTTCCTTGGCATGCGACCGACCTTTTCCCATGATCTACACTTCATCCTTTGGATTTTCCAGAGGAATTTCTTTGGCGGAGGTCGACCTTGTTGGTTTTACACATTAGGTCTTGTTCTTCAGGTTTTGATCCCTTTTTGGGTGAACTGGATCCCCTTGGATTGTATAAATAATTATAATTGAGCATTAGAATGTACAATCAGGTAGTTAGACTAAGCGTAGAAGATAGATATTAAGATTGAAGGTCCCGGTTGTGACCTATTATGTACTTTGAGCATGTTTTAGCAGGCCTGTGAGCCAGTTTCTACAACCCAGTTGTTACTAGTTGGTTGTAATCAATTTTTATGAAATAAAACAATCTATTATGCATTGCCTCCATCATATCTTTGTGTTTTCATTGTGTTTACTCTTGTTGACCGGTTTGGATTGATTTCTTTGAGGTCCCTCCTAACTGGTGACTGCTTCAGAGAGTGTAATTCATTCCATCAAATCTTGAACTATCCTTCTTGAAAGCAAAGGTTGCCATCCTAGATCACCTCAAGTGGTTAAGCTTCTTCCGAAGGATCTAGCTTTGATACCAATTGTTGGCAACAATGCAACAAACTGGGAGGGGGGGTGAATCAATTTGCTCAAAAGCTTTACTAACCTCAAACAAAAATTCAGATCTGATAATTAGCAACAAAAGCACAAATCAACATCACATCAATAACACATATAACACCAAGATTTTTGATGTGGAAAACCTGATTAAGGGAAAAACCACGGTGGGAACCTACCCACAATGAGATAATACCCTGTTAGGAGTAAATGAAATATTATAATGGGGAATGTGCATGCATTTAGGCACACAACCTAGAGCTCATTGCTCACATTACATAAGGGGGGCTACAACCCTGGGAAGGCTCACTACCTTATAGAAAAAATTGGATTACACCCAGAGGATCATGAACTGGAAGAATAACATCTCCTCATGCCTGATTATAGTTTTGGTTAAGCACATAACACCAACTTTTCTCTTTCACACTTCTTCACACTTCTTTGCACTTCTCCTCTGCTACTATAAGATCAAATCAATGTTCGCACATGCAGATACATCTCTCATATAACTATACATATATTTATACAATCATCAACCTATATTTCAAGATCAGCTCAACACTCATGACATATTACAAAGCCATAACCTCACACGCTACAAAAATATATGCAAACCAAAACAATGTCGGCTAAGACATAGTCTGGACCCAAATCAAAACCACAATCATGAAACACCATCAAGAATCATGCCTCAAACATCCACAACATGCCACAACCATCATGAATGTCGCATAATACGAAGAACACCACTGGATCAAGAAAATAATCAATAACGCACACCACGATCAATGCAAACCATCAACATAGATAAAACACAATCTAGAAACATCCACAAGCATCATGAATTACCACAACAACAACTGCAACATCACAACTTTCTAGAATCTTTATCATCATTATACCAAACCTCAAGAACATCAACAAAATTGACTATCAAACTAAAAAATTTACTTGCGGACCTCCAAATCATAAACCATATGAATTGAGGATACACCTGAACATCCCAAATACTCTTCCAAATCTGCAAACCAAGATATTGCAATTTTGGAGCAATGCGGAGCAAAATCCAGAACACTGAATAACACAAACAACTAAAAAACCAACCTCAATACCGGATCTCACAACTCAATCAAATCACCATGCAGACCTCTGAAACTTCTGTTGAATCAACTAGAGATAAGTATCTCAAAACCCTTTAATCTGTAACAACTCATCTGCAACACACTACCAAACCAACTCATCCAATTTGATTGCAACACTGGAATACACAGAAGAATATGTTGACATCAATGACAACACGTCATTCTAGCAAACTTCTCAACAATATCCAACATATAATTTGTTTTAAGTATTGAAATTGATATTTTAAACAAATTACAATTGATCATGTAACTACTAAATATTATGATAACACTGCCTCAATAGGTTTAATTTTGATGTATAATTTTATTCTATAGAAAGTGTTTATACTGCAATAATAATATGATTTTTTATATTAATAATTACTTTGAATGTCCAATTCCACAGATGAAAAAGGGAAAAACATCTACAAGGCAAGAGGTAAATGTTGCCACATACTACCCCAATAAAGTGTTAAATATAGATTGCAAAGAACCTGAATGAAGGTGCGAAGGTACATAGAACATTTTTTTCTCTATTTTCAAGAATGAGACCATGATGTTTGCACAGTGATCTATTTTAAGTATTGATGCCAATTACTAAATAAATGGTTCTTGAACATGAACTATTAAAATTACAATTGACTAGATGAGTTGCCTTTTGGGATTCGCTTTTACCATTGCTTGCAACATTTCAACTGAACTTAGATAGCCATTTCAACATTTCAACATTTCGCTTTTATTCATTGGGATATGCAGAGGCATAAAGTTAATTAGAGAATTATTGATGCCAAACTATAACGAAGAAGAAGCTAACATCTTTTATGAGTTGAGTTAGTTCGCTTAAGGAAACCAAAATCTCCCCTGAGAGTGGAAGCGCTTATTGAGCTACCACAAATTTGCATGGTATGTTCTCTTTCGATTAGGGAACATACACAACTTACCATCATGGAAGGAGGTACTCGTTGTATGGATATTTGTTTGTTGGCAATGGAAACATGAAATGAACTATCTAATCAAAGTAAAGAGGAAAAATATGAGATTTTCTTATAAATTGAGTGAAGTTACAAAGCTAAATCTAACCACTACAATTTTGTGTACAATAGAATTGGCACAAATACAGAGATAGCCTATTATTTAGGCAGAACAATGATGGAAACCAAAGACATTGCCACGACCCTCTACTTGGAAAAATTGTGGCTGAATGTATGGATCAACTGCAAATTTCATGAATTTTGGAATCAGAAGGAAGTAATACATAAGAAGGAAAAGAAGCTTTGATGAGACTAACCCTATGTCCCCATGCGGTTGCTTATGAACATTTTCTGCTTAAATTTAAGCAATCAGAGTGTTCCCGTATAAAATTTTAATTAGGAGAAAAGGATAAATTGGAATCTTCCCCTATTTTAATGGAGCAGCTATTGCTTAAAAATTGAAAATAAGTTCTGAAAAAGTGGGGGGAGCTAGAAATAAGCAGCAAGTGCTTATTGAAAAAACTAACATGCAGCTTCACCATATTTTTTTCCTCTCCTTTTTATTTGCAAGAATATTACTAATAATTTAATTTACAAAAATTATTTAAAAGGATTGCATATAAAAATAAGCAATGATTTTGCTATCCATGGGACCACTTGCTCCACAAATTGCTCCTTAAAAAATTGAGCAGCTGCTACTAGGCAAAATAAGCTAGGCAACAACATAGGGACCTGCCCTAAGATGACAGCCAAAAGGAAGTAATAGATCAGAAGGACAAGAAGATTTGATGAGACCTAGATGGTTAGAAGGAAGCAATACATCATTAGGACAAGATGACAGGACACCAAGTTAGCACTCAAATTCAAGTGAGGTTGACTGAAAAATCATTGAAAAAATGTTGATGACGTTAGATAGTAGATGAAACCGATGGGACTTCCCACCAAATAAAGTCTAACAGTTAATAAATAGGTTTCCTATTTGGTAAGATTATAAGTTTTGTATTTAAGTAGTTGCATTAAAAAATAAATATAAAAAATCATGAAATACTAAATGAATCATTATGGTTCTTTAATAATTTGTATGCCAAATTTTTATTCGTAGATGTTACTTACTTAAATGAGTTATTTAGATTAATCAATTAAATGTTATCAATAAGCACATAATTAACCTGAATTGTAGAGATGATTGAATACGAGAATAATTAAATTCTAATTTTATAGAGAATGAATCCTGAATAACTTGTATGTTGAATTTTGATTCTTAGATGTTACTTACTTAAATGTGTTATTTAGATCAATCAATTAAATGTTATCAATAAGTACATAATTAACCCTAAATAGTAGAGATGAGTATATAAGAGAATAACTAAATTTTGATTTAGAAAATTAAATGTACGGGAATGGTGTACTTGACTCTTTGGAATGTTATATTGAAGAATAAGTTTGTTGTTGCATAGTAATTCAATTGTCTAAGAATAGAAAAATGAGTGTCCTCAATGTGCCAATTGTTTGAAACTATATGCTGATGTAGAATTCTATTTGGGTCAATTATGCAATCGGATTAATTTTATGCAGTGTAGAGTTGATCGATAACCTATTAACCTTATTTTATGAAATGTGCATATTTGATATATGGTTTTTTTTCTAATGTAGCTATTATCTATTAGGTCTTAAGGATTGAAGATATTTGAGAACACCTCAAGAAAATTAATGAGTTGTGACATTTGATGTTCTTGTTAGCCAACACCCAATTTATTAGGTTTATGGCCTTTGTTGAATGTTGGTAGACATTAATAAGGTGTATAGGTGTTCTAGATGAATGTGGTGTAGACTAGTTTCTTTTTAATGCTCCAAACAACACTTCCACATTACAATAAATTATCGTTAACATATCACAATATGTGGTACCAACAAACTCAACCCAGGTATCTATACCTCAAATGAACATTCAGCTTCTACCATACATCTTACAAATCACAAACCCCATATTTCAACAAAATGCTTCACTTAACAACACTAATACATTCATCTCCATGACTAATCAACAAACATCTTTAGATACATATATCCCACACACACCTACATGAACCGTTTCTACAAATGCCTACATCAACCATATCTACAAATGCCTACATCCCACAAAACCAATCATACATCCCCTGAAATAAAAACCCTCAAGCATACTTTTTCCAAGTTCAATCATCTATCACCACTCCATCAAACACTTACGTCTCACAATGTCACAACATGCTAACTAGCCATCCCATAAGAATGCCAAAATTCACACATCTAAATGACTTGGCACAACAAATTCAATACTTAAAACAACAAATATTAAATATCAAAACAAGACACATCAAAAAGAGTCATACACTTGAGGACATAAATACTTATCCATTTGAAAAATCCATAGAAATGGTACCCTTCCCTCATTATTTTGAGATTCCAAAATTCAACAGATATAAGGGAAAGGGTGACCCACGAGAGCGCATTAGGAAATTCTATATAGCTTTCTTAAATGTTGCATATAATGACGCATATCTAATGTGCCTTTTCCCTTAAAATCTAGGAGGACAAGACACTGAATGGTTATCCCACCTCCCACATGGTATCAAAACCTTCCATGAGCTAGTAGAGAAATTCATTGCACACTTCTTGTACAACATTGAGCGTAAGGTCTTCATGATATACTTATGCAAAACCAAACAATGGAATGGAGAATCCTTCAATATCTTCTTACAAAGATGAAAAATTTTAGCAAGAAAATTCTCATACCATGTTCCCAAAAAAGTCTAAATTATTCAGTCGATGTTAATTACCATCAAGAAACATCAAGTAACATTGCTAAAAAGAAAAAAATTACAATCATAAAAAGTTTATGTCAATTTTAGACACTTTAGTAATATTAAAGAAAATTTGATACTAATTAAATAGTCATATTTACAATACATGATTTTAGAAAATAACTAGTAAATTAATTGAGTAATTTCAATATTACAATATAGGGGATGGTGAAAATGTTAGAAAGATCCACCTCGTTGAGTCATTATTGCCAGAAGAGAAAGAAAATTTTATCAAATTTTTCAAGGAAAGACAACTAAACTTCACCCGGTCCTATGTAGATATGTCAGGCATAGATCCAGAATTGGTTCCCCATCACTTACCACTAATTCCACGAGCTAAGTCATATAAGCAAAAACTGAGAAAAATGCATCCTCAAATAGCCCTGCTCATCAAAGTAAAACTGTAAAAATCACTTGATGGTTTCATTAAACCCATAGATTATGCTGAATGGATCTCAAATTTGGTACTAGTAACCAAACCAGATGGAGGCATCTACATCTACACAAACTTCAGATATTTGAATAGGGCTTGTCCCAAATACCTCATAGTAGGGCATCAAATTCTTTCTCTAATGGATGACTTTCAGGATATAATCAGATAAGAATAGCCCCGAAGGATCAACTCAAAACTACTTTTACCTATCCTTGGGGAACTTATTGTTGGAATGTGATGCCATTTGAACTCAAGAATGCAGGAGGTACCTATAAGAGAGCCATAAACATTGTGTTTCATGACATGATACATGATATCATAGAAGATTATGTGGATGATTTACTAGCCAAGTCTATAAATAGAGAAAACCACCTTGCAGTCCTTTCTCAAATCTTTGACAGACTAGAGCAATATAAAGTCCAATTAGATCAAAATAAATGTGTGTTTGGTGTAACAACGTGCAAGCTCCTTGGTTTTATAGTGTCAAACAGAGGTATCAAAGTAGACCCAACTAAAGTGAAATTTATTCTTGAGATGCCTCCTCCATCTAACTTGAAACAACTGAGAAGTTTACAAGGAAAGTTTCAATCCATTAGATGATTCATTTCATAGTTAGAAAACAAGTGCCAACCTTTCCAACATCTTTTGAAAAAAGAGGTGACATTTAAATGGACTGAACAATTCTAGGAAGTCTTCCAAGCATTGAAAGATTACTTGCTATCACCACCAATGCTAGTATCACCAACATCGGGAAAGACCTTATTATTACACATTTATGCAACCAACTCATCTCTTGGAGAACTCTTGGAAAAATATGATGACCAAGGGAGAGAACAAGCTATATATTACATCAATAGAACATTGGTAAGCTACAAGTTGAATTACACTCTAATAGAATGAGCCTATCTTTTCATAATTTTTTCATCCTAAAAGTTGTGACATTATATTCTAAGTCATAAGGTAAAGATCATTGCAAGTATAGATCCCCTCAAGTATCTTTTGAACAAGGCTGCATTAATAGGAAGGTTGGCAAAATGGGTCATGATCCTCAGCGAGTTTGACATTGAGTACATAGACAAGAAAGTTATCAAAGGGAATAGAATAGCATAGAAAACCAACTGGCATACACTAACTTCCCTAATGAATAAGTGTTTACTATAGTTGTCTTGACAAAATGGAAGTTTATGGTTCTTATACCAACCATGGAGTGGGGATAGAAGTACTTTTTATAACACCTCACAGGGATGTGCAATCTCAAAATCTTATAAGATCAACTTTACTTGTTCAAACAACATGTCAGAGTATGAGGCTCTCATCACAGGGCTTTGAACAATAGGAAGATCAAAGATCTTCGTGTGTATGGAGATTCACAACTAATAATCAACCAAGTTAACGATGACTACTTAACTAAAGATGATAAGTTGATGCGATACAAGCGTACAATAGAAGAATTTAAGAAATATTTTGATTGAATAATCTGTGAACAAGTCCCCCGCATTCAAAAAAAGGTAGTAGATGATATGGCCATAGTGGGATCTCTCTTGGATATGCCAAGTAATGTGACACATTTTGAGTTTTTAGTAGAATAATTGATGGTTCTAGCCTATTAAATTCCCTAGTCAGAATGTGTGTGTAATGGTTGGCCCTAACTCCTTGTGGTACAAAGATATATATGCCTATTTACATGACTAATATCTTTCTCTCGACCTTTCCTACAATCAATGAAAAACCTCGATCCAACAAGCCTCTAGATATGTCATCATCGTAGATATTTTATGCTAGAAAAGTCTTGATGGAACTCTCCTCCGATCTATTGATACAAATGAGCACAATTTTCTTTGAGGGAGGTACATGAAGGTATTTGTGGGGCTCACCCTAGTGGTCCGACTCTGGCTAAGAAAATCATGCAACTGGATATTACTGGCCAACCATGGAAAAGGATTAATACAAGTTTGTTCAGTAGTGTCGACAGTGTCAAATTCATGTTAATCTCATTCATGCCATACCCAGGATCTCAAACCTATAACACCACCATGGCCCTTTTCACAATGGGGACTTTACCTCATAGGGAAGATCAACCCTACCTCTTCCAATGGACACAAACTTATCTTGATTGTTACAAAGTACTTTACCAAGTGGGTGGAAGCAATTCCACTTACATAATCGATAAATAAATAGCAAAGTTCCTTCTTAATTACATCATTTGCTGGTATGGAATCTCACAGATCATAGTCATGAATAATGGTCACCCCTTTAAGAACCAGGAAGTGCACAAACTTTATACCCAATTTTGCATCCAACATTGTTTTGCCACTCCCTATTACCCACAAAATAATAATCAAGCAGAGCTAACTAATAAAATAATCCTGAAAATCCTCAAGAAAGTTGTCAATGAAGTTGGTCGTGATTGGCATTTAAAACTAAAGCTTGCTCTTTGTGCTTACCGAACTTGTATCCACACCCCTACATGTGCCACTCTATATTCCCTTGTATATGGATCTGAGGCTATCGAGGTTGAATAACCATTCCTCCGAGTTTCATTTTAGCTCATGTGATTTCAGAAGAAGACTACAAGGTGGCCAGATTGCAAGAGTTAGAAATGCTTGATGAAAAAAGACAAAGTGCACTTAATCATTTGCAAGCATACCAAAACCATCTGAGGAGTTATAACAAGAGGGTGAGAGTCCAATTCTTCAAAATCGGTGACCTGGTTCTAAAGGAAAATTAGAGAAACCTTGCAGAAAGAGAAAGGCTGGGAAAATTTGAACCAAATTAGTTAGGGTCTTATGTGATCATAGGATTTTTCAGCAATGGTGCATACCAATTAGCAACAACTGAAGGTGGGCAGTTACCCGATCTAGTCAATAACATGTATTTAAAGAACTATTACATTTAGTGTTTGTTTGCTTTAGCCTAGCTTGCATCAATCTTAGTTTGCTAGCAATAATCAATTAGCTTGGTCTTAGGTGTCCAAAGTAGGATTCTTCATTTGCAAAATAGGCATTTGTGTCGTCTTCTCATATGCTCGCACATTCTCAGTCTTATGTCTAGTCCATTTCCTAAATATCTAGTCATGAAATGCTTTAGAATCTAATGTTGCTCTTCTTTAACATTGTCCTTTGATTAGGATTTGTACTCGAATCAAGAGAAAATCACCTATTGTATCTTGATGCAAACATCTTTTGATTACTGTATTTCATACACTTAATAATTTTCTATAAGTCATTGCAGTTCCCTAGATGAAGACGTGGCTAGTGAAATATCTAAAATCTGGCTTCAACACCATTGTAATTCTCAATTCCATGTGAGATTCATTTATTACGAGCCAACATGTGAAAAGTATATGAGAAAAGAAAAGCAATATCAAAAGATCAAAAGAAAAAAGAATGAGCAAGAAAGGAAAATCGAGACAAGAAAAGCAAAAAATGAACTAAAATGAAACATCAAAATGCATGGCTTTGGGAACATGCAAGTAACTCCATCAGGGGTATCGATGCTTGGATGGTAATGGAGCAATATTCCTAAGATTGTAGCGATAACCTCATCAAGGCTATAGACGTTCGTTGGCAGTGAGGCTCTATCCAGGATGCTATTGAAGTCAAGATAACTCATGTAGCTAGTCACACTGGATTCTAAGGATTATAATGATAATATGGACTAGGATGAACACATTTGCACACACATGGGTGATCAAAGTCTAAGTACCTTGATCTAGTTCTGGATTCTTCTTCAGTTTTGAGCATGGATCCTAGCCACTAGCTATGTTCGATTGAGTTTTTTAGAGATTCTAAGTGTGGATTGGGTCTCTATCTTTGAAATATTTATGAACACCTATTTGAATGGTGCTAGATGTAGTGGAATTTTCACACATCACCCCTTTGTGAATAAAGACTTCTACTTTTGTCCGTAGATTAGTTTGTTTGCTTAAGTAGTCTAGTTTGGTAGTAGTTTCTTTAATCATTGCCCTTTTTGTTTGAAAAGGGATGCAATGCCCTATCATCAAGTAGAGATAAAATAAGTCAGTATAGCATATCAATAAAAAAAGAGATTCCCACTTACAAGGCACCAATTACCCCCTTCCCATTATCATGCCAGTATCCTCCTCGACTTGATTGAGGGTAGATCCTTGATCATATAAAAAAATCATATAATGTACAAAAAAACCATGCAATGCTCCAAAAAAATCACATAATGTTATGAAAACATCCAAAAAAATCATACAATATCCTAAAAAATCCAAAAAATCATATAATGTCCTAAAAAAACCAAAAAAATCATATAATGTCCTGAAAATGTCCAAAAAAACATATAATGTCCTGAAAAATACAAAAAAATATATAATATCCTAAAAAAATCCAAAATAAATTCTATAATGTCCTTAAAAAACAAAAACAAAATCATATAATCACTTGAAAAAATCCCAAAACATCATATAATGTCCTAAAAAAATCTAAAAAATATATATAATGTCCGAAAAAAATCCCCAAAAAACCATATAATGTCTTGAAAGAAGCCCTAAAAATCACAAAACTTGAAAATCCATGCAATAAACTATCTCACACAAATCAAACACTCGAGTAGATACCCAAAAAACATTCAACAACAGATCAAACTACTATCAAAGTCAACAACTAAAACCGATCAAATGTCTTGTCAATCAATTCATCCAACCCTATCAATCAAACATCAATTTATCTTAACCAAGGAAGGGTACACTCGAAACCAGACAGATCGGTCTTATACGGGTATGCACTCTTTGACACCAGACATTCTTGTCAATCATCACATCAAGCAATCAAAACAATGACACATATCAATATGGTTGTTGGATTTTCTCCTAGTTAGTCTTATCTCTATCGATTTATGACAGGTCACATTCATATGCTACTCACGGATGTCCACAAGAGACTAGAGGATTTGAGATGGTTCATGATCCATTTTCTTTATTTGTTGTTAATGGTGTGATTTCATGAAGTTTTGGGGCACTGGTATTTTGGGTACAGTCTGTTTTGGTAAGTTCATTTGGCAAGTATCCTATCAAAAATGAAAGTCAAGGATAGCTATACTTGTGACTATCGCACATACCTCGACCCTTAAATGCAACAACCCTAGAATAGATGGATTCACTCCTTGTCTGCTATGTGTTTGTTTTTACAATGGGATATCATTTACACCTTGGCTTTTCATACTTTGGTCTATAAAATTTCATTGATACATAATAAGGCTCAATGATGAAAAGGTTACACTATAATAAAGACACAAGAGCTTGTCATGGTATATCTATTGACATCGCTCAATCTTACTCATTTCTCACTAATCCATCTCCATACTAACATTTCTTATGTCAATGAATTAGTTCATGAAGCATAAAGTACTTTGGCACACAAAATAGTATATCCTACATTCATCTTAAAATATAAGCATATCATACTAGAATCATGACAAATCTTTGCCTTCACATGAAAAAGACATCTATAGATTGCATTCACATAAATATCCAAAAGAACAAATCACAGAGCATTTAGAGCACAGGAACATAGAGTCATCATAGGAACATGACAACATATAAATACATCCACAAATTCATGATAGACAAACATATAGAAAAAGTACGTGTAGGTCATAAATCATCATAATAAATCACATCATCATGCATATAGGAATGAAACATATCATTTAGGTCACCATCAAAATTGCATCACACACACATGTGCACTCTCTCTATCCTCTATAAGAGCCCCTCGAGGTTGCCCACTAGATCCTTCTCTTGGATGTCCTGGAGGTGGTAGAGGTGGACCCATAACGCCACCACTACTGGTAGCTCGACTCTGTGACCTACTATGCGATCTGGCTGCCCGATAACTAGGCACCCTCTGACCCAAAGGAAAAACTACCTTATAATGCCTATGCGAGTAAGTTGTCTCATAACTAGCCTTGAAAAAATGATCGACCATCTAGTGAGCATCTATACCTACTACAAAATATCATTGGTAGCAATCCATGCAAAACTATGCCCTTCTCATGACATCATCCCTCTCTTGGAAGAATAGGTCTCTCTCTGCAATGGCAAGGTCTCGCTCAATCTCGAGTCAATCCCTATCCTATTCCTAAACCTCCTCATTTGATGTAAATTGGGCTCTATCCTTAGCACTATGATGTTGCACTATAAACAATGCTACCTAAAGATCTCAAACCTAACCCTGTAATGCTTATATATGTCCCCTAATAACCTGAGTATTGAGAATCTGTACAACATCCTCCCCAACAAGGGCATCCTCTAAATACAACATTTAATCATCAGAATCACCTACCTCTACCTATTGTACACCTGTAGCATCATCACCTCCAATAACATCAACCTCCTCACCACCTACCCTAGCATCCCTAGCATCATCACCATCTTTCTTCTCATCCTCCTCAGAGTCGTCAACACTAGATGATCTAGAAGTAGAATCATCACTATCCCCCTCTAACTTGTTGATCTCCTCAATGTCAATATCCATCTCATCATACCCCTACCCTCTGACCACTACAATTGGGGCATCTCCTCTAGCATCACCCTCATCACCTCCACCAGACCTTGCCCTCTATCTCTCCTCCCTCCATCTTGTAGACGTCTAAAATTAATTAAATTAAATATTTAATTAATTTAAGCGTTTCTACATAATTAATTTATTTAATTATTTTTATCCTTATTCCTCTTAAAATTAATTAAAATAATTTTAATTAATTTTATCACTATAGTTCAATAATCAATTTATCAATAAATTAATTATTTCCCTATTCTTCTAAAGTCACCTAAATCATCACAGATATATATGCGAATATGGGCAGAGCAACGAAAAACCGAATTGGCAGCTCCATAGGGACAGGTTTTAGGGTAAAGCCAGATGCACAAAATTACAAACCCCAATGGATTTTTGAAAATGGAGAATGGGTCTACAAATGCTGGCAGGCCCGAAAAATGAATCAAGTCACAACTCATTACTATGCTATTAAGGATAACAAACAATTCAAGGCAAAAAACACAACAACAACCCCATGTCCTAATAATGATTAGCAGGTAGTCAAATCGAAAAGAACTAGAAGAGAGAAAAAGAAAAATTAGAACTTCCATCAAAGGGCTTAGGTAGGATTTAGAAATGGTTATGGATTCCACTCCCACAATTTTTTAGAATCAAAGGAAGGCCAACTAGGGCTACATCGAAAATCATGGGAAACTATCGACCGTAACAATTCAAAGAAACTACCTACCAAGCATTCTACTTTGGGCATCAATAACAACAAGGGCTCTTGGATTAAGAATCCCACTCCTAATATTACCCACTCAACTCACTCGCAAAAGGAAATGGCAAAGTAAATCAGATCTAAGCTTGATTCATGAAATAACTAGCAGAATAAAGGCCTCAAAGCAGGACTAGCGGGGCAAATTAATAAAGGAGATTACAAAGCATTCATGATTCATAACAAAGCAATGAAGGCTTGTTGGGATAATTGTGAAAAACTTGGTTTATTTGCCAAGTGGAGTGGGCTAGGGCTTTCGATTGACAACATTGTGAGTTGGTGGTATGGGGTGTACTCGCAACAGGTAAGTGTCTCTATCCTTCCTAATAATTTCTTATTTATCAAATGTAAAGAGAAGGCTTTTAAAGATGAATTGTTGTTTGGGAAACCTATTATCTACAAAGGGTTTAGCTTTCATTTCATCGATTGGAAAATCAACTTCAATCCTTATGCTTATCAACCCAAAAGTTTCCCGAGATGGATTAAAATCCCCTAACTTCCCGTAGGATTGATAAATTTTGAAACTTTAGAGGAAATAGGGAATGTGATAGGATCGTTTATCGGATTAGAAGCAAATTTTAATAATTTGTCTGAGATTAAGATTCTGATAAATATAGATCCAAAAGCTAGTATTCTAGAGCCCTTGGAATTAATCACTAGTCAAGTGGCTTATTATATTAAATCAAGATTTTATCAAGGTCCTATCCACGACCATATAATTACTTATAAGGGGATTGCAGAGTAAAGAGTTAATACTGGGGTAAATTCCTCCCCAGAATTAGGGATTAACATAAACATCAATCATGAGTTAGGAGGATTTGTAATCGAAAACACCCTAATTATACTAAAGTTTGAAACACATTTAGGGAACACTTGCCGAGTGAAGCAATAATAGATCAAAATGCAGTAGTGCAAACTCAATTAGAAGCCAATAGGATAGTGATTGGCTCCCAATCTCCCAACATAGATGAGTTGAAGAAAATTCTAGAGATTAATGTTGAGGATAATAGGAAAGAGGTGAAACCTATTCAGGAATTAGGAGTAGAGGAAGAGATTCCTGCCAAGCTTGAGGCGGTCTATGGCATGATGGGTATTACCCATGCTTTTGATTCAGATTGCGAATTAGAAGAATAAAACAACTCATAAGCTTTAAAGGAGAAACAAGATTTAATTAGGAAAATTTTGGAGTTAGACTCTAAAGTAGAGAGAAATGAAGAGAATTTAAATGAAGATGTAATGTTTAAGGAAGAAAAGTTTCAAGACGCAGTAAAACTGGGTCTGGATCTAAACTACCATGATAAAGAAACCCTTGATTGTGGAAAATCAACTAAGAAAAGGGGTAGGAAGTCTCTAAGTGAGATCAAATCCATTGCAGACATAGTAGAGGATCAAGCTAAGATAACATTAATTTTGCAAGGTGGGAAGAGGAAGTTCCTTCCCATTGAGAAATGAAGATCACAAATTGGAATGTTAGGGGTTTGAATGCCCCTAAGAAACAATGCTTATCCAAGCGGTGTTTAACAACTCTTAATGCAAATATGGTATTGATACAAGAAAAAAAACTAAGAGAAGAAGACTAGAGTAAACTTAGACAGAAGTTGGGATTATGGAAAGTGGAATATAACATTGTAGAAGGGGATCTTGGAGGGTTAGGTATTCTATGGGACCCAAGAAGGATTGGATTTGAACCAATCCTTAATAACATTTACTGGCAATGTGGAAAGGTAAGTAGTGTAAACAACCCTTTTTTTTTCTTATAAACATCTACGGACCCATAAGTTTAATTGGCAAGAGGAATGTCTGGGTAGATTTAGAAACCTTCCTGACCCAAAATCCTAATGAAACTTATATTCTTAGAGGATATTTTAATGTAATCCTAAATTCCTCATAGAAAATAGGGGGATCCCAGTACAAATCTCAAGCTCAAAGAGAATTTGGTGAGTGGGTCACTAATAATAATTCGATGGATATCAGTATAAACAACGACACTTACACCTAGAACAATCGAAGGCAGGGATCAGGCTATATAGTGGAAAAGTTAGACAAGTTTTTCTTCAAAGGAGACTTAACAGGATTTAGTCATACCCTAGCTCCTCAATCTTAACCACTGTTGGCTCTGATCACTTCCTAATCCTGTTGGAGGTGGAAGAGGAGCAGAGGCCTAGGTAGTGCCTATTCAAGTTTGAAATGATGTGGTTTCAGGATAAATATTTTATGAAATTTGTGGAGAAATGGTTGAAGGAGGATCAATTCCATGGTTCCAAAATGTTTTGTTTCATCTGAAAATTGAAAAAGCTAAAACAAGATATCCTGCATTGGAATAAGGAGCATTTCATAAACATTTTTAAAGAAAAGGAAGAAATAGAGGTAGCATTAGATAATTTAAATGAGGGAGTTATAAAAGATGGAATGAATTAGGATTGGTATGCCAAAGAAAGAGAACTCTTACATAGGTATGAAGACATTTTGTCTAAAGAAGAGATATTCTGGAAACAAAAATCTAAAAAAAATTAGCTAGGCGCAAGGGATAGAAACGTGTAGTATTTCCATAATAGCATCAAGTAGCGAAGGATGGTTAATAGGATTAGAAAAATTATAGGAGTTAGGGGAATGTGGTGGAGGATCCAACATATATAATACTAGAGATAATAAACTATTTCAAGAATATTCTCAACATAGAATGCTCTGATTTGAGTTCACAACAGGCAATGCTAGGAAACATCCCTAGAATCATCTCTGAGGAAGATAATAAGATACTTACTAGTAGCTTCTCTTTAGTAGAAATTGAAACTACAATTAACCAATTACACCTAGATAAGGCCCTCGGGCCTGATGGTTTCCCAACATGTTTTTTTCAAAAATGTTGGCACATTGTAGGTAAAGAAATGTGGGAAGCAATTGAAAATATGAGAAACTCAAGTAGAATTTAAAGGGAATTAATAACACATTTATTATTCTTATTCCTAAAAAAGACAAAGTTGAGGAGTTGGAGGACTTTAGACCTATCTCGCTTTGCAACATAATATATAAAGTCCTCTCTAAGGCAATAGCAAACAGAATTAAAAAAGTCTTACCCTCTATTATCTCGGAAGAACAAATGGGGTTCGTTCTTGGGAGATCCATTTTAGATGGGATTATAATAGCACAAGAAGCAATTCATTCAGTACAACATAATCAGAAACCTAGTATGCTAATTAAACTAGATATCAAAAAGGCTTATGATAAAGTAGACTGGAGATTTCTATGCAAATGCATGGAAGCTTTTGGCTTTGATGGACAATGCATAAATTTGATATTTAATTGCATCTCTAGTCCTAAATTCTCAATCTTGGTTAATGGCTCATCCGAAGGTTACTTTGAATCTATAAGAGGGTTAAGACAAGGGGACCCCATTTCACCCTTTCTTTTCATCATTATGGCAAAATATCTAGGGAGGGTTGTCAGTAAGGCATGAGAGCTAGGTCAGATTAAAGGAATTAAAATAATGGAGCGTGTGGCAAATATAACTCACCAATAGTTTGCAGATGATACTATGTTCTTTGGTGAAGGGAGTAAGACTGAGGAAAAGATTTTCAAGGAAATTCTAAGCAGTTATGACAAGGCATCAAGAAAATTGTCAATGCAAATAAATCAAAAATATTCTTTCTAAACATTGATAATCATAGAGAGGATGAGCTTTTGTCATATCTTAGGCTTTAGTAAAGGAAAATTCTCTAGCAAATATTTAGGTCTACCCCTAGATAAAGGATGTAGGGTTAACAAACTTTGGGATCTATTTGTGGAAAAAATAGGGAAAAAGATGGAGTCTTGGAAAGGTAAATGGTTGTCTAATGCTAGTAGAGTCACTCTATTGAAATCAGTCCTATCTGTAGTTCCTGCTTACCAGATGTCATGCTTGCCATTGAATCAAGGGGCAAAGTCAAAGGTGGAAAAGAAAATGAGGACTTTCTACTGGCAAGGGGTATTGGAGGATAGGAAATTAGCATTGATTAGTTGGGACAAAATTTGCAGGCCTCAAGAGGTCGAGGGTACTGGTATAAGAAATTTGAGTTAGCAGGGTAAGGCATTAGGGACCAAACTAGCTTGGAGAGTATATAATGAACCCAATAGGAAATGGGTGAAAATTCTACAAAGGAAATATTTAATTGGTACAGACCCAAGCAATATCTTCAAGTCAGCCAACCCTCCCAAAGGCTCCAGGGTTTGGAATTTCATTCTGGAATGCAAAAAGGGGATTATAGACAAATTAACATGGGACATTGTTGAAGGAAACAAAGCTCTCTTTTGGAGTGATTCTTAGGGAGGTCGCACAACATTGAATAATTGTCCTATCTCACATAGAACAAAAGAGGTGTCGAAAGACCTTTGCGGCATATACTTCAAGGATTATATTGAATTCCCAAGTAGGGACCCTGCTCTTGGGTGGAGATGGAACTCCTTGGATGGTGTACCACTCTCAGAAGTAGAAAGGCAAGAATTAAAAGATGCCCTAGCAGAAAGACAAATTACTGTAAAAAGGGGAATGGACAAATTAATCTCATTAAGATTGAATTCTAGAGAATGTACGCTAAATGATGGATATTCAAAGCTAGTAAAGTCCTAACAATGGGAGAGAACAATCCTACCTATCCATCTATGTTTGGATAAAGCATGTCTACCTAAAGCAGAAATGTTTTTATGGGTTGCCCTCCAAAATAGGATATTAACAACAGAATGGTTCAAAAACCTTGGTTTAGAGGGCCCCTCTAATTGTGTTCTATGCAAGAGTAGTGAGGAAACATTTGATCACTTACTTATGAACTGCTCCTACACCTCAAAATGTTGGGAATGATTATACAAAAAATTATATTGGAAGTCAGCTTTATCAAACAACCTATTAGAAACAATGAAGGGATGGCTAGACATTTGCAAAAATAGTCTTTATAAAGCAATTTGGAAAATAACTCCCTCAATCTTGGTTTGGGAGATCTCGAAAGAGAGGAATAGGTGAATTTTCCAAGATAAAAATTTATGGATATTAAAATTCTTACAAACAAAATGGAAGCAGCCATAGTGATGCAGTCGTAATCGATAAAACCCTCAGAGAGAATCAACTGGCTTATGCAGCAAGAGCAACACAACAAAAGCAACATGAAAACATAAGAAGATTACATAAACAGATCATATTAATGCCTTAGAAATTCCGTAAATCATCTGACAATCATCATATAATCATCAAAGAACATCTGACAATTAACCAGTTACATGCAGGCTATTAGCCAGATACAATCCTATCCAAGGCTCTAAGAATCGGTCAGATCACAAAATGCAAATCTCAATCCTCAATCTCAATTCTACTTCCTCTACCCCTACAAATGATTACATAATAACATATGTATACCCACTAGAACATATCTGGGTCGACCTCATAAGATTACATTTACCAATGAAGGAAAATGAAATGTGTAACTAGGTCGGCCCTAAGATTTAAAGAAATCATTCTGAAAAACAACAACCACGAAGTGTGGTTCCATAGGAAGGTTGGTCACACACCAAAGAACATTGGACAAGACCCAAGATAGATCCACATTCCAATAATCATGCCACTAAAGAAGGAAAACCAATCGGTAAGCACAAGAACTATCTCAGAACCCCAAAAAATAGTCAACTAGAAGCGATAACTGACTGGAAAGGAACCCAAATGAACTGGAAATTTGGAATTAAGCACATGAACCAACCTGGAAACCAAAAATAAGATCTTCCATGAAGAACAAGCAACTACCGATACCAACTGGTAAGAACACATAAAACTACATAAAGAACTAAACAAGAACAAAACTGAAAGGAAATATTTTTGGTTGATGCAAGATTGCTCATCGACCGTGGATGCTCCTGCATCAGAAAACCCAGGTAGAATAGATATTCCATGAGAGGCAACTCGTGAACATCTAAAAGGATTTAAAATAAAGACCCCATGCTCATTTTTTATTCAAACATCTTCTTTATCTGCTAACCTCTGCTTTAGCTCCTATGGTGCCTCAACCGACTTATCTAACCTCTAACTCTCTTTGTTTCTCTTCCTTTGCTTCAAATCTGCTTATTGTCTCTATTTACTGTTCTCTTTTTTCTGCGACTCTGATTTGCTTCTACCACAAGACTTCATTTGGTTTGTCACCATAAGCTCTCTATCATTCAGTTCCATCTCTCCATCAGGCTAATCTATTAGATCCTTCTAAAAAATCATGTCACCCTCTGGTATAACCTCTGCAACTGGTTCTATTAGATCTTTCATCAAATCACCTTCTGGTATAACCTCTGCAAAAGGTTCTATCAGATCTTTCTGCAAACCTTCTGGTATAACCTCTACCACCGCTTTCTTAGTACTGCAACTTTTCTCAAGACTCAGATCCTCCACCTCCTTCTCTTTCTCCTTCAAAGAAATCAATGTGAACACCTGCCCATCCTTCTCAATAGTGACTAGGTTTCTTCTATAGTCATAAATATCTCCTCTATCACACTACCAAGGTTTTCCCAACAAGACATGGAAAGCACTCATAGACACAATATCACACAAAACTTCATCTCTAAAATGCCCAATATTGAAATTCACTAAACACTGCTCCTTTATCTCTAACTTTTGATCATCTTGTAATCAACTCACCTCATAAGGACAAGGATGCTCAAGCCTTTTCAACCCAAGCTTCACAACCATCTCCTTAGATACCAAATTGTCAGTACTTCCACTATCTACAATAACCTTGCAACACTTACCACTTACACACAGTCCAGAAAAGACTCTTCCTCTAAGTAGATCTGGTATCCTTTCTTCTAAACATCAGGGATTCTCCTTGCTTCGGTGTGTTAATCCTATGAGGATACAGTTAATATTGAGAGGGGGGGTGAATCATTATTAATACCAATTGAAACTTTAAACCCCAAAACAAACTTATATTAGATCTGAAATCATTTAACAAATATCTCAACTTCTTTTATCAGATCTAACAACCTCTTTATAAGATTTGCTTAACTCATTAATCAAATCATTTACCACATCTATCAATTCTTTCACCACTTAAACAGTCATATAAATTTGATCATTTACCAACTCATTAACCTCATCAATCAGATCAAATACTTTCTCAACCAATTCATATCAGTATCGGTAACCTTTGATGAACCTCTGTTAAAACATCATAACCGGTGTCTCAGAAATAGTGCATTAAATATAACATAAACAAGAACATCACATGAAAAAAATTCCACACATGAACACCATAAGTTTTTAACGTGGAAAACCAAATAGGGAAAAACCACGGTGGGAGTTGGCACCCAAAAATATTTGTACTCTTTTGAAGTACGCCCTATTAGGAGTAGACCCTGTTAGGAGTCACCCGGTTAAGGGATTTGCCTAGCAGCCTGATTAGGAGCTTGATGATCTGTTAGGATCAACCTCGTGAGAGGATTTAACACTCTTTTGAGAGCTGCCCTGTTAGGGGACTTAAATGTTTAAGGCTTGTAAGGACCTACCCGGTTAAGGGATTTAACTTGATGCAAGTATTAGGGAACAACAATGAAAAAATAATTTGTTACTTGCACTTCTCTACTTGCTAAACCAGATCCAATTATGCTCAACACTCTGCAACTCTCAGGCATATCTCACACTTCACTTGGGTGGCTCAATACATTCTCTAAGACCACCAACATGATAAACATCAATTGTGCCATCCTAAATAGCCATCTCAACTAGGTCGGCCACTAAACCCTAATTACATCATGAATTTACAATACAAATCATAAGAGATCATCTTAGATCGATATATAAATAATTACATCAAATTACAATGCAATATCAACCGTTGGTTGATCGTAACCCATCACGAAAATCCGATCTGTACCAAAGTCAAAACCTCAAAACACTCTACTAAGCGTTTCGTCGATTCCCAAGAAATTCTTCCTTGAATCATGCCAAAACAACAATTAAATCATTCACACAGGTTGTGTCATGTTACCACCTTCATGTAGACTCGCTATCGATTACCGTCATAACAAAAATCTTACCGGTTTGATGAAATCTTCACCGGTCTTAAACCCTACTAAAACCTTAGCAAAACTTCATCAAAAATTAGAAACATGCCTTCCAGTAGTAATCACAAGTTCTGGTTCTGGTCGGATACTCCTTTCCATGATACAAGCTCACATTCCAAACTGCAAATTACCAATGATTGTTGATCATCTAATTCAATCAAAACATCTTTGCTTTATTGGTTAAAGTCCTATTTCACAGACTTCAGTTCTCTGTCAGTAAACCCTATCTTCCGGTAAACCAAATCACTTAGATGACAAAACAAAACATCAATAACATCAATTGACATTAGTTGCCATCAATGACAACACAAATAACTGATCATGTCATCTAATCACAAGACCTCAATCTCTTCATCATAAATAGACTTCTATCCTTTACTGGTGCAGTCATCCATCTTCAACTGCATCACCTCATCTGTATCAGTTATGCCAAATGGCAACAATCTCCCCCTTTGGCATTTATGGAAACACTAATCATATACACAATCAGAGTTACATCATCATCTGTAACTTGCTTGTCGGTATCACATCATCTGTCTATTCTCCTCCTTTAGTCTTCTCCCCCTTAACCAATGCTTCTCTCAATCCGATCTTCTGATCTTCTCCCATATATCTAATTTATTTTCTTCTCCTACTTTGACAACAATTCCAAAGGTATAAATGCATCACTTGTCTTCAATTTTGATGTTGTCTCTTCCATCATCTCAAAAAAAATTCTATCAGGGCATTAAATCAAAACTTTACATCAGACTTGCTCCCCCAAAAGAGTATCCTGCACCTTCATCAATCCTTAGTGAAAGATAAACATGAAATCCATAGGATTGATGCATCTCCAGCATTCTAGTTCTTCCAGTGTAGGGGTCTAACCCCTAGTTTACCTCTAAGAAACTTAAAGGTAGCTTTCGGTAAGGGCTTGGTAAAGATATCAGCTAACTGATCTTTACTCTTCACATATTCCATTTTCACTTGTTTTTCTTGAACTCTTTCCCTTAGGAAATGACACTTCAATTCAATGTTCTTGGTTCTAGAATGAAGTGCAGGATTCTTAGATATGTTTATTGCACTTGTATTATCACAATAGATAGTCACCAGTTCCGACATATCTATCTTGAATCCTTCTAGCACATGTCTCATCCATATTGTCTGCGTGAAATTCATGGATGTAGCTACATACTCTGGTTCAGTCGTAGATTGAGAAACACAAGTTTGTTTCTTGCGTGTCTCTGCCACTAATCTTCCACCAAGTAGAAAAGCTCCACCGGTTGTGCTTTTTCAATCATCCATATTACCTACCCAATCAACATTGGTAAAGACATCCAAAGTAAAATCTCCCTTATAGGAATACTATAAACCATTGTCTACTATGGCTTTGAGATACCAAAAAAATCTCTTCACAGACACCATGTGACTCTTCTTAGGCTCTTTTTGAAATCTAGCCACTAATCCAACAGCATGAGAAATGTCTGGTCTACTATTAACAACATAGTGTATCTTTCCAATCATAGATTTGCACTCTTTTTCACTAATAGCAGGGGAATCATCTTGCTTTGACAACTTGCAGCATGTCACCATTAGTGTTCCTACCGATTTGCAGTCTTCCATGCCGAATGTCTTCAACACCTCTTTGATATACTTGGTCTGATAAATAAAAATACCACCATCCAATTGTTGGAATTGTAAGCCATTAAAGAACTTTATTTCACTTATTAGAGACATTTCAAATTCCTTTTTCATTATATTAGCAAAATCCATACACATCATCATTTCCACCAAAAATTATGTCATCTACAAACACTCCTGCTATCAACATCTTGTCTCCATTAGTCTTCAAATAAATTTTGTTGTCCTCAATGGTATGCTAGAATCCAATTCTGATCAAATGTGCATGTAATTTCTCATACCATGCTCTCTGTGCCTACTTTAGACCATAAAGTTCTTAATGCAAATTAGACACCATCTCTTTATCATCAGTCAAGGAAAATCCATCTGGTTGTTCAATGTATACTTCTTCTTCTAGAATCCCATTTAGAAAGGCTGATTTGGCATCCATTTGATAAAATTTGAATACTTTATATGCAACAAATGCCAGCAACATCCTTACTCTTAATCTAGCAACAGGTGCAAATGTTTCACCATAATCCTCACCTTCTTCTTGAGCATACCCTTCACATACTAACCTCGCCTTGTTTCTTTCAATTTTTCCTTCTTCATCCAATTTATTCCTAAGGACCCATTTTATTCCAATTACATTCTTATCCTTTAGTCTAGGAACAAGTGACCATGTATGATTCTTCTCAATTTGATCTAATACTTCATTCATTGCATTTACCCAATCATCATCTTTTAGTGTTTCCTTAATTGTCTTGGGTTCCATTGTAGAAATCAAACATGGGTTCTCTCAGATCTTTCTCCTGGTTTGCAAACCTGCATTCTTATCACCAATTATTTTCTCTTGTGAATGGTTCAATCTGATATATCTAGGTATTGCTTGTGTAGGTTCTACATCTTCTGCATCAGGTTCTTCATTTTCTTCCTCACTGTCATCGCTTACCAGTTGAGCATCTAATTCTACATTTTTCAGTTCTTCATTATTCTTTGTCTCTGGTTCAATGATCACAAGTTTTTCCTCATTATCATCCTTTTCAGATTCTAATCTGCTTGAACCTTCAGTCTTATCAGATAGATCATCAACTTTTACATTAGCACTTTCAACAATTTTCTTAGTTCTCTTATTGTAACATTTATATGCCTTACTCTTAGAAGACTAACCAAGCAAAATTCCCTCATCAAATTTTGCATCAAATTTCTCAGTGTAGTTATCTCTCTTAATAAAACATTGACTTCCAAAAATTTTAAAATAACTTACATAAGAATTTTTTCCATACCATAGCTCATAGGGTGTCTTATTGTTACCTCTCTTTACCAGTACCTGGTTTAAAGTGTATACAACAGTACTAAGCGCTTCTCTCCAAAACATTTTGGATACATCACCTTGTAATAACATGGTTCTTGTAGCTTCAACTATTGTTATGTTCATCCTTTCTACTATGCCATTCTGTTGTGGTGTCCTTGGAGCAAACATTTATCTCTTGATACCTTGTTCATCACAATACTTAACAAATTCATCAGATGTGAATTAAGATCCTCGGCCTGATCTTAAACACTTCAAGTTCTTACTAGTTTCAGTCTCAACCAGAGCTTTAAATGATTTAAATTTACTAAATTCTTCTTATTTCTCTGAAAAATGTCACCCAGATCATTCTAGAATAGTCATCGGTGAAAATCATAAAATACCTATCACCATAATAACTCTTCATTCTCATAGGGCCACAGAGATCAGTATGTACCAAATCCAAAATATTTTCATAAATATAGTTCTTGCTCTTGAAAGAAATAGAGGTCATCTTACTGATTTGACAATCTTTGCATATCACACTATCCGGTTTGACAAATTGGGGTAATCCTCTTACAACACTTGACTTGCTTATCTTCACCTTAACACAACACCATATTTTATGCCATAACCAACTGTCTTCCATTCTTGCAACCAGACAATTATTAATATTACCATTCAAATGGAATGAGTTACCTCTAGTTTGCTTCCCAGGAGCAATCAGTTCACCATTACCTCCAAGAATTTTGCAGACTCCACTTTTAAACTCGAGCAAATAACCTTTATCATTGAGTTGACCAACACTTAAAAGATTATGCTTTAGACCATCAACCCAAAACACATCATCAACATTACTCTTCCCATTTAGATAAATTTAACCTTTACTTTTCACCATGCAAGGAGAGTTATTTCCAAATATAGCAACACCTCCATCAAATTCATTAAGGGTTATGAACTTACTTTTATCTCCGATCATGTGGTGTGAGCAGCCACTGTCTATAATCCATTCATCACTATTATCCATATGAGTCACTAGTGCCTTTTCATCTGACAATTCCTCCTTCACGGCTACAAACACAATTTCTTCATTGTCATCTTCATCTTCAGACTCTTCATTGGTCACACCTTCATCTATTGCAACATAACAATGTTTCTTTCTCTTTCCTTTGAATCTTGTAAACTTCTCTTTCTTATCGGTGTTAGGACAATTAGCAACAATATGACCAATTTTACTACAAGAGAAACACTTCAAAGGTAGCTTTCCTTTATACTTACCAGTGCCTCTTGGAAATCTCTTTGCTAACAGTGTCTCAAGTTCCATCACTTGATATTCATTGTCTTCATTTCCCCGATTACTTCCATGACTCGACTTGCACTCATGATTTTGACATATATCTTTTCCTTTTTGTTAGCAAATGAATTTGTCACTGTGCTTTCTTTACCAATTTGCCCAATGGACATCAACAAAACCTTGCAACATTGGATAAACCATCACGAAGAAGGATGATTTTCCTCTGCTTTCGAAGAGGAGCAACTCCCTCAAATGTTACTTTTATATTTCAAAATAATCTCTCCTTTCCAAGAAATAAATAATTGTGACTAGAATAAAATATGAACATTTATTAATAGCACAAAGTCTATTAATAATTTTGGTATAGTTAATATGGAAAATGAAATAAATGCTTGTACATAGAAACATATAAATATATGAATATTAACAACACACAGTCTTTCAATATTCATAAAATCCTCCAATGAATAATTGCAAATATTGATAAAACATAGTTTATCAATATTTCTCCAAATCGGTGATACAAAGCCCACTCTCTTTGATCAGCACAAAGACTTTCAAAGATAAATTCATGAGAGAAAGCAATTATTCTTTTATCAAGCGTGTATTTCAACTATGAATAAAAACAATAAACTCTGGCTACAAATCTCCTTTTTTTTTTCCGTAGAGGAGAGAATCCCTCAACAATAAAAAAAAAATCCCCTTTTAAAGAATTCATCCATACCTAAAGTGGTTGGATAACTACCTGTAACTTCCCTTTTACCCAACTTTCTTTTTCAACAATTTTTCCTCCCAATTTTGGTTTACCCACTTACATTTCTTTTTCACTTTCATTAAGATTTCTACATATTTGTGTACAATAATTTTGCACATTACAATAAAAATTAATTCTTGAAAGAATTAATTTACATGAAAGGTAAAAATCTTTGACTGAATTTCACCTAATTTTCACTTGACATAATTTGATATTTAACTATTTTGCACAATATGATAATATTTAATTCTTAAAGAATTAAATATTAGTACAAAATAATTTATCAAGCCCTTATTAAATGAAAGTATTAAAAATTTATGTCCATTTTTCATAATTAGCTAGTGAAAGGGTTACCAAAGATTTTTTTTTTAAATCATAAGGTAACATTGGCTCTACGTGGGGAGTGCATTATGTGTCAGAATGAAGAGAACTCCAGAATCTCTGGTTTCCATTGATGAGTGCCTTCTCCTTTGGGTTACAGAGTCATTATTTCATGCATTTTCATGTTGGTTTCATAGATGTGATAGGAAACTTTGTTGTGGCTGTGGCATTCTTTTCTCAAACACCGGAACCAAGTGTGCTATATTTTCAAGAGTTCCAATATTCCCCAACCTGCCCACTAATAATTGTTAAGGATATCTAAATCCACTCGTGGGCTCACTGTTTTGCATTTAACTTTTGAAAGCCTCCTCAACATATCCTTTTGTGCACATCATACACCAGAAAATTGTTGCCAAGATTTTCCTCCAGCACGAGTATGAGAATACTAGTGAACATTTCAGAGAACTCTAGTCCCCCAATCTCTTGAAGGCTCTTGAAAAATGGGAAATGTATGGAAAGTTAAAAAAATAAAAATAAAATAAAAAATATTAAAATTATAACTCAAATATTTCCCATTGAACTTTAATGCTTTGGATGCTAAAACCGCTTAAGCATAAGATGTCATAGTCCATTAGGGGAAGGCCTTCATTTCAAGGAAATTTTTAGGTTGTGGGTCGATTCATGATAAAGGGAAAATTCCAAAACTATTGTAACCTTATTGAAGACAAAAACACACCCAACAAAAAAAAAAAAAAAAAAAAAACAAGCCAAAATTGGAAAGCAAAATGGGTTATTTACAATGGAAGGAGAGAAGAGAAAAGGCTAAATATGACCATTTACAGGATGAACAAATTATGAGCCTCTTCTAGTCAATTTTTTGTAAGATGGAGGAAGAAAATAAATGAGCAACAACATCAATATAATACTTATCCCATCTATGGGAGAGGTACAAGGCATGTGTGGGAAAATAAATATGGATTCAAGATATTCCTCATTGTTTACATCCATATCATCTTTCACAAAAGAGAGTCCCAATGCCAATGATTTTTGTCATACCTTGAATATCTTGATCCTGTAACTGCTTATATGAAAATTGTTGTTAGTGAACGGATTTTTGCCTTTCTTCAAATTAATTAATTTCACACTCTATTGCCTTCTTTAAAAGGCAAAGTTTGACTAAATAGTTGGGTAAGTGTAACATATACTACTTCCCTTTGAATTTTTGGTAGGTATAGCTCCCTCCATTAGTTATTCAGGGAATAATCTAATTAATTTTGATTGGTATGATTTTAACCTGAAAGCATGTAGGGCTACCTACCTCATTCTTAGATGAGAGGCTAATGATTTATACATCTTTCAGAGAAAAATTGCTCTTCAAAATGCTTCAACATGAGAAATGGAAATGATTGAAGCAAAGTTCAAATCACTAGTTGAATAGTTCAGAAATAAAAACAGATGAAAGAAATAAAATCTCTTTTCAAACACATATCTTTTAAAATCTCATAGGAAGGAGTCCCAGAATAATAATAATATTCTGCATTGGAAAGGTGATCACTGTCATTCGATTAGATCAATACATGCAAAGATATGTCACTACACAAATTCAAAACTCAAAGGTTTTCCTTTTCCCAAAAACAACGTGATCTTTAATATATATGTGTATTTTATGCAACAAAGACACACCAATACATCTATAAAATCCTTTTCAATTTCAGATTTCTTAAGTCTGACGACTTCCTTCAACAAAATAGAACTTCTAAAATCGGAAAGAAAACTAAGCAAACCAAACAAAAATTCTAACCAAAATCTAACCCTTATTTCGTCTATCTTAATCTAATTTATAGTCTTTAGAATAGAGGAGGTCTCCCTGAAAACTCGACCTCCTCCGAGTCAGTTATGAAAACCAACAAAGTATATTTGGGATAGATGTCCCAAAGTCATTTGCATAAGCATGAAAAATACATAAAAACAGAGCCTTAATCAACACATTATGCTACTTTCCCATCGTCATCTTCTCCTCCGCTTTCCTAGGCGTCGTGGGCAGTTGCAAGTTCCTGGATGATTGATTGGTTCAGATTCTTCATAGCATTGAGTTTTGCCTTTGCAGCCTCTTTGTTCCATCTGTGCTTCACCATCTTTTCTATATGCTTCGGTAACTTATCGTTACCGACAAATGTCATGGACTCGATCCAGGTGACTTGTGTTATATCTTCAGGGGTGAAATTGCCTTTAGCTTTAATCTTTTCCATGTACAGCCTAAAAACCTTTATCGCATCCTGCATGTTCAGCCCACAAATCCCCAACTACCAATTGTGGTCAGGATTAACTACTTTGTTGTCATTAACTAAATTGCATTGGCGGTCCTGAAGTTCATACACAGAAGTCTTGGCATCAGAAATCACAAATTTGAAGGTGAGTACCCGCCACATTATGGTCTTCTTCAATATGAAAAGTTGACATTCATCTGTTACCAACTTGATTGAATGCTCTGTCAAGAATCTGGTAGCTCCATACTCTTCTATTTTAGTGAGCATTGGCAAGACATTCTCCCATTTATGTTCCTCTTTCTCCCATGGCAAAATCTGGTTTTGAATTTCTGCAATGAGATTTTGTATCTCATCACATAACTTCTGGGAACTTGTGATATATTTTTCCCCGTCTTTAATTACTCCTTCGATCCATCTCTCCACAGCCTCTACAATGCTTTAAGCTCATTGAACCTGACTCATTAACTTTTTATTTTCTGGTGAAGTAGGATCAAAGTTCTCTGTAGTGTGGGATATGGGAAGCGCTCCGAAGTAACCAATGCTATCAATAAATTGAGTGAGAATGTTTATATGTTGTTTTAGCTCTCTCTTCTCCCATCCATCTTTTTTTGACCTGGTCAACATTTTCTTAGCCGATACCTGGAAGAAATGGTTATCTGAATCCCTACTCATATTTCCAAGCTCCACCTTGGTGACCTCGAAATCCTCTGCACTGACCTCCTTATCTTCGTCCTTGGGCTTGTATGAGGCAATCTCGGCAACCCACTTTCCAGTTCCTTCATCATTATCCAGTCGAGCAGTTGTTTTGAGCCTTTTTGGCTTGGGGCCCTTCTCTGTGTACTTAACTACCATGTCCTGAATTGGAATGGTCATGGGAATGAAACTCCATTTTTTGTTTACCGAAGTGGTCAGCCACTTAGGAGTTGCACTTGAACTGGTTGTTCCCCCGATCAATTTAGAAGGTGGCATCATGGCTACGGTAACTGCATAGGAATCCATGGTGTTAACAATATCACTGTCAAGATCTTTGACTTCAAATATCTAAGCATCAAGAATTTTATCCTTCGCCTCTGAATCCTTGGTTTGATCCATTCTTTTCTGCGCAGCACTTCGTGACTTGGTATGTCGAGGAGCAGGGAAATCCAGAGCCGGATTAGGCTTGTGCTTAATGTGAGATGGATTTTTATTCTAACCTAGATGAATAGGCATAGAAGCAAGATTAGAAAAACACTTTGGTGAATGCAGAGTGACCTCACTATTTCTTGCAGATTTAGACTTGGCGCCTAATTTCACTGCTCTCTTCCTTCCAACCCATTCCGCGGTTCTCTCCAAAACCTTTTTTGTTTTTAACTGTATATCATCCTCTTCTTCCCCATCCTAGTTGATACAGGACACTTCGGTTTTAGCTTGGGCTAAGTATCCAGGTTCAAACAGTTCTAAATAATCTTCTTCAAGCCCATTTATGTCAAGCTTTACTTACAGCGAAATGATTTGCTCCAACACCATTCTCATGTTTTCCCTTTTGAACACCTCAAGTTCATGACTACAATCCTCCCAGAAGTCCTCTAATTGTGGAATTGGGAGATACGACATTAGACCAAGACTTCGGGAGAAACCCTTATTGTCAAAGCCTTTTCTTTTGTGGTACAGTGAGAAATTGAAGTTTTTCAAGTCCGCTCCAATGCTCAAAGCATCTGACATTGAACTGTAGGATAAAATCCCCAACTGAATAGGAAAATGATCCTCCCATCTATCCCTGGGCTGAGTCTTCTTAATCACGGTAGCCAACTGCCTACAAATCTCTGCTAAAACAAAACAATCTGAACAAAAATGAGGAAGCTTGAAGGGCTCTTCCTCAAAACCACCTACTCTTATGTAGCAAAAGTGGGGGAACTGGATAAAGAAGCTACCAAATCTCTTCACCAATGCCTATGCATCCTCAGACATCCTCTTGGTTTTCATGTTCTTTAACTCATAACACAAATCTCCCAGGAAAGCATTATGTACCCTCCTAAAGTCTTGCAAGGCATTGTCCTTTTGTAACATAGGATAAAAATCATATACAAAGACCTCTTCCTCAGTGAGCTGCCTAGGTATTCCTACTATCTCCTTAACACATGCCAAACAATATATAAGATACGAGGACATGAAGAAATTCTGCTTAAACTATTTGGCCATACTCAGCTGCTCTCTCATGGAATCAACAATCAGCTCTGCCCAATCAAGGTAATGCTTTCCTTCTAAAACCAGATGCACATAGCAATAAATCCAGTCATCGAAACTGTAGGCTTCCGCTAAGCCTCTAACTCGGTGCAACAATAACATGACATCATGAATGTGAGGGAGCATATAGTTCTTGTTGGGGTTCTTGGGAAATTTGGAACCACCCCTTTGGGGAACCTTCAACCAATATTTTGCTACATTATTCTAGTGCCTGGTTCTATCTGCATTGAAATTAGTGATTGACTGGGCGAGAGAAAAGTTTGAGAACTAGTAATCAGGTAGTTTGAAAACAAAGGAAATTACCTCACGGTTAATGGCGAGGAGGCTTTCACCATTATCTCTCCTAATGGTTTAAAAAACTGGATCATACCTAGCAATACATTCTCTAACCAGTTCAGGGCAAGGGATAGCTAGGGGAAAGGCTGCCGCCTCAATGAGACCACTACTTAGAACTTCCACACCAAAGGAACCTTAAATTCCCTTGAACACCCTTTCCTTTAAAACTTCAAGGTTTTCCCCAAATAAGTCTGTATCACTGACTATGGGCTCTGTGCATGCAAGACTAAAAACGTTCCCAAAAAGGTGCAATGTGGACTTCATAATTCATAAATGACAAGCCTTGTTTTTCTTAGCAAATTCTATTATGAGAGAGGAAAAGCAGGTAAAAATCACTGGAGAGGACAGGAAATAAACTCACCTTCACAGTTGGGAGCAATCTGACGACTACTAGCAAACAAACCTTCTATCCAAGAAAAGTGACTCCGCGGCAATGAAGAACAAATTTTCAGAGGATTAATCCCTTCATACCTTATAGCAGAAGCAATGATATGTACTTATTAAATGCATTAATTCCAATCATCAGTTTAAATGTGCTGAGCTTGTGGATTGGACATCGCACACACGCATTGAATGCATGGTGGCATTTTTGAAGTAACTGCTAGTTCTCGAAATGATTACTTGCCTCGAAAACTTAAACAGTTGACATCACTCAAGATATGGTTCGTCCTTCCTCATACTTGGCAATAAGTGCACCATCAAATCTTTTAGCTCGTGGGACCCACCGGATTTGAACACCCATGAACATTTTGAACGGACTTCACTAGGGTTCAAGTAGTTCAAGGCGTACAACGCGCCTAGGAAAACTCTCTTCTGAAAGGATTAACTATTAAGTGATGTTGACCTTCTGAACCGTGTTGAACATGTTGAACACCCTCGAACCCTTTGAACTAGGTTCAAGGAGTTCACCGCCTAGAGAGAGATGATAGAACACATCATAGAACACAATCAGTAAAAGAACTGCTGCAAAACACTTTGAGTGAATGTTAGTATGAAAACCTCCTAGACACCTAAGAACCTATGGAACCAAAATGAACCTTGTGAACTTGCTTCAAAATGGTTCAATGAGTTCTCAGGGTTCAAACCGATCATTAAAACTTGGCATTTTAGATTCAAAGATAATCTACAAACAGATTAAGGATTTGAACCGAGGAATTCTAAGGAAGACAAGGACTTCAAATGAAATTTTATAGGGTGATTTACTCCTGTTATGAAAGATAAATAGCGCGGCAACACTTTTCTAGTAGATGAATCGGTAATAAAAGCTTTAAGGTAGGTTCAGTAGTTTTTGTCACACTATTGTAAAAACTATTTAACTCAAAGGTTGTAAGCTTACCAATCAATGGATCAACAACTACCTTATCCTTTGAAATAGATCTAAGTTCTTGGATTGCAGATACTCTTATAGCATATGAAGGTTGAAGAGTTCTAAGAATTTTACTTACTATTGCATCATTTTCCATTTTACCTCCAGCACAATTTATACCACCAACAACTTCTTTGATTCTCTTACCATACTATGCAATATTTTCTCCTTCAAGCATTCTCATGTCATTGAATTTTCCTCTCAAGATTTCCTATTTGGCTCTTTGAACATGCTCATCTCCTCCATAGATTGTATCTAACTTTAACCAAACCTCACCTGCAATTTCCAATCCTTGAACATCAATATATTTTGAATCAAATAAAGTACTTACAATAGCTTCTAGGGCTTGCATGTTATCTTGCTTCTCTCTGAGTTCATCCAGTGTCAAGGGAGTAGTAGTAGGAGCAACATATATTGTTTCAACTTGCTTTCAATATTGTGCACCAAGACCTTTGATGTAGATCTTCATTCTATCTTTCTAGATCTTGTAGTTATCCTTGTTGAACTTAGGACCCTCTTTCTTCATCATCTTGACTTCCTTAGAATCTTTCCCTCAAGTAGTTAGGCTTTCTGCACATAGAGAACCAAAGCTCTGATACCAATTGTTAATCCTATGAGGATCTAGTTAATACTGAGAGGGGGGATGAATCAGTATTAATACCAGCTAAAACTTTAAACCCAAAACAAACTTATATCAGATCTGAAATCATTTAACAAATATCTCAACTTCTTTTATCAGATCTAACAACCTCTTTATAAGATTTGCTTAACTCATTAATCAAATCATTTACCACATCTATCAATTCTTTCACCACTTAAATAGTCATATAAATTTGCTCATTTACCAACTCATTAAACTCATCAATCAAATACTTTCTCAACCAATTCATATCAGTACCGGTAACCTTTGATAAACCTTTGATAAAACATCATAATCAGTGTCTCAGAAATAGTGCATGAAATATAACATAAACAAGAACATCACATGAAAAACATTCCACACATGAACACCATAAGTTTTTGACATGGAAACCCAAATAGGGAAAAACCATGGTGGGAGTTGGCACCCACAAATATTTGTACTCTTTTAGAGTACTCCCTGTTAGGAGCTTATAATACACCCTGTTAGGAGTAGACCCCGTTAGGAGTCACCCAGTTAAGGAATTTGCCTAGTAGCCCGGTTAGAAGCTTGATGATCTATTAGGATCAACCTCGTGAGAGGCTTTAACACTCTTTTGAGAGATGCCCTATTAGGGGACTTGAATGTTTAAGGCCTATAAGGAACTACCCGATAAGGGATTTAACCTATTGGAACTGTTAGGGAACAACAATGAAAAAATGATCTGTTACTTGCACTTCTCTGGTTGCTAAATCAAATCCAGTTATGCTCAACACTCTGCAACTCTCAGGAAGATCTCATACTTCACTTGGACAGCTCAACACATTCTCTAAGACCACCAACATGATAAACATCAATTGTGCCATTCTAAATAGCCATCTCAACTAGGTTGACCACTAAACCCTAATTACATAATGAATTTACAATATAAATCATAAGAAATCATCTCAGATTGATATACAAATCATTACATCAAATTAAAATGCAATATCAACCATTGGTTGATCGTAACCCATCACGAAAATCCGATTTGTATCAAAGTCAAAACCTCAAAACACTCTACTAAGCATTTCACTAATTCCCAAGAAATTCTCCCTTGAATCATGTCGAAACAACAATTAAATCATTTACGTTGGTTGTGTTGTGTTACCACCTTCATTTAGACTCGCCGTTGATCACTGTCATAACAAAAATCATTACCTGTTTGATAAAATCTTCATCGGTTTTAAACCCTACTAAAACCTTAGCAAAACTTCATCATAAATTAGAAACATGCTTTCCGATAGTCATCACAAGTTCCAGTTCCAGTCGGATACTCCTTTCCATGATACAAGCTCACATTCCAAACCGCAAATCACTAATCATTGCCGATTGTCTAATTCAATCAAAATAGCTCTGCTTTACTAGTTAAAGTCCTATTTCACATACTTCAGTTCTTTACCGGTAAACCCTATCTTCCGGTAAATCAAATCACTTAGATGACAAAAAAAACATCAAGAACATCAATAAAATCAATTGACATCAGTCGCCATCAATGATAACACAAATAACTGATCAAGTCATCTAATCACAAAACCTTAATCTCTTCATCATAAATAGACTTCTATCCTTTACCGGTGCAGTCATACATATTCAACTGCATCACCTCATCTGTATCAGTTATGCCAAATGCCAACATGGTGCACAGTCAGATCCGATGCCTTCACCTTCCAGATCCTCATTCGCCACACAACTTATTTCCATTCCCTGCTTACATTTATAGAATCTATGTTTGGTTTGTCCATGTAGACATATAAAAATGACCATATTCCTAAATTAATATTTTATGTTCATTCCTATATTTTAGTTAAATCTAATTTAACTAAATTACCACATTCCTCTATTTAATTAAGTAAATTATTCAATTTATTTAGTTAAATTCACTTAACCCCTTTAGGTCATTTAATTGAATAAATCATTTTATTTAATTAAATCCCTTCTTCTTACCTTTTAATTTAAATTGACATATAATTAATAATCTACCCCAAATTGCAACCAAATTGAAATAAAGTAATTTATTTTAATTAATTCTATTTTCCCTCACCCACTTGCATTTTCCTACATCTCCCACTTGCATCCTAAACCCTATTCCTGATTTATTCTAGAATCCATCTAATCCTAATCAATTAACCCTAAACCCATTCATTATCCCTTTTCCCTAAATTTGAGAAGGTCACTTCTCAAATTTGGATTAAAGTCTTCAAAAGGCATTAAAGCCTTTATCCATTCAACAAGGCAACTTGTTGAATACCCCCAAATTTGGAAGGACTCTTACAAATTTGTCCGCAAAGTCTTCAAACCATTAATGGTTAACTAACCCTTAGTGGCATGGTTAGAGACTTTTTGACTAACTTAACCTCCATCTAACCCAAGGGTCTCATCAAGCATTTATTGATTTGACCATGGTTATCCCTTTAACCTTTGCACAAGAGTTTACCCCTTGGGTAAAAGCTTTATCCAATGGATAAACTTAACCTAACCTTAACCCTTACCCCCTAAGGTAACCATGAGGTCTTCTCAAGCATTTAATGCTTCTTACATCTCCTCTCAACCAACCTTATGTTGACAATTATCACCATTTCATTGGTGAAAATTGAAAACATGGATTGACAACTTTCAAACTTGACCCTTGATTAACTCTTTCAATCCTGGCCATCCATTGCCCTATTTTTGCTATAAATAGAGCTCTCATCCCTCCATTTTAACCATCCATGCAAACTTTTAGTATCTCATTTATGCTCAATTTTATTAACACATCTAGTCTCTCTTTGTAATAGGAATTAATATAATAAGCATTTTAGACTATTTCCTTTATCATTAGCTTAACTCATAAACTAGTATATCATGTTAGGATAGTATTGCTACTAATCTTGTCATCTTATAGTCTAGTTTATTGCATTTGTAGAATCATGCATAGATAGGATGCATTTTCATAGCTAACACAATCATAAGCATCCCTCATTCTTGCATTTGTCATCCCTAAGCCACTTTGCTCAATGATCTGAGAGCAAAGGCATTGGCTTGAGGGACCTTGTGAGATAGAGAACCATGGAACCAACCTTGGGAAGTTGATTCATCCTTCATGACTCCATAACTTGCACCAAGAAGTCCTGTGGGTGTGTGGACAAGCCCCTTGGAGCTTCATTTTTCACATTTTAAGTTTCATAGCCCCGCTTTTCCCACATACATTTCTGGGGCCCATCGTGGGGCACTACCCCATATTTCATATCGGTTTTTAAAAATAAACACTTTTGCAGGTACGCGGGAAACAAGAATTGGCGCGTTGGGTACATCATTTAGCGCATCTGGTTGATCTAGTAGCGCATCCAGCTCACTGTTTAGCGTGTGGGACTCATTCCCTAGCGCGTAACGACCCTACCTTAGCACATCATCTTTCTATCATTTTCCTGTAAGTCTCGGCGTGGGAGAAAAATAGAGTAGCACATCTGAAACACAGTTTAGCGCGTTGGGCCTTTCAGATAACACATCCAGATTATCTTGTAGCATGTACAGTTTGTTCTGTAGCGCATCACAGACAGAGAACAAAATTTGCTTTGTAACAAAAATCAAATTTAGACTTGTAGAAGTCCACAAAGTCAGTGTTTTGCTAACTAATTTTACTTGTTTTTGCAGGATTACTAACAATTTCTTGTAGGTTTGGGAGATCATCTTTTTTTTTTTAGTTAGGATTTAAAATAGTTTTAATTTTTGTACTAACTTAGCTAAGTTAGTTAAAAGTTTGAATTCTTTTAATTTCTTGTTTAAAAGGATAAAATTGAACTCACTTTGTTTTGGGCTTTAAAAAGAACCACAAAAATCATCATTTTTGCTTTTTTAGGAGAGGAATTTTTTTTTTCAAATTGGGTTTTAAAAAGAACAAATCAAATTTGTTATTTTTTCAAAGTTTTGCAAATCAAAGGGCTTAAAAAGAATTTCACCATCCTTTGGTGCATAAAAGGATCCATCTTTAAATTTAGCAAAGTAAAGAACCACACAAAGTCCAAAGGTCATTTACAAGCTTAAAGAGGGAAGATCTTCCCCTTTCGAATTGATTTACTTTGTTGACGAAACATCAGATTTACTTTGTTGACCATTTCTTTTCAATAGATCATAAAATCATTGCCTTGAAAAGTTAAAAGGAACACCATATTTTCGTGGAGCAACATCTCCATATAGGATTAACAAATCATTGATTTAAAATTTAAAAAGAACTTGTATGCTTTGTCTCGAAAGTGGAAGGTATATGCTCTCCCCTTAATTGGGTGATCAAAAAGTCAAACCACTCTTAAAGCTTTCTTTAATTCAAGCAATAAATCCTTTAGCATGCCTACCTTCCTGAGGGGTTGAAAAAATCTTAAAGCCATTTTTTTCTGGTGTGAAGGGAACGACCTAAGTGGGAAACAACTTTGAAGCCAAGTGTTCCAACCCACTATAATCAAAAGTGGAAAGTGACGAAAGTCCTTTTCAACGGTTGTGCGCAACGATTAGCCTTCCCCCAGTATCCTTGAGATACATAAATCCTTTGTTCTAAAGGTTGGGAAGCCTCCTGAGGGAGTTTATCACTGACGAACGAACAGGAAACTTGATTACGAACCTTAGCATAGAAACTTTGAGCCGAGTTAGTAACTAGACATTTACAATATCATAGTGCAAGAGTGGGGAAGAATCCGCCCCCAAGATCACTCACCATATATCTCCCAAGATAACTACTCAATTGTGAAGTTATTCACTTTGAGTTAATTTTTGGCAAAAGGCAAAAAAACGGGCACCCCTTAGGGGGTGACACGACTGTTTGAGCTGACAGAGTATCGAGACTAGTGGGCTATGATATTTGCTTATGACTTGAATAAAGAGTCTGATTGAAGTACATGTTGTATCTAAACCTGTTGAAATGTTGGGGATTTTAACACATCCTCATAGGACATACACTTATTGTTTAGATTAGGCAAAATGGTTGTCTCTTTTGTGTTGTGCTTTTATTTGTTACCTCAGGAAATCATCTATCAACGCTAAAAACTCAAGGCAAACTCCCAAATTCCAGAGAAACAAACAAGTCAGTGCAGTTTAGCACGTAAGAGAAACATCTTAGCGAGTAGGAACCATCTTTTAGCACATTAAACCTTCACTTTAGCATGTAAAGTCTTAACAGTAGTGCTTCACCAGAATTTAAAAACAAGCAATGGTAGTTAGCGCGTCTTGCAAACAGTTTAGCGTGTTGAAGCATCAGCTTAGCGCTTGGAAGTATAACTTTAGCACGTAGGGTTTAATTGATAGTGCATAGGCGGCTCATATAAGCGCATGATCTTGTGAACCAAAACTGGAACAAAATTAAATAGTTTAACCAATTAGCGCATAGCAGGGGGCACCGTAGCGCGTGGGGTCTTTTCGTTAGTGCTTTGAGAACATTCTGTAGCATAGTGTCTCTGTTTTAGCACATAGAAAAAACCAGAAAAATAGGCGGCAAAACAGAGGTCAAATTTCAAAATTTTGAAAGCAATTTCAAAAGATTCCCTTCATCAGCCTGAACTTCATCAATTAGAAAACCAAAAATAGAGTATCAAAAGCTATTTCTAAAAGCAAATTTTCATCAAGAAAAGTTGTCTGAATTCTGAAACTAGTCACACAATAAACATATCTATCCTATCAAAATCAAGAAAAATCATCACAAGTGGTAAACAAGTCCTTTCAAATCAAACGGATTCTTATCCCAAAACACATTTGTTTAAAACTCCAAGTTGTCAAATCAGGTTTCCATATCGGGAAATCTTGTATTCCATATCATTTGATGCACTTTTTCGTGAGGGGGCATCTAAACCTTCACTTTGATAAAGCAAAACTTGAGTTTCCAAAACAAGCTAAAATTAAATCCAAAACAAATCAAAGAAAACCATTAATCACTTGTGCATGACTAATCCTCATATTCTGAGAAGAAAGAATATTTATCATAACACTAAGTTGAAGAAACAACAATCAAGTCCTTCGAAACTTGCCAAAAGAAATAAGTTTTTATACATCAATTGTCAACTCTTCAAATCTCATCGAACATTCCTTCGTCATATATGATTATATCTTCAAGACAAAACAAACGAATTTGACAAGGAACCATTGAGGAGTAGAGCATTCTGTCAAAAGTCAACATTTAGCCAACAAATAAACTTTGGAGGAAAGATCAATCCAGCATTATTTCCTGACGAGTGCATCGCTTACAACATACCTAGATTTGAACCACCAACCCCTGAGCAAAACTTTGAAGAAGAGTTCATTCCTTTTGTCACAGAAAGCTTCTACTAGATGCCTATTGTTACTCGCTCTCAACAAAACAAACAAAGCGAAATGCAATCAGAATCCAACATGAATCAAAGATTATCAAATCCTTTCGAGTGTTTGAATCTAGAGGACACTGGAATTTCTAAAGAAATTCTTCAAGAATGCCAAGAGAGCGCTTCATTTCAAAGACTTGTGGAAAGACTCATGGAAAATGACAAGGAAAATTGCTTAGTCATGCTCACAAGCAAAAGTGTTAAACTTCCTGAAGACTTTGACACAGACATTTTTAGAACAAAATCTCAACATTACGAATTTCAAGAATGACAATGAGAAGAAGAGGCATGTGACCCTAAGCAAGATATTCCTGAACAAAATATACCTGAGCAAAACATTCCTGAGCAAAACATCCCCGAGCAAAACATACCGTTCCATACACCATTTCAGCCTCGAATTAATGCAAGGGAAGAAATTTTCCCTTGGCAAAATAATGTACCTTTGATTGCTCTTACTCAACAAATGCAAATATTACAAAGACAAATGCAAGACATGCAACAAGGGACAACAATACGATATTCATTAAATGAAATCTATCCTTATCCATTTGACAGAAGATTGAACATGGTACCTTTTCCTCCAAACTCAGACGTTCCCAAATTTGACAAGTATGATGGGAAAAGCAATCCCCGTGATCATGTTCAAGAATTTTGTACAATGAGTCTTGAATTTTCTCATGATGACACCTATTTGATGAGGTTATTCCTAAGAAGCTTGGGAGGACAAACAATGGAATGGTTATCCAAAATCACACCTCCCGTCAGATCATTCAATGAACTAGTCAACAAATTCATAACTCAATATTCCTATAACATTCAACATGCTATTACCATGTTAGATGTTTGTAACACCAAATAGAAAAACAATGAAACATTCATGGTCTTCCTTCAATGTTGGCGGCATATGGTTTCGAGATATCCTCATGATATACCAGAAAAGGAAAAGATGGAAATTTTCATCGACAACTTGAATAGTGAGATGAGTTACAGACTCAAACTCCAATGCATACCATCTTTTGCTAAATTGATTGAGAATGGCATCCAAGTAGAGGAGGCATGTGTCAAGAAAGGAATGTTGAAATTTTTCAAAGAAGGAACTAATTCATCCAATTACAACAACCAAAATGACAACAACTTGGACAAATCTAGATTCTGGACCAGAAACAAAAAAAAATGGAAATGAGGGAGGAAATGAATCAAATGATCCTAAATCAAAGCAGCTTGTGCTCGCATTATCAGGTAATCCTCAAGCTACAAAGAATCCCAAAGGTGCTAACCAAGGGACTAACACTTATGCACCGAATACCAATCAAGATCAACTCAACACCAACAACACTAACAATACCCAAAACAATAACACAAATAGGGGACCTAATCCAAACTCACGGGGTAATGCAACCAACTTTCTAAAATGCATTTATACACCACTAGGGCAATCATTGGAGTCAGCATTCAGAGAACTCCTGCCAAACAAAATTATCTCTTTACCAGCAATCAACAACTTTGAACCATAGATCAAACCACCTTGGTGGAATGACTCACACTTTTGTGATTTTCATCGCAACAAAGGTCATCAAACAAATGATTGCATGAGGCTGAAAAACATTGTTCAAGACATGATTGATAAAGGCGATTTAACAGTCGATGGCCTCAAAACAAATGGTGACCATGGAGCTTTCAAGAATCCTCTTCCAAACTATAACAAGGATGGAGCTTCAACCTCAAAAGATACACGTGGAGCTCATATCAATCACATATACAATAACACCATCAATCACATATCAGCTGAAGACAATCAAGTCAATGTTATCACAATCAAAGACAGGTGTGAACCTGAATCCGTCAATGTAACAACCAGAGCTCAAAAATATGTCTTGAAGGGACATATGTCAACAACAAACATCGTGCCCAAAATTCAATATGATCTAGTCAGTCAACTACGCAAAACTCCTGCTCAAATATCTATACTTGAGTTGCTGAAACTTTCACCAAAACACAAAGACATATTGGAACAAGCATTATTGGAAACAAATGTACCTCAAGATTTGGATGATAACAAATTCCAAACCATGGTGGCTCATATGACATGACCTCATAACCTCACTTTTTTCTGAGCATGATAATATCTCATTAAGCCATCCACATAATACTCCACTCCATATTGAAGTCATGGTCTATAAACACCAAGTAAAATGAGTATTAATAGATGGAGGAGCTGGAATTAATATATGTACCTTAAAACTTATCCGTGCATTAGGCTTCTTTGAGGAGTCTATTGATCCACGCAAAAAGATTACCATAAAGGCATATGATGATGAGGAAAGATCCTCTAAAGGAACAATGGTGTTGTCGATTCAGGTAGGACCGATACAAAAGAATACTATGTGTCAGGTCTTAGACATAGACCTCGCATACAATATCTTATTGAGTCAACACTAGATACATGAAATGTAGGCAGTACCCTCCACATATCATCAATGTGTCAAATTCCCCTACAATGGACAAGAGGTCTCTATATCAGCTGATCATAATCCATTTCAGCATTGTAATGCTATGGGGCAGCCCAAGATAGTTTAGTTCCACATAAGAGAGAGAAACTAAATTCGTCAGCACAAGATCTTCAACAAGAAAAGTCTAAATCATTACCTAGAGATTTCAAGCAGAAAATGAAGATCAAGGAACAAGGCATGGGAGAATACTCTTTAGAACCTATGTGTTTGGCCAATTTACCAACATTTCCTAGATCTCATGGTTTACCTACATCATCAACACATCAAGCAACTCAGCCCATCACCAAGTTTGATGGCACATTTATCCAACTCGGCACTCTAGCACATGAATCAAAAGAAAAGGGCATCCTTAGTTGGCTATACAAAGATGAGGAAGAAGACAAAGCAACTACTATGGAAGTAGCTATACCAACACACCTGTATGGAAAAGGATATTTAATCATGCAACAGATGGGATACAATGGCAAAGGACCTATTGGAAAACATCAGGAAGGCATCATAGAACCATTAGATCCTCCTTCAGAATTCAGTAAAGACAAAAAGGGATTGGGCTTTGAACTCACTCTGCTACCAAAGAGAGCACCATGCAAGCATCAAAAACCTCAGTGGAAAGCAAAGAATAAGTACAAAGAAGATTCCTGGCAAGAGGCACTATTTGAGTCAGCTGAGACAATACACAAAGAATGTGAACATCAAGAACAAAAGCACCATCAAGAGAAGCCCATCATTCAAAAGAAGGCAGCATCTACAGAAGTCCATCATATTCAAGAACAAATATCCAACAAAAGGGAATCATCTCCTGATTGTATCATTCCTCCTCTAGAAGAGACAATATATGAACAAATGCAGAAAGTGGAAGCAGGATTGGACCCAAAATCAGAGAAAACTATCAAACTTGTATTAATCATCAAAGACGTGTTCTCACCATACAACATACCAGTTAACAACATAGATAGAATCTGGGATGATACTTCTAAGACTGATTCCAATGAATATGAATGGGGCAATTGTTCTAACACTACTAAAGATATTGGTACAAAAGATTGTCGTACACCCATCTCTCACGAAGAACACAACACAAAATCTAGACCACTTGAATTTGGTCCACAAAATATCTATGACGCCAAGGAAAATGAGTAGCAACATTATGCACAAGTCTATACAGAAAATGATACCATCAAAGACTTTGATGGGATCCTTAACTTCTTTAACACCCAGGCCAACCACGATGAAACTTCCATCCTGACACTTACAATAGTCGAACTTGATCCACCTAATGACTCCTTGCCGCTTGTCTTTCCAGACCTCATAGACTGGGATGAACCTGAAACTCAAGATATACCAATTTTTCCAAATGACAAATCCATTATCCATTACTTATGTACCGTTAACCCGAAAACAGACTCTACTAGTGAACAAAGTAACGATGTCTACAACCAGGGGAGTGCCAAGTCTCTCAGTCGCAAAAATGAGCAAAATAAAAGATCTACTGCTGAAAACCAGTCAATGGTAGCAATAGATCATATAAAAGTAAAAATAAAGGACATCCGAGGGTGAAAACCTTTTTAAGGCACCTAAATATGGGATACTTGAAACTCTTCCTGAGCATTATCATGAGCGATCACCCATACACTCAATCAATCAACATTGGTACTACAGAAGCAACCAAAAATATACACCTGGCAGAATCTCTGACAAAGGAAGAAAGATCAAAATTTATTAAATTTTTTAAAGAAAAGCAAATCAATTTTGCTTGGTCATATGCAGATATGCCTAGGATTGATCCACAGTTAATCATGCATCATTTATCCATTTCTCTAGGAGCTAAACTAGTCAAGAAAAAACTGAGAAATTTGAATCCACATGTAGCACTCATGGTCAAAGCTGAGCTGAAGAAATTGTTAGATGTCGGATTTATCTGACCCATCGACTATGATGAATGGATTTCCAACATTGTACCAGTATCAAAACTAGATGGCAGTATCAGAATATGCACTGACTTTAGAGATGTCAACAAAGCCTATCCAAAGGATGACCTTCCTTTCCCCAGTATCGACATAATTGTAGACCTCACAGCAGGCCATGCAATGCTATCACTAATGGACAATTTTTCAGGCTATAATCAAATCAAGATAGCCCCAGAGGATCAAGATAGAACAACATTTACCTGTTCGTGGGGAACGTACTGTTGGAATGTCATGCCTTTTGGCTTAAAGAATGTAGGAGCAACTTATCAATGAGCAAAGACAAACAATCTTTCATGACATGATGCATACCTTCATGGAAGACTATGTGGATGATTTACTAGCTAAATCCTTCACCAGAGTAAAACATCTAAACATCTTAGAAAAGATTTTTGATGGATTGGAAAAATTCCAAGTCAGGCTCAACCCTAAGAAGTGTGTCTTCAGGGTTACATCAGGCAAGTTACTAGGCTACATAGTTTCAGCTAAAGGTATTGAAGTGGATCCAGCAAAGGTACAAGCCATTATGGAGATGCCACCACCAAAGAACATCAGCTAACTTAGATCTCTACAAGGACAACTCTAATCAATCAGGTGATTCATCGCTCAACTGGAAAATAAAAGTCTCCCATTCAATCATTTGCTACATAAAAATGTACCGTTCAGATGGGAAGCCAAATGTGTAGAATCCTTCTATCAAATCAAGCAATATCTAATAAACCCACCAGTTCTAGTACCACCGATAGTAGGGAAGCCACTCATTCTCTATATTTCAATAATGGATATATCACTGGGGGCATTGTTAGCACAAGAGGATCAACAAGGAAAGGAATGAGCTATCTATTGCATCAACATGACATTGAATGGATATGAACTCAACTATACATTCATTGAGAAAGCTTGTCTAACAGTGGTATTTGCCTCTAAAAAATTCCAGCACTACATGCTAGCTCACACAATTAAGCTAGTTGCAAAAATTGATCCTCTCAAATATTTACTCAATAAAGCAGCTCTTACAGGCCGACTAGCTAAGTGGGTCATGATCTTCAGTGAATTTGATATCCACTACACAGAGCGAAGAGCTATCAAAGGACAAGCAATTGCAGATCAACTGGCAGAAGCACCACTACTTGGAAAACAAACTATGGAGATCGAATTTCCAGACAGAGATGTTCTTTCTATCTCCACCAACCAATGGACCTTATATTTTGATGGATCCTACACGCAACATGGCTCGGGTGCTGGCATTTTGTTTGTCACCCTTGAAGGACACACTATACCAAGATCATATAGGCTTATGTTTCCATGCACCAATAACATTGTTGAATATGAGGCATTGGTTATAGACATCAAACTGGCCGTAGAATAGAGAATCATAGAATTAAAAGTCTACAGAGATTCACAACTAGTCATCAATCAAATCAACAATGACTATCAGACAAAGGACGATAAGCTGCTACCATAAAAGTGGATGGTGGATGATTTCAAACAATATTTTGTACACATCACTTTCGAGCAAATACCAAGGTTGGACAACAAAGCAGCCGATGCAATGGCTACTATCGCTTCACTACTACAAATTCCAAAGCAAAAGAGTCGTTACAAGTTTCTGGTAGAGCAACTATTTTCCCTAGCCTATGATCATTCTAAATCCCATGTTATCTATGCCTTGACCGGTTCCGATTCTCCATTATATGAACTGATATACGACTATCTTAAGAGAAATATCCTACCCATTGACATGTCCTGAAACCAAAAACATAATTTTATCCGGTAAGCCGCCCGTTATACCCTTACTACTAATACTTTGTACCGTCGAGGTCTAGATGGTACTCTTCTTTGTTGTCTTGATCGTAATGAATCTGACTCTGCTTTACACGAGCTTCATGAAGGTATCTATGGCACACATTCAAGTGGTACTAATCTGGCTAAAAAGATTCTAAGAATGGGATATTACTGGCCAACAATGGAAAAAGACTCTTATCATTTTGCAAAGAAGTGTCCTAAATGCCAAATCCATGGCAATCTTATACATGCACCAACACAGGAACTGCAGCCATTTGCGACATCCTGGCCCTTCTGTCAGTGGGTACTAGACTTGGTCGACAAAATTCATCCTTCATCTTCAAATGGACACAAGTTCATTATAATTGCAACAAAATACTTTACCAAGTGGATAGAAGCAGTCCCCATGACCACCGTGACTGGGAAACAAATTACCTCTTTTATGCTTAATTATCTGATCTGTAGATATGGCATTCCAAGTTCCATCATCATAGATAATGGGCGACCTTTTAAAAACCAAGATGTACGAGAACTATGTGAAAATTTCAAAATCCAACATCGTTTCTCTACACCTTACTATCCACAGGGAAATGGTCAGGCAGAGGCATCCAACAAAATAATATTGAAAATCCTAAAGAAAACAGTGAATGATGTAGGCAAAGATTGGCATATACAACTCAATCCAGCACTTTGGGCATATAGAACTAGCATCTTCACACCTATAGGAGCTACACCATATTCATTGGTATATGGATCAGAGGCAATTTTACCCTTGGAGGTAGAAATTCCATCTCTTAGAGTCTCTTTGAAAGGCTTAATCCCAGATGAAGAGTATCGAGTTAACCGACTACAAGAGCTTGAACTTCTAGATGAACAATACCAACATGCCTACACTCATCTCAAAGCATATTAGCAACGCATGTGCAGGAGCTACAACCACAAGGTCATTCCCCGAATCTTTAAAATTGGCGACCTAGTACTCAAAGAAAATCTTAGAAATCAACAAGATTGGGAAAAGAAAGGGAAATTTGAACCCAACTGGTTAGGTCCCTATGTCATCATATCAGCCTATGGATCAGGCGCCTATTAGCTAACAACTTTAGAAGGAGATGTGCTCGACGAACCAACTAACAACACACATCTGAAGAAATATTACATTTGCGTAGTCTAATGCACGAAAAAATCAAAAAATCAAAAAATCAAGAAAAAGCAAATTAAAAGGTACAATAAAAGCAACTGGTGAAAACCTGGCAATAGGCGCTATTGTGAGATGATGACTCCTCTATCTATATCCATAGTCTTATCGGCCATCGCCCGACATATTTATCATGATATCCATCTAGGACCTACTTAGCGTAGTTACTATCCTGGTTTATCCACATATCCTATCACCGCATCTCACCATGGTTTGGTAATCACTGTACGTATCCACATTAAGAGGTACACTTGGCTAGGGGGTAGTATAAACTTGCAACACATTCAGATTGTCAAAATTTGTCGCAAACTCAAAACATCGTATCCAGCAAAACAACACTCACAAGATTACAAAGCAAGACATGGATCACTCGAACAGGATTCACAAAAGATGATAGATGATTTTCTGAATTATCAAATGTTGCATATTGCATAAAGTTTTGATTATTTTTGCATTTGAACTTTTTGAATTGTTGGATCCTCTATATTTTCTCAACAATGCTTCCAAGCTAGAGAACGTCATAAGGACTCCAATGTTTTCTTAGTTTTCTGTCTGTGAGGTGATCATCTATACTGTGTAAAAACTTGTCTCGAGATGTGATTCACAACACATCACTGAAGACATGATTCCACTTTACGCATACAAATGGTTTAATCTTGTCTGTTTCTACGCAATCTACACTCGAGTCATCCTGGTTCAATTATACTCTGACCCTTGTGCTATCTTGCAAAATAAAAAATCATGTAAATTTTTCTCAGGTCATTATGGTTCAATTATACCATTATGCTTGTATAAATTTTCAACATATCCCAAAACAAATCAATGCTTAATAATGATACATATAAAGAAAGCAAACAACATGTGGCTATACAGAGATGCCAAATGCAGAATGAGGATGCTCAAAAACAATTAGTTGCATATCATTTTACAATTAGTTGCATATCCTATCATACATCTCATAGCATATCCTATCATACATCTCATTTTCAAGATACATCTCACAAACTCATGCATCATCACATCACATTCATCATATATCACATCACATACATCTATCTAAGCATTACATCATCATAGAATAGTCAAAAGCATATAGAAAGCATAATCCATAAACACATCACATAAGGATCAATGAAAATGGTGTCATGTATATCTCAAAAAATGATCAATGTACAAAATATGTCATGTTTGTGCCAATACAACAAAATGATCAAAATACAATAGAGACAACGTCTCTTAGGTATGACTATCTCTTGAAGGATACGGTCTCGCTGTGGATGTCCCAGCACCTGGATCTCCAGGTGGATCCTGTCTAAGAGGCCCTGACACACCTCTTCTCTCTGTCCTTGACCCAGTCTCTCGAGATCGACTGTGTAAAACTCTGCACTCAGCGCTTCCTGGGCACCGCATCCTCATAATGGCATCGGTAATACTCCGCCTCCTTGGTCCTTAGAGCCATCTCTCTCAAGGTGTCTCTCATCAAGCCACCTGTTGTTGCTCTCTGCAAACTCACTGCAAGCTCCTCTGCTCGACCCCGTTGCTCTATCTCTGTATCCCGCTCTGTAGTCAGTTGAGTAATCTGACGCTGATGTGCCAACAATTGTGTCTATAAATGTTGCACTAAAAAATGCAGCGATGTAATCTGCACATCCTCCACATGTGTCAGAATTTGCATCTGTAGGGGTACCTGTGAAGGGGTACCCCTGTCCCTCTACCTATCCTTGGTTCTGGTGGAGGTAATACATCAGATCTCCTCCTCTGGGTCGGTCATCTAAAATCATCATGCCCTCCCACTACTGCTATCACCTCCCCAACCCCCTCCTCCCCCCAGCTCTGATAGCCAAACCTCCTCTCCCTCTATTCACTGCCACTCGCTGCCCTACCCTCTCACCCTGTACCCCTCTACCACCACCATCTCCACCTCTCTCTCCTCTCCTCCCTCGATCCAATCTCCTCCTCTCCCCTCGATGACCTCAACCACCTCCTCCTCCATCTCTGCCATCTCCTCCATCACCACCTCCCTCATCTACCTCCTCATCGTCATCAAAAGTGGGAATCATCTCCGCTGGATCTGATATCCGGGCCACTACACACGCTGCAAACACATCAGTCATCCCTGCATCCACTATCTTAGGGGCATAATCCCAAATCTGCCTAGCTAAATGAAATAACTCCTCCACTACCGCCGTGCTATCAATCGTAGGTCCCCAATCTGGAATGTCCTGTCTCCGTCGAGCATAAAAACATGCTCCCTATGGAATCCCTTGTTGTTGACCATACTGCCGCAACACCCGACTATGCAAAAACCTCTCAATAAAAAAGGGCATCCGCCCTATCAAATACCTGGACATGAATACATGAGGCATCCCATCCTCTGCCCATACCTCACAACCTGTATATGGTCGCCAAACGACCGTATCAATATCATCCAACACTCTCCTCTAGTGCTCTAGTTTGCCTAGCTTACGCTAGAAAACTAACCCTTTGTATCTGTATGCATACACACACCCAACAGGCCTATCTCTTTCTGCCAATGGCCTAGCTGCAAGAATATGCTCCCACACCCATACTTGTAGCAGTGTCACTCTAGCTGATAAACTGCCAGAACCCAAGTATACCACCTGATGTAAATCCCTGTATAGGTGGGCCAGCATAGCCGACCCCCATGCAAATCGGTGACCCTATGTCACCATATCCTCTAGAACCAATCCCCACCCCACTACTAGTCCCTTCGACCTACGATCAGGACATAAGAAACCACCTATGAAACCTGCCAGCACTGATGGTAGGGGAGCATAATCCAAATCTAGAAACTCCTACCAGGGGATCTCATACCCATAAACAGTATCATCCTGCAAGATCCGACAAAGTGCCTCAGTCCCACCCTCCTCAGTCCACTCGTATGGTAGCAGTGCACCTACAACCAGAATCCGTAGAATCCGATAACAATCCTCAGGCGTCACTGTAATCTCGCCTATCGCCAAATGGAAGGTGTTCGTGTCACTGTGCCACCTCTCCGCCAATGCTGTCAATAAACCCTGATTCACGATGAACTGAGGCATATCTAACAATGAGGTCAGGCCACACCTCTCTATAATGTCTCTATCTGCCTATGTCAATCATGGTATCAATGACCACGGTCTCAAAAATTGCTCACGCGACTGAACCACTCCAAGACACTCCTATCGAAAAGCAAAGCAAGTCCAATATCACTTTCCTCATCAAAACATAGATATCAAGATCAAATTCATACCAAAAACTTGAAAACTTTGAAACATCTAAATCAAGCTCCACATCATCTCACTCCATATCAACTTGTAACACAACTCAAGTTTCACAATCATATCAACTTGTAACACAACTCAAGTTTCATATCAACTTGTAACACAACTCAAGTTTCACATCCATATCAACTTGTAAAACAACTCAAGTTCCACGATCAATGTAGCCTGTAAAACAACTCAAGCTCCACAAATCATATCAAACACATTCATATCACAAACCACATCATATCAAATTTGCGTCAAATCTATATCAACTTGAAATATCGCAAATCAAATCAATTTATACCAAAACTTAGAGTGGACAACTCATCAAAACACCGACAACAAACACACAGATCGACAATTTACACCTATCTCGACCAGAGAAACGGGACTTTCCCAGACTCACCCAGACTCGGCAAGTCTGAGTCCGAGTCATGCTCGGTGAGTCCTAGGGGCTTGGACTCGGATTCGTCCGAGTCTGGCGAGTAAAATCACTAGACTTGCCGAGTTGGTGAGTTTGGCCCAAACTCGCCAAACTCAGCAAGTCCCGAGCCTCAGATTCGGCCGACATCAAGCCAAAACGAAAACCCAAAAAAAATAAAATTTGCAATGTTTTTTTAAGTCTGTTTTTTTATGTTAATTGTCTTCTAGCCCTAAAAGTGACTTTCATTTCATTCACTTGCAAAAAAAGGAAGAGTAACGTGAGTTGGGAGGAAAAACAAGGGTGCATAGAAGAAAAACCAGCAAGGAGGAAGCTCAAGTTTTCTTCAATTTGTCACTTTGGAGCTGCATTATGTTTCGATTTGGTGCATCAAGAGTTGGATAGGAAGACTTTGCAGCTCATTTCAAGCTTGTTGTAAGAGGTACGATTGTTTTTTTGAAGATTAGTTTGTTTCTTGTATGCAAAAATTCAATTTTGTATCCATTTATTTTGAAAGTTTTACATCTTCTTTCAAAATCTTTTGTATTTGTGTATGTAGCATGTAGGATGTAGTTGTAGTGTTGTACTATGTAGGGTTTGTAAATTTCTTTTTTTTTAAAGTAGGGTTTGACAAACCCTACTTTATTTTTTTTGAATGTATGTAATATGTATTAATTTTATTTTGTATTTGTAATGTTTTATTGCAGCAAACTTCACTTTATTATTTCAATTTGCCTCAACTTCAAGTTTCACAAAACTATCCTAAAATGTCTACTTCAACTTCTAGACCCCCCATTAGAAAGGACCTTGCTTGGAAATATCATGAGGATTTTCCAGGGCAAGGGAAGGGGCAAACAAAATGTATGTTTTGCAAAACAATATTCCATGGAGGTATATATAGGCTGAAATACCATATTGCTGGTGTGCGTGGACTTGATGCCGAACCATGCCTAAAAGCAATCCCTGAGGCCATACGTGATTATTATGTAATGGTTGAGGAGATTGAAAAAAAAAAGAAACAAAAGGAGGATCGAGCGGCCATTGGGAGAGAGACAGTTTTAGGAAGAGGGACACAGTTAGTTTGTGTTGGAGGCCCTTCTTACTTACCTCCATATCATTCCACTCAGTTTGCTACTGCTGGTGCTTCCGTTTCTGCTTCTGCTTCTATAAGTGGCAGTGCCATCGCCACTTCTCATGCTCCTACCACTAGTAGTTGTAGTGGGAATGTTACCATTGGACCTAGGATTCATAAATCTAGGTTGGATTCCTTCTTTGTGCCTCGCACTACTCCTGGGTCCCAACCATCACTTGAGGGCATGGGTTGGAACAAGGAGGTCCATGATGCTGCTAAAATGGCAGTTGGCAGGTTTTGGAGCTATAGTTGTATTCCATTCTTTATAGCCAAATGAATGTTGTACTAACTTTTATGTTTGATAACTTTGATTGTTTTAATTTTTATACTTAACTTATCTCATTGAATTTTTATACTTAACTTATCTGACTGAGTTTCTTTGCAACAGATCTCCTTATTGGCAACAAATGGTTGATGCTATTACCATATGCGGGGCAGGGTTCAAAGCCCCTAGTGAGAGTGATTTGAGGGGACCCATTTTGTCTCAAATGGTGGATGATGTGAAAAAGGATTTAGATGAACAACGCCACATATGGAGCACTAAAGGTTGCACCATCATGACTGATGGTTGGACGGATAGGAGAAATAGAACTCTCCTTAATTTTCTTGTTTCTTCCGCAAGTGATTGATTAATTTTAGTTTCATATAATCTTTAAATTTTTATTTTTTATCTAATGGTTTATTGAATGATCATTGACCTAGCTTTATTTTTTTATTTCAGGGGGCATCGTTTTCATCAAGTCCATTGATGCCTCCACCCATTGCAAGAATGCCACCTACCTATGTGAGCAGATAGAGGAGGTGATTGAAGATGTGGGTGAGGAGAACGTGGTACAGGTGGTGACCGACAATGTAGCAAATTATGTTGTTGCGGGTAAACTTTTGATTACAAACTAATTTTGTTTGCAAATTAATTACTATCTTGTAGTTTGTACCTCCATTAATTACAATTTACAATGCAACAAATTATGTTGCTGCAGGTAGACTATTGATGGAGAGGCACCCATCTATAGTTTGGACTCCATGTGCTGCTCATTGCATTGACCTCATGTTGGAGGATATTGGAAAAATCCCATGGGTCAAGAGATGTGTAGAAAGGGCAAGAAATGTCTGCAAATTTGTATATAATCATTCATGGGTGTTGGCTCTTATGAGACAATACACAGAGCAGAAGGAGTTAGCTCATCCAGGAATCACAAGATTTGCCACAAACTTCCTCACATTGCAGTCCATGTTTAGGTCTAAGTCTACCTTGAGACGTATGATTGTTAGTGAGGAGTGGTCTTCCTCATCCTATGCTACCACCCCTGCAGGGATAGAGACGGCAGACTGCATTTTTGATGAGCAAGGCTTTTGGGTCCCTTATGATGAGATAGTGAAGGTAATTTTTTTATAAATTCTATAATTTAACTTCATGTTTTATAACTTATTATATGTATTCTCTTATTTGCTCATTTTTCTAAATTACACAATATTTTCAATTTTGCAGTTTGTTAAGCCCTTGGTGGTTTTGTTGCGAGTTGCGGATGGAGATAAGCCCACAATGGGCTATATATATGAGGGCATGGATAGGGAAAAGGAGGCCATCAGATTCATCTATGGAGTAGATGAGAACAAGTATGGTCCCATTTGGGAGATCATTGATAGGAGATGGCATCATCAGCTTCATAGGCCCATCCATGCCGCAACCTATTATTTGAATTCGACATTCCGTTTTATCCCTTCTTTCAAGGCTGATGTGGAGGTCCTTAATGGGCTATATACAATCATGGAGAAGATGGGACTTGCTGGTACTTCTCAGATAGACCTTTTTTGAGAGCTACAAATGTTCTCAGATGCACAAGGGGAGACCTTCTCTCGTCTTGTCGCCAAAGACGGTAGGACAACTATGATAGGTAAAAATAAATTGTTAGGCTTAATTTTAGTTTTATTCAATACTATATTGTAACTTGTTAAATGAGTTCATGAGTGAGACTGATTTTATTTATTTTTCTCATTTCAAACTTAGATCATTGGTGGAACTTTTTTGGCCCAGAGACACCAAATATTCAGAAGTTGGCCATTCGCATCTTGAGCCAACCATGCAGCGCATCAGGTTGTGAGCACAATTGGAGTATGTTTGAGCACATACACTCCAAGAGGCGCAATAGATTATCTATGGAGAAGATGAATGATCTCATCTTTGTTCACTACAACCTCCGCCTGAGAATGAGAAAGAATGCAATAGTTGACATGTCTCCTATCATTCTAGATGAGCTTGATCTTGAAGCAGAGTGGGCCAATGAGAATCAAACAGCTCCTGGGACTCCTACAACTATATTTAGTGATGATGACATTGATTGGATTGACCAGGTAGATATAGAGGCTGAGGTTGTAGCCATGGTAGAGGAGGAGCAGAGAGCACGAGCATAGACAGGAAATACTGAGACTCAAAGTGACACAATTGTTCCTGATGTTGGCGAGCATGACACAGCTGTTCCTGATGTTGGTGAGCATGGCATGGTGTCACAGGGAGCGACTATGGTTGTTGAATCATCCAGGACCTACTTTAAACGCCTTCGCAGGGGCCCAGGGCGAGAGGGTTCAGTTGCACGGCCCTCTGAGCCATAGGCTTGGACACTTGTAGTTGTATTTAGCATTTACTATTTACCTTTGGTATTTGTATGAAATATTTGATGATGATCATATGATGACATGGATTTTTTATTTCATGAGTTTTGTAATATTGTATACATTTGACAATATTTATATATCTATGCTTGTTATTTTCTTCAGCTACAATTTGCATTTATGCTTATTTGATTGATGTATACTTGTGTATGTAATCAAATGAGTTGATTTTGATGATGTTTTTGTGTCTTTAAGGTGTATTCAATAAAGGGTGTCTGAAACAAGTTTTAAATCTTTAAAAATCTCTAAATTTCTTGAGTTTTTCACTTTCCCGAGTCCAGCCGAGTCTGGAGCCGAGTCCCGAGTCTGAGTCCAAGTCGGCCTTGCCGAGTTCGAGTCCTGTTTCTTTGATCCTGACAGAACTGGCATCAATCTACCAATTTTCTTCATTCACAAATCACACTATACCAAAAAAATTTCCTATGCGCCAAACAATCCTGTCCACGCGCTAAATTGCTCACCATGTGCTACCCTGTCATCTCTAAGCACTACCCAATCTACCCTATGCGCTAGCAAAAACCTATGCGCTACCCTTTTCTTCCTAAGTGCCACCTAACTTATCATACATGCTAATCTAACCCTATGCGCTATTCTATCCTGTGTTTGTGCTACATGTCTACCCCTATGTGCTAGGTTATACCTACATACTATCTAGCCCTACCTATGCGACCTCCTAGAAACCCTATGCACTAGGTATCTCCTATGTGCTACCCATTTTACCCACTGCGCTAACCTAATCCTATGTGCTATCCTAACCTACCGAGGCGCTACCCTACTCTTTTCAGACGCTACCCTAGTTTATTCAACCCAACATGCTAGAAACCTTTTGTATGCGCTATTTCTTGACCCCAACGCGCTAAAACATAAAATCCACATGACAAATTACAAAAATCGACTAAAAACGATAAAATAAAAAATCAAAAAGGGGTCAAAAAGGTTGACTTACCGATGGTCCATACGCAATGGGCCTTCGATACCTCTGCACGTGCTCGAATCGATGAGTAGAATACGGAATTGACATGTTGACTTCTCTCCAAGTGTCACTCTCTCTCAAGTGAACAAGCACAAATGAGACAAAAAGAAATCACTTTTTCCCTTTTATAGGGTAAATCAAAATTAGGGTTCCGTGGAGGAACACAAAAATTGCTCGTGGTCTCATATCAAAAACTCGCAAACATCATTATCGGGAGATGAATCAATTTCTCGCATTCAACATAGACAAAAATTTACAATGCAATCACAACACATCAAATTTTCAAACTTTTGATTCATCTCCCGAGGGGGCATTATCAGAATTGTTTATCAAATCCGGGGCACGACATAACATCTTGACATAAAACACATCATTTTCTTTGAATCAACATGTGCACACACGTCACTTCAAAGAGGGGCAAAATGTAGACATATAAAAATGACCATATTCCTAAATTAATATTTTATGTTCATTCCTATATTTTAGTTAAATCTAATTTAACTAAATTACCACATTCCTCTATTTAATTAAGTAAATTATTCAATTTATTTAGTTAAATTCACTTAACCCCTTTAGGTCATTTAATTGAATAAATCATTTAATTTAATTAAATCCCTTCTTCTTACCTTTTAATTAAATTTACATTTAATTAATAATCTACCCCAAATTGAATAAATCTAATTTATTCAATTTCCCAAATTGCAACCAAATTGAAATAAAGTAATTTATTTTAATTAATTCTATTTTCCCTCACCCACTTCCATTTCCTACATCTCCCACTTGCATCCTAAACCCTATTCCTAATTTCTTCTAGAATCCATTTAATCCTAATCAATTAACCCTAAACCCATTCATTATCCCTTTTCCCTAAATTTGAGAAGGTCACTTCTCAAATTTGGAGTAAAGTCTTCAAAAGGCATTAAAGCCTTTATCCATTCGACAAGCCAACTTGTTGAATACCCCCAAATTTGGAAGGACTCTTGCAAATTTGTCCCCAAAGTCTTCAAACCATTAATGGTTAACTAACCCTTAGTGGCATGGTTAGAGACTTTTTTACTAACTTAACCTCCATCTAACCCAAGGGTCTCATCAAGCATTTATTGCTTTGACCATGGTTATCCCTTTAACCTTTGCACAAGAGTTTACCCCTTGGGTAAAATATTTATCCAATGGATAACCTTAACCTAACCTTAACCCTTACCCCCTAAGGTAACCATGTGGTCTTCTTACATCTCCTCTCAACCAACCTTATGTTGACAATTGTCACCATTTCATTGGTGAAAATTGAAAACATGGATTGACAACTTTCAAACTTGACCCTTGATTAACTCTTTCAATCTTGGCCATCCATTGCCCTATTTTTTCTATAAATAGAGCTCTCATCCCTCCATTTTAACCATCCATGCAAGCTTTTAGTATCTTATTTATGCTCAATTTTATTAACACATCTAGTCTCTCTTTGTAATAGGAATTAATTTAATAAGCATTTTAGACTATTTCCTTTATCATTAGCTTAACTCATAAACTAGTATATCATGTTAGGATAGTATTGCTACTAATCTTGTCATCTTATAATCTAGTTTATTGCATTTGTAGAATCATGCATAGATAGGATGCATTTTCATAACTAAAACAATCATAAGCATCCCTCGTTCTTGCATTTGTCATCCCTAAGCCACTTTGCTCAATGATGTGAGAGCAAAGGCATTGGCTTGAGGGACCTTGTGAGATAGAGAACCATGGAAGCAACCTTGGGAAGTTGATTCATCTTTCATGACTCCATAACTTGTATTAAGAAGTCCTGTGGGTGTGTGGACAAGCCCCTTGGAGCTTCATTTTTCACACTTTAAGTTTCATAGCCCCGCTTTTCCCGCATACAGTCCACACTTGTAACATTTACCAAGAAACTCTCTACCAGTACTACTACTGCCTTTCCTCTGAGATTTCTGCTCCGGTTCTTTACTTCACTTAGGTTTTGACTCATCTTCCTCAACCGGTTTCTTCATACTATCACTCATCTATGTTTTGAATTTATCCTTCCCTCTATTTGGTTGTCTTCTTCTCATCTTTTCCTCAACCTTCAAAGCATACTGGTAAGCTTCTTCAACTATGGAAACCCTCAACATACTCATTTCATCCTGAATGTTAAATGCAAGTCCATTTATGTACCTCGCCACCTTTTTTCTGTCCATCTCTCTATGTCCAGATCTAATCACCACCTTGTAGAATTCCTCAGTATATTCCTTCACAGTCATGTTTCTTTGTTTCAGGTTCTGCAACTTCTTGAACAATTCCAGTTCATAGTCTCCCTGTATGAACTTGGCCTTCAATCTTACAACCATCTGTCTCCACTGAGAGATCTTCAATTCGCCATTCTCCACTCTATCTTTCTGCAACTCTTTCCACCACAAGGTAGCATGCCTTTTCAACTTAGTCTGTACCAACCAGACTCTCTGTAGGCCCTTGACATCCTCAAACTCTAAGTAGTCATCTAGCTCTCTAATCCAATCGATTAGATCCTCCCAGTTCAGCATTCTAAAAAAGTTGGAAACTTCAACTTTATGAACTTTACGCACTTGCTCCACTGCTCTCAGGAATATTTCCTCTCTTTCATCTTCTGGTCCTTCAGCTTCCTCAAGCTCTTCATCGACTTCCTCATATTCATCATCAGAATTAGGGTTTCTTTGCAAACCAGCCAACACATTTTGAATTTCGTTCCTCACTTCATTATTGAAGTCTTCCATCATCTGATCTACCCTCTGGGGGTTTGTCATTTTAGGTGGCATCTCCTCTTCCACTCTGGTGAACTGCCTCAACTCAATGATCTGACTTTCGATTCCCCTTGGTGATCTATTGAACACATGCACAGCCTGTCTCCAATCAATGATTTGTCCACCCAAAGGAATGCCTCAATGTTAGCAAACAATTCTTGAACCAGTCAGTCCATAACCAGCTCTGATACCACTTGATGCAGCCATAATTGGTAAAACCCTCAAAGAGAATCAATCGGCTTATATAGCAAGAACAACACAATGAAAGCAGCATGCAAACATAAGAAGATTACATAACAGATCATATTAATTCCTTAGAACTTTCAGAAATCATCCGACAATCATCATATAATCATCAAAGAACATCTGATAATTAATCGGTTACATGCAGGCTATCAACCATATACAATCCTATCTGGGGCTCTAAGAATCAGTCGGATCACAAAATGCGAATCTCAATCCTCAATATCAATTATACTTCCTCTACCCCTATAAATGATTACATAATAACATATTTATACCCACGGGAACATATATAGGTCGACCTCATAAGATTACATTTATCAATGAAGGAAAATGAAACGTGTAACTAGGTTGGGTCTAAGATTTAAAGAAATCTTTCCGGAAAATAACAACCATGAAGTGCAGTTCACCAGGAAGGTCGGCCACATGCCAAAGAACATCGGACAAGACCCAAGACAGATCCACATGCCAAGAATCATGCCAGTAATGAAGCAAAACCAATTGGTAAGCACAAAAACTATCTCGGAACCCAGAAACAGTCAATCGAAAGTGATAACTAACTAGAAAAGAACCCAAATGAACTCGAAATCTGGAATTAAGCACATGAACCAACCTGAAAAGCAAAAAGAAGATTTGCCATGAAGAACAAGCAACTATCGATACCAACTGGTAAGAACACAGAAAACTACATAAAGAACTAAACAAGAACAAAACTGGAAGGAAATATTTTTAGTTGATGCAAGATTGCTCATCGACCCAGGTTGGTCCTGCATCACATAGTTGACAAATAATAGTAGACTTAGAAATGGTAATTTTAAGGATAGTGTCTTTTCAATTTGGGACAACAAAGTCAGGAAAGATTGGTATGGTTTAATAATTCATCCTCACTTTGGGAAAGGGGGCAAGGATAGTGAACTATTAAGGGCTCAATGTGTATGGTCAAAACCAGAATTTGGGTGGTATAAGCTCAACTTTGATGGAGCTTCTAGAGGAAACCCTAGACTTGCAGGAATATGATGCATAATTCACCACTGAGATGTTTCTATCTACACCAAATTGGCTAGACCAATCGGTTGGAGCACTAATAATGATGTCGAGATGGAAGCCTTAATAGAAAAATTTATTTTGAGTAAGGACTTAGAAATTAGGAAATTGGCTATAGAGGGTGATTCCCAAATCATCAATAATGCCATCAGGACAAGGCAAACCTCAAATTGGAAATTGAACTATAAATTGGGAATAGCCACAAAACTATTAGATCATTTCCATGACATTACTATAAATCATATATATAGGGAAGGGAATGCAGAGGCAGATAAATGAGCTAATCTAGGAGTTGATGGAATTTTTATTGAGGCTATAGGCTGTATTGATTAAGGGGTGTGGTAGTTATATATGCAGGTTGCAAAGCTCTGAGGATATAAAGAAGAGTTTGGATAAAGGTGTAGTAATTTTTAAACCCCTTTTCTAATTAATAAATAAATAGGCGGCAAGATAAACTAAGCACTTTAGCAATATGTGGATAGAGGTGGGCCCCTTAGATGGATCAAGAACAATATGAAATCACAGTCGTTAATTATTAGCAGCACTGGCCCCATAACACATCATTACTTTAATAAACTTGCCACTTGTGTCAAGGAATGCAAGCTACTAGAGTTTTGGATTCCCTCTCATCCTAATTATTTCCGTTTAGGTAGATTCTAGATTTTTTAGTTTTATTTAGTGGGGTCCTACGAAATTATAGAGAGCTCATTTCCAAATATGGAGTTAAATTTGAGATTAGTTTCTGCAATCAACAATGGGCTTAAGACATTCAAGGGCAAGGTTAAAACGTAGACATGGGGTAGGATTTTGAACGAGTTGGATGATTTGTTGATTCGTGTTGTCAAAGAAATAAAGTGGGAGGATTACATCAACAATGAGCAATGCTACCAAGTAAATTTTGATATCCCCGCAACCTTCGTTGTCATTCTGTTCGTAGTAAGAACTCAGAAAGAAGAGGCTAAGATATTATGTAAAAGTATCTTTAAGGAAGAGTTCTTGGGAAACCTTGACATAGAGGTAGATAGTGTTAATGAGGACATGTTAATTCCTTTTCCAAAAGATCATGGTAAGACTGTTGGTTTGGGTCAGGGTGGTATCCCTGTCTCTATAGTGAATATGCATCTTCTGTTGGTTATTAGGGATAGGGAGAGCTTTGAGTTGAGGAAGAAAAACATCATCAGAAACATAGATTTCCTCCTCAAATGGCTTCATCTTAAGGCCACATAAGGGAATAAGTGGTGGGTGGATTGTCTGATAGTGGAAGGCTTCCAACCTCTTGAGGATATGTTGGATGTGGAAGTTGAAAGGTTCCAAGTGACACCTCCAGTAATCGTAAAGACAAGCTGGGTTAGCAAGGATGGAAACATGAGTAACAGGAAATGGAAAAAAGACTAGGTTGCCCAAGAAGATGATGCAGGACCTTCAACCTTTGACGTTCACCAATGAATATATGAATAGCGACTGTATGGATCATAATCTTCACTAGGACTGAACGTTTCTAGGTTTGGTCTGATCTTAGGATTAATTATATTCAGCTTTAATCTGAGAGATAAAATGTTGGTTGTTATATGTATAAGATGTTTTGTTGTACTATTTTATGATAATAGAATAGCAATAGCTTCACAGGCATGCTTACTTTAATTTTGGATATCCTTTGGGACAATGAATCTGGGTATACTCTGTTCAGCTCCGTGTAGGTAGCTATAGTTTTTTGGTTTCACCAAGACTTTATTATATTATACAATATAAATGATAATAAATGTTTATAAATGTGGCATTCGTTATGCTTTGCTGCAATAGTGTGGTTTTTTTTCCCATATTTTTCTGTTATGATTGGATGGGAGTTTTCTTGGAGTAGACTATTAACTGAAATTGTTATGATTCAATTTTTCATCTTATAGTCATGTTTGCATTTTCATACAGAATAGCATAATTGTAGATTGAGAAAATATATCCTTTTGGCTTTATTCTTCATTTTCTAATTTTTCCGAAGCTAACCAAGTGTTCCAACTTTTAAATGGTCTAGGTATTTAGAAAGGGGCATTACTAAATTTTGCATGAAAAAGCAGAATTATTTTTGGAAGGTAAGGAAGAGTTTCAATTTCATTCCATAGGATAGGTAAATCTTTACTTTTCACTTGTCATTTTAGGCTTTGGCTTGTTACCTATCAAAAAAAAAAAAGTCACCTAAATCATTATTTCTTCTAATTTCCACTTAGTTAATTAATTCTAATTAATTAACCTAACCAGAGTGATTCATACAAATCACTTTCTCTAATCCTCATCTATCCTAATTAATTCTTCTATAATCATGCTTACCATTATACCTCAATTTTATATTCCTACACTCATTCTCTCTCCTCATATCACATCCTCCTAACTTTCCCACTTGCATTCTAATCTCCCATTAACCCACCTAATCAATCCTCCTAATCACTTGCACATTCCTAGTCACCATGATTAGGAATAAGTCAACCATTTGTCATAAATGGTTTCCCCCCCTCACCTTCCAAACCTTTAATGCACCAACTTTGGTCGTGTCAAAGGATTTCAAATCCTTTGCACATCCCCATGCCCTCTCTTCCCAAGGAAATTTTAATTCCTCTCTCCTTTTATTCTTCCTGCACATCCCTTATTTTGGAAATTTTATTTCCTCTCTCCTTTCTCCAAGGAATTTGATATTCCTTTTCCCTTCACAATGTACTTGGTGAGCTCTTCCCCATGTACCTTGTAGGATGTGAAGATAAGAAATTCCTTTATGGAAAATCTCTTGAACCCCACACGTTGTCCTCTCAATCTTCTCCTGCCTTCTTTCAATCTCCACCCTCCATTTTAAATCAATCTTGGGCCTCCATTTTGGAATTCTCCAATCTATAAATTGGAGTCTCCTCCCCTCATTTCCATATCCATCATCCAAGTAATCTTATGTTGGCCTTTTGAAAGCTAAAATCCCTATTTGCATCCTTACCATGCCCAAATCATCCTATAGTTAGCCAAATTCCATCAACCACACTTAGCCATTTGTCAAATCCCTTATTGTTGTGTAGTGGAGAGCAGCCCACATCCTATCAAGGAGCCAATCCAATCAAGAGAGGAAGGGGTGCATTCTTCACCTCACCAAATGCTCAATCTGAGGGAGAAGAAAGAGGTATAAAGGTTTCATTTGTGTATTTGATGATTTCTTTGCATTTTATGTTTATTATATGCAAGTGAACACCCTAACCATTTTCTCATGTCCAGTCACACAATCAACCCAATGGCAGTTACATTTTGAGGTTCTTGTACACAACATGGATTGGGGGCAGGTATCTTGCTAATTACCCCTCAAGGTGATTGCATTACTAAGACATATAAGATAGCCTTTGCATGCACAAAAAACATAGCGGAATATGAGGCTCTTATCACTGGACTCTGTTTGGCTATTGAATGGAAAATCATAGAATTGCAAGTCCGTGGAGACTCCCAACTTATCATAAAAAAAGTTAATGATGAGTATCAAACAAAAGATGACAAGTTGCTCTCTTATCGCCACATGATTGAAAAATTCAAGCAACATTTCACTTTCATCCAGTTTGAGAAAGTTCCTAAGACAAACAATAGTGTTGCTGATGCAATGGCTACCATTGATCCTCTCTTGCAGATGCTCGCAAATAGTCAGAAATGTGAATTCTTAGTCAAGCATCTTTTAGTACCAAAATATGATGTTCCTAAATAAAAAATGGTTTGTGTCCTTGTTGGTCCTAATTTCCCATGGTACCATGAAACCTTCTCTTACCTTCAAGATAAAATCATTCCCCCTCACCTTACTAAAACCCAACAACAAACATCAATCTGCTCGCTATACTATCCTAGATGATACCTTATTTTGAAGGCACTTCGATGGAACCCTCCTAAGGTGTTTGGACAAAGAGGAGGTTGAATGAGCACTATGTGAAGTGCACAAGGGTATCTATGGAGCACACTCAAGTGGTCTCACTTTGGCTAAGAAGCTCTTGCGTACTGGATACTATTGGCCTACAATGGAAGAAGATACTTATTGTGCACCTGATTTTTTAGAGGCCTGCAAGACAACAAGTGAACATCAAATGCACTCATCAAAAATTATATCAATAAATCTAAATGAAGAAAGCATATTCATCAAATCAAATTGCTCAAAACCGTCTCATGGTCCTCGATCTCCAAGGATATTCAAGATTCAAGGTGGCCCTCACTTGGAAGAGCACTTGATCTTTTAGATGACAGCTTAAAGAATGAGATTGAAGAATAATCTAGGATCAAAATGGATGCAACTAAGATTCTAGTGTTTAGATGAAAAATTATTGATATGATATGCAAGATGGAGGTGTATTTCCAAATTGAAATATTAAGTAATGTAATTAAGCTAAGATGAAGATGAGATATGAGAATGCTTATGAAATTGATATGAAATTAAGCTAAATGATAATCTAAAACATGGTATAATCTAAACTATGATGCAATTAGGATGGCCTAGATGCTTGAGGGTGAACAATTGGAGATCCTTGATAACCTGTACAACAAAATAACTATAATATAGATGAAAAAGACGATGGATCCTAAGATTGAAGAAATGGGCTCTATTTATAGAGAAAATAGGGAAATGGATGGTTTAGATTAAAAGTTATCAATCCATGAGGGGGATTCAATCCAATCCCAAGTTGACAAATATCACCTTGAGATGGCTTGAGAGGATGCTAAGCAATAATTAGATGCTAAGTAAGCATTAGGGATAACCTCAAGAGATGACATCATTGGATAATGTCATTATTCAAGGGAGAATGCTATTGTCCAAGAGGTAAACGCTTGTGCAAAGTTGAGGGATGGCCAAAGGGACAACCATCATGGGCTAGGGTGATGTCTTGTAAGAGGCACTAAATGCTCTTTGAAGACTTTGGAGGTTAACTCGTTGAAAGTTAGATAACCTTACAAGTTTGGAAGACTCAACAAGTTAACTTGTTGAAGAAGGTAGAGTCTTCAACACATTTTGAAGACTTTCCCCAAATTTGGAGAAGTGACTCCTCCATTTTTTAGGGATGTGACAAGATTAAAAGAATTTAGGCTAATTAATGAGGGGTTAGAGGGGTTCTAGAAGAATATTAGCATGCTAATGGAAAATTTAGGAGAATCAAGTGGAGGAAAATAGGCATTTTTAGATAAAATAGCAGATTTATTTTAGCCAAAAAGGGGTGCAACTTGCATTTGTAGGATTTTGCAAGTGGGGGGAGTATTCACAAATAAATAATGATTTATTTAAATGCAAAGGGATTTTAATCAAATGTAAATTCAATTAAAAGGGAAAAGGGATTTTAATTAAATAAATAAGATTTATTTAATTAAATGGCTAAAGGGTACTTAATCAAACCTTAGTTTAATTAATAGGTTAGGCTAGAAGAAAAGGATTTTAATCAAATATTTAATTTGATTAATAGGCTGATTAGAGGAATAGGGATATCAATTAAACCTTAGTCTAATTAATAGGCGAATAAATGATGATTAAATGAATAATTTAATTAGTTGTGCAAATTTTAGGTGTCTACATTTTGCCCCACTTTGAAGTGACATGTGACCACATGTTGATCCAAAGAAAAATGCTTGATATGTCGGCAAAATTCTCGATATGGTGTTGTCATCAAAATTTTCGATATGAAGCCCTAGATATGAAGAATTGATTCGATACAAAAAGTCGATATGAAGCTAGTGTCGATATGAGACTGATATGAAGCTGATATCGATATGCCCCCTCAGAAGATAAATTGAGAAAAATTACGATTTTCGGGGCAATGTTGCGATGTATGACGATTTTTGAAAATTTTGGATGATTTTAAATTTTTTGAATTTTTCAATTTTTTTTGAATTTTTGAATTTTTTGATTTTTTTTGAATTTTTGAATTTTTTGATTTTTACCTGTCGATAAATTTTATTAAAAGGAATAGTGAAAAATGGTGAAGAGGTAATGTGGGCATAGCGCGTGCATGCCCCACACATCCACCGAGGTAGCACAGTCGCCAACGTCAGCATGGGCTATATAAACCCTCAAGGGACCCATTTCCTCCTCATTTGTGCACTTGGCATTTGGAGAGTAGAGAAGAAATGGATCCCCCCTATCACAAACATCGATTCGAGTGAGATCGACACTACCAGCGACCAACAGAGTACGACCCACCAGTAAGTTCAAATTTCTAACCCTCTTGTGTGAATTATTAGCTAGATTTTCATGTTTTCAGGTTAGATTTTTCAATTTTTTCTCTCATACGGAGGGTTTTTTCCATTTTTAATTTTTTTAATGTTCTAGCACTTTTGTCTCATTTTGAAGTGCATTCGTCATATGACATAGCGCATTCGATTTTTCCCGTAGCGCATTTGTCATTTTAATTAGCACATTGATCAATTTAAATAGTGCATTCATTAAGTCGTACAACACATTTGATTTAGTGCATTTGTTGACTGTTTTAGCGCATTTGCGACAGTGTCGAGTTTTTTGAAAATTTTGAAAATTTTGCAACGTGCAAATTTGATTTTTGGGTTCGTTAGGATGTTTTGCACCTTTTTGATGTGTTGATATGCGTTGATAGCATTTGTTAAGATGCACGATGTCGAAAAGTTAGTCTAGGGTCAATATGAGTCAGGTCGATATGGTTCAAATTTGATATGGGTCTCATTGGGATGGATCCTGATTGTCGATATGAGTCAAGTGTCGATATGGTTCAAAGGTCGATTTGAGTCAAACTGATTGTTGATATGGGTCAAAGGCCGATATGAGTCAAATTGATTGTCGATATGGGTCAAACTTGTCGATATGGGTCAGATTGATTGTCGATATGGGTCAGATTTATTGTCGATATGGGTCAAACTTGTCGATATGAGTCAAACTGATGTGATATGAGACTTGATTTCGATATGAGACTTGATTTTGATATGATTCTTGATTTCGATATGATTCTTGATTTCGATATGATTCTTGATTTTGATATGAGACTTGATTTCAATATGAGACTTGATTTCGACATGAGACTTGATTTTGATATGAGACTTGATTTTGATATGAGACTTGATTTTGATATGATAGATTAAGTTGAACCCACTTAGTTGTCAAGAGTGTCTGATTTGTAACTCTTTGTGTGATATCGTGACTATCGTCACTTCGATAGGTACCCCATTTGATTGATAGTTGATGCTTGATTGCTTAGAATAGGTGAAACTGATATGGTACTCATTTGTTGATATAGGTGGACCTAGGTGTTATCCAGTTTCGGGAGTGATACCCGAAGACACTCTCCATGTGGGATCGATTGATAGATGATGATCGAGTGGTGCTTGAGGCATGTGGATTGATACACTTGCTCCTCATGCCTTTGTATTGAAAGAATAAAGCACTTTTGATGGCCTTAGTTGAGTGATGGCATAGTGAGCATAACACCTTTCACTTGCCAACATGAGAGATCACAGTCACTCCTGAGGATGTCTATCAGATTATTCAAATTCCAATCATAGGTGAGCTAGTAGTCTATGATGTGGAGGAGATTGGAGGGAATGATACACTGTGGGATATTTTTGGTGATCCCATCATTGTTGGATACTCAATGGGCTGGTAGGAGATGGTAGACAGATATGCCCCACTTCCATCTGTTATAGCTAGATTGGTCGGTGGTTTCCTCCTTCCTGATAGGAGATCACATGGCTTGTCATTTGGATGGGTCCATGTGCTTCGACGGATGGTACGAGAGAGGACTTGTTATGCATGGGGGATTTGTGTTTTGGCCCACCTATATCATGAGCTACATCAAATAGTATATGGTAGGGATCGGGGGTCTAGTCTAGTAGCAGGGTGCACATTGCTTCAGATTTGGGCTTGGGAGCATATAGCCATTATGCGCCCCATTGTTTAGAGATCTCGACTGGTTGGGTACCCCTTATCTTTACATGTATAGACATGCAGCTTCTCAGCCTATGCTCGGGAAGCTAGAGTATTGGAGGTGTTTATTAGATGACATGGATGTAGTGGTCTGGCACCCGTATTTGGATTGTGAGTCATGGCTAGAGGATGCCATAGAGGTGCCAGTTTTGTTATAGAGCAGATATCTGATTGGGTGGATGGCCTATGTGGTAGAGAGATTCCTCTTGTCCCAAGTACATCAATAGTTTGGTTGACCACAATCGATGCCACAGGGGACAACCTTGTATGCAAGAGCAGAGTGGGGGCCACCATTACATTATGCCACAACCCGCGTAGAGTTACACTCTCTTCCTTTTGTTGTGTGGCATATGAGGCCAACAATGACTGATGTAGGCATGCACTAGGATTACACCCTTTATATGATGAGCCATTGTTTCCCTCAGTTGACAGGGCCAGGAGAGATGATACCACCACTAGAGGAGCTTGATGATGATGATGATGATGATGATGATGGTGGTGGTGGTGGTGGTGGTGGTGGTGGAGGACGACGAGGGGGCCAATGGGGCTGAGGTGTGCAGAGAGGGAGGAGAGGCCGAGGAGGAGATTGAGGAGTAGGTTAGGGTAGAGGACAATTGGGTTGAGGTGGGGATGGTGGTGGGGATGATGGTGGAGATAGGAGGGGAGGAGGAGGATCCAACAACCAAGGGGTGAGGGGTAGAGGTGGTGGTTGGCGATAGATGCTAGGTCACGGAGGGCCTATACATCCAGAGGCCATGGCAACAGTTGGAGATGGGGATGAAGAGGACAACTCTGATTATGGATCTGATGAGGAGACAAAGTCAGAGGAGTTGGGTGGTGGGAGAGTAGGATTGGGCGACATGGGATTTGCTGAGGAGGAGGAGGATGTTCATCCTTTGGTATGACGAAGGAGGTTAGAGATGCCCCCACCAGTCACAGGACATGTGAAATATTCATAGGCACTAGCAGCACAGGTTCCGCAAGTACCATGACCTCCCTCAGTTCTCATTAGAGTGCCCCCACACTTGCAACACACACATATAGCATGATTGTAGTTCTTAGTGTAGAGACTTCACTCAGTTAGTACAGGCACAAGTGGCATAGTTGATAGCGGAGAGGGATACAAAGATAGACAGGTGAGGCCGCACAGAGGAGATAGTCTAGATATTGCAATAGGCAGCCGCATAGGGTGTCACAAGGGATACCATTAGGAGTATCATTAATCAGACAGAGCAGGCTACATATTATAGGAGTCTATACTTTTAGGTCGTGCCCCCAGATCGCTGTGCCCCAAGTTATGTTGCCATTTCTCAGCGTGGGGGCTCCCAAAGATGAAGAGCCAATGAGGGTGTGATGGGATCTAGGAGAGATCCTCCTAGTGGTGGTGCAGGTGTAGGGGCCAGGCAGCCATATTTAGGAGGCAACCACTCCTAGCCTCCTCTGTGATGATGATGATGTACCATTGATGTATTTTATTGATTGTATACACACATCATTGTATCTTTGATAGTTCCCTCGAGATGTACATTATTTTATTTTGATTGATTTGATTTGATACACATGATTCATTGATAGATGTTGATGTCTCTTGATTCGTAGACTTTATTATTGATGTGATATCCAGGGGCTTTGGATATTTATTATTTCACTAATGATTCGTTCTGACTTATATCTTTGATTTTCCTTTAGATTAGCATGGGTCACACATGTGCATGAGGAAATGATACTAGATATGCTTCTACAAGTTATGGATGCCTTTATTTGATGAGCTATGTGATTCTATATGACTTTTGCTTTGATAATGCAGATGATTGCCTATGTGATGTGTGTGATGATGTGATGCTATAATTTATATGTTTTGCAAATGATATGCTTAAGATGTTTTGATGATCATGCTTAACTATATGTTTTGCAAGTGATATCCTGAAATGTGATGAATGTATTCCTTTTATTGTGCTGCTAGATGCAAGGCATGAATGTACATGGATGAATATGTGAATGCGTTTAACTTGTTTTTGTCCTTTTTGTGTGCTTTTGATGTGATATGATATGGAAATATTCATGTATGTGAATGTACTTTGATATGAGATGATAATGATGATGCGTCTAATGTAATTTGCTTAGGATATGGTGTGAAATGTATCTTGAAAATGAAAGTGACAATGATAATGATATGAGATGTATCTTGAAAATGAGATGTAACATGAGAATGATAATGATAATGATATGATATGAGATGTATCTTGAACATGAAATTTGTGAAAATGCAACTAATGCAATTCTTAATACGGTAATGCAACCAATGCACTCGTAAAATGATATGAAAATGTACATGTAACTAAATGTGATTGGAACATGATATGAAATGAGCTATGGTAATGCAATGATATTGCAATCTAATGCAACTTTAACATGATATGATATTGATAATGATAATGCATTGAAATGCAAATTTAATGTGATATGAAAATGATAATGATAATGATAATGTAATCTAAATGCAACCTTAACATGATATGAAAATTGTTAGAGTAATATTTTATTAGCTAGTAATTATTTGTTTAATTATTAGTCTATTATACTCTATGCTTAAGCTAAATTTAGGAATCTTATAATTCTTTAGGGTTTTCACCTTTAGGGTTTCGAGTATCCTCTTATAAGGATTCTCTCTTTGTATTTTCATAGCAACTGTAATTATTGAATTGCATTCTTGTTGCACAATCAATATGACTCCTATTTTCTGGATCTCTGAATTCTGGCATCCATAGCTTTTTTGCTTCTCTCCTTCTGTGATAGGTTTGCATGTAGGTGATCTTTGGGAGTTGTACATTTAATTTTTCCTCAACTCCAATATGGTATCAGAGCTCCAGATCTGCATGCCCCTATTCTCTTCATTAGAATTTTGGGCCTTGTTCTTCAGATCTGTGTATTCGGGGGTTTGTGCAGTTGCTTTTTTCCATTTCTAGGGGTAGCTGATTTTTCGGTACATTTGGTGCCAAAAAGACGTCATGGTTGGATTTAGGAGGCCACTTCCATGAATTTTGATATATAATTTGACCTATTTTGGTGACAAGGGCATCTGGGCCATGATTTTTTCATCGGCATGCTTTACGAGGCACACAAATCTGTACGGCTGTACCTGCAAATGTGCCCGAAAAATTTCATCCAAAAAAAAAAAGAAAAAAAATTAATTTTTTTAAATTCTTTTTATGCCCTAAAAGAGGGGTTTTTTTTCTTTTGGCCATAACTTGGTCATATGGAGGCATTTTTTGCAAAACCTTATATCGTTGGAAATCTCTTTCCAAGATCTATCCAGATCCGGAGGTTTGAACTTTTCATTTTTCTTTTTTGATGACATTTTTTGCTATCAAAGCCAGAGGTTCTTTTTGCACTCCAAGAGACATAACTTGAGCATCCGAACTCCATTTTTTGAAAACTTTATATTATTGGAAATCTTGTTCTATGTTCTTTCCATTCATATGAGTTTTCTTTCTAGATTTCGCTCCAAGTATATTTTATTCATTTTTTTAATTTTCAACACTCTGGTGAATATCTTGGATGTTTTAGGTCCTGAGATCTCTTTCTTTGAGTAGGATGTCTCGTCTTTGGTTGTTCTTTCTGTTTCCAGTCTTCTATCTCTTCTGATCATTGTAGCATTTTATTTATGCAAACGCATTGAGATAAAGTACCACCATGCATTCTATACTTGGGATCTTGCAGTGTCTTATTGTACATGCACTACTTATAAAGTGCCATGGCAGGGGGGGTTGATGTTTGCCTTTTATTTGCCATCTACCTTTGTCAAGTGAGTGTTCCTTCCACGACACTATGTACTTTCTCTACACCTTCGATGTTCCTGGTTCTTCGTCATGCAGTTCTTGTTGCCCATTCTTTTCAGTGTACCTATCTCTCTCCCTTTTTAGCATTATGTGGAGGTGTGTCCTGTTGTTCTAATGCTTCCTTGGTTTGATTGATCAGCTCTTCAAGCTTTGGTGTTTCATGCCATCTGTATCTTCGAGTTCAGTTGTTTGCCTTTTATTTGCCATCTAATTCAAGTAGTGTCATTTGAGGGCACTCATGTAGATTACAATCTTCTCTACCTGGTCATGTTCTATTTCAGTGGAGGTTCTTCGGATCAATAGTTACTCTTCGACAATGTTTGCTACTATTTCATGCTTCAGTGGTGTTCTTCATTCTCTTCTTTTTGTTCCTATCTTCTAGAACACTCTTTTTTGGAGGCTTCTTAGTCCTTCACTTGAGCTTTCATCTCTTCTTGGAGAGGATTTTTGTTCCCAGAGGGTTTTCTCCTTTTTCTCCACTTTATAGAGATTTTTTTGTACTTGGGTACCTCATCAGGCCTAGTTGTCGGGACCCATTGTTTCTTTCCTACATTTTTTACATGTTTTTTTAGTCCTTAGTTGTTTTTTAGCTACTCCTTAAGTTCATCTTAAGGGGGGGTGTTAGAGTAATCTTTTATTAGCAAGTAATTATTTATTTAATTATTTGTCTGTTACACTCTATGCTTAAGCTAAACTTAGGAATCTTATAATTCTTTAGGGTTTTCACCTTTAGGGTTTCGAGTATCCTCTTATAAAGATTATCTCTTTGTATTTTCATAGCATATGTAATTATTGAATTGCATTCTTGTTGCACAATCAATATGACTCCTATTTTCTGGATCTCTGAATTCTGGCCTCCATAGCTTTTTTGCTTCTCTCCTTCTATGACAGGTTTGCATGTAGGTGATCTTTGGGAGCTATAGAGTTGATTTTTCCTCAACTCCAATATAATGTGATATGAAAATGATAATGATAATGCAATATAAATGCAATCTTAACATGATATGAAAATGATAATGATAATGTAGATAAATGCAACCTTAACATGATATGAAAATGATAATGATAATGCAGCTAATGCAACTTTAACATGATATGAAAATGATAATGATAATGCAACATAAATGCAACCTTAACATGATATGAAAATACACATGAAGATGCAAATAAATTTAGATGAAAATGATAATGATAATACAACTAATGCAAAGCTTAATATGCATTCTCGTTCTCAATGTTGCCATCTGTTTTGATCAAATTGTCAGTGCTTCCCTTTTTTTTCATCATTGAGCCTTGATTTGTTGAAAGTTGATACAAGCGTCATGGTATAATTGAACTATAATGACCTGAGTATAACTTACATGGATTTTGATATTGCAAGATGACACAAGCGTCGAGGTATAATTGAACCAAGATGACTTGAGTGTTTCTTGCATAAAATAGACAAGAGTTAACCTTAGTCCAATACAAATCCAAAATATCCTCAGTGATATGTTGCCTGATCACATCGTAAGACAAATTTGCATAGTAGAAGGCTTTACTCCCAAACAACAGACAAAGAAAACATCACATTCCTTCCTTGCTTCTCTAGTCTTTGAGACATCCTTGAGTTTCTTAGGAGATATGATAAGAAAAAATTAACAACCATAAGTAAGCATGCATGCCATTTGAAATGTATTCTTGTCAAATAAAACATCTTGTGAATAGATCTTTTGTTCAATTGAAATCAATTCAAGTCCTTGATGCCTATCCTTGATGGTTGCACTCTTATGTTGCTATGTTCACTGTTGGTTTTCATGATCCTTGTTGTCTTACTACGTGTTTGGTCTGGTGTTTAAACCCACAAGGCAAAATTCCCCCAGCGAGGTTAGGATTGGCCTCTTGTTGCCGATACTACAATATGGATATGTACACTGATAACCAAGCCATGGTGGGATATGATTCAGATAATCAAGGACAATGACTATGCTAAGTATGTCTAGGATAATGCTGCATGTATAAGTATTCTGCGATGGCTATTGGCTTAGATCAGATGGAGCCAAAGATATGATATGAGTATTGATAGATAGAGGAGATTCTCCCACTTGTTTTTATTGCACTTTTTGATTTGTTTATCATTTTTTTGTATTTTTCTTGATGTTTTGTTCAGTTGAAATCAGTTCAAGTCCTTGATGCCTATCTTTGATGGTTGCGCTCTTATGTTTCTATGTTCACTGTTGGTTATTTTGATCCTTGTTGTCTTACTACATGTTTGGTCTGGTATCTAAACCCACAAGGAAAAATGCCTCCAACGAGGTTAGGATTGGCCCCTTGCTATCGATTCTACTTTGATATGGATATGTACACTGATCACCAAGCCATGGTGGGATATGATTCAGATAACCAATTCAGATAATCAAGTACAATGACTATGCTAAGTATGTCTGGGATAACGCTACGTGTATAAGTATTCTGCGATGGCTATTGGCTTAGATCAGATGGAGCCAAAGATATGATACGAGTACTGATAGATAGAGGAGCTGCTCTATCACAAATAGTGCCTGTTGCCAAGTTTTCACCACTTGTTTTTATTGCACTTTTTGATTTGTTTACCATTTTTTTGTATTTTTCTTGATTTTTTTTTTATGCCACAAGGCGCTTGTTTACCAGGTTTTCACCCTAGTGATGGTTTTTGATATTTTTTTATTTTTTTAATTTTTTTTTGCTTGGTCTGTGCATTGGACGACTCAAGTGTAGAATTTATTTAGATGGATGTTGTTGGTTGGATCATCAAGCACGTCCCCTTCTAAAGTTGATAACTGATATGCCTCCAATCCATATGTTGATATAATGACAAAAGATCCCAACCAGTTAGGTTCAAATTTTCTGTTTTTTTTCCTGATCTTGTTGATTCTAGGGATTTTATTTTAGGACTAGGTCACCAATTTTGAATGCCCTTGGTATGACCTTGTGATTGTAGCTTCGACACATTCGTTGTGATATGCCTTGAGATGATCAAAGGCACATTGTCAGCATTCTTCTAGCAACTCTAACTCTTGCAGTTTGTTGACTCGATACTCTTCATCTGGAATGAGGCCATTCAATGATACCCTGAGTGATGGAATTTCTACCTCAAGAGGTAGGATAGCTTCTGATCCACACACCAATGAGTATGGTGTATCTCATATGGGTGTGTGTATGATTGTTCTGAATGCCCAAAGTACAGGATTAAGGTGGACCTGTCAATCTTTACTAGCATCATTCATTCTCTTCTTGAGGATCTTTAGGATTATTTTGTTTGAGGCCTCTGCTTGGCCATTCCCTTATGGATAAATGGTGTTGAAAAGCGATGTTGGATATGAAATCACTCACAAAGATCTTGTACATCTTGATTCTTTAAAGGTCTTCCATTATTTGTGATAATAGAACTAGGAATGTCATATCGAAAGATGAGGTAGTTCAAAATGAAGGAAGATATCTGCTTGCCAGTAACTGTAGTCAATGGGACTGCCTCAATCCACTTTGTGAAGTACTTAGTGGCTGTGATGATAATATTGTGTCCATTTGATGAGGAGGATGAATCTTTCCTATGAGCTCAAGTCCCCATTGGTAGAAAGGCCATGATGTGGTGAATGGTTGCAACTCCTATGCTGGTGCATGTATAAGATTGCCATGGATCTGGCATTTTGGATATTTTCTAGAAAACTGATAGGATTCTTTCTCCATTGTCGACCAATAATATCGCATCCTTAGAAGTTTCTTGGCAAGAGTAGGACCACTTGAATGTGTGCTACAAATACCTTCGTGGAGCTCATGTAAGGCAGATTCAAATTCATTATGATCGAGGCATTAAAGAAGAGTACCATAAGACCTCGACGATATAGTGTATTAGCGGTTAGGGTATAGCGGGATGCTTCATGAATGAAGTTGCATTTCTGGTTACGAGATAGGTCTGGTGGAAGGGTATTGTCTTTTAGGTAGGTGTAGATCTTTCCATAGAGGGGTGAATTAGAACCGTCTAGGGTACAGATGACTTGGGATTTCAAATCATCGTAGGCGGGGGAAAACAATTGCTCCACCAGGAATTCATAACGATTTTGTCTGTCTGGAATTTGTAGGAGCAAGGCAATGGTGGCTATTGTGTCAGTAGCTCTGTTGTCTAGCCTTGGAATCTGCTCAAATGTGATGTGTACAAAGTATTTCTTAAAATCATCTACCATGCGTTTGTAGGGAATCAACTTATCATCCTTCGTCTGATAGTCATCATTGATCTGATTGATAACTAATTGAGAGCCCCCATAGACTTTCAATTTTGTGATTTTCCATTCCATGACTACTTTGATACTTGTCACTAGAGCTTCGTACTCAGTGATATTATTGGTGCATGGGAACATCAACCTGTAGGATCTCAGAATTGTGTGTCCTTCTGGAGTGACAAACAAGATGTCGACACTTGATCCATGTTGTGTATAGGACCCATCAAAGTATAAGATCCATTGCTTTGGTGTAACAGTGAGCACATTTGTATCTAGAAATTCCACCTATAATGGGTGTTTCTCTGGTAGTGTTGCTTTTGCTAGTTGATCTGCTATTTCTTGTCCTTTGATAACCCTCTGATCTATGTACTGAATGTCGAACTCGCTTAGGATCATGACCCATTTAGCTAACCTCCCCTTGAGAGTGGCTTTGCTAAGTAAGTATTTTAATGGGTCGATCTTTGCCACTAGCTTGATATTATGTGCTAACATATAGTGTAGAAACTTTTGGGAAGCGAACACCACAACAAAACAAGCTTTTTCAATGAAGGTGTAATTGAGTTTGTAGACATTCAACGTCCTGCTAATGTAATAAATGGCTATTTCTTTTCCTACTGAGTCTTCCTCTGCTAGTAATGCCCCCAGTGATACTTCTATTGCTGATATGTAGAGAATGAGTGGCTTGTCTGCTATTGGTGGCACCTAAAATAGGTGGATTCATGAGATATTGCTTGAGCTGATGGGGTTTAGGGTTTAGGGTGATTCTGCACACTTGTCCTCCCATATGAAAGATACATTTTAATGAAGTAGATGGTTGAATGGAAGACATTTGTTTGCTAGTTGAGCAATGAACCTTCTAATAGATTGTAGTCTGCCTTGAAGAGATTGTAGCTGACTAATGTTCCTTGGAGGTGGCATTTCCATGATTGTCTGAACCTTTGTGGGGTCCACCTTGATGCCCTTTTGTGATACAATGTAGCCCAAGAGTTTTCCAGATGTGACCCTAAAAACACACTTTTTAGGGTTTAATCTGACATTGAATTGCTCTAGTCTCTGAAAGATTTTATCAAGAATGTCTAGGTGTCCCTCTCTTGTGAATGATTTGGCTAGCAAGTCATCTACATAATCCTCCCTAAAATTATGCATCATGTCATGGAAGATTGTTGTCATTTCTCTTTGATAGGTTGCACCAGCATTTTTCAAACCAAAAGGCATGAAATTCCAATAGTATGTACCCCATGGACATGAGAAGGCCATTTTATCTGGATCCTTTGGAGATATTTTTATTTGTTTGTAACCTGAGAAACCATCCATGTGTGATAGCATCATGTGCCCTACCGTGAGATCTACAATTGTATCGATGCTTGGTAGAGGAAAGTCATCTTTCGGATAAGCCTTATTGAGGTCCCTAAAGTTGATGTAGATTCAGATTCTTTTATCTGACTTGGAGACTAGTACAATGTTGGAAATCCATTATGCATAGTCTATAGGTCGGATAAAACCAACATCTAGTAGTTTATTTAGTTCAACCTTGACTAGCAATGCCACATGTGGATTCATCTTTTTGAGTTTTTATTTAATGGACTTAGCTCCTAGAGCGATTGATAAGTGATGCATAATGAGGTCCGGATCAACTCCTGGCATATCTGCATAAGGAAAAGCAAATTTGATTTACTTTTCCTTGAAGAATTTGATGAAGTCAAGTCTTTCTTGTTCTATTAAGGATTTTGCAAGATGTATGGTTCTTGTTGCTACTTTAGTGTCGATATTGATCGATTGAGTTGGCTCTATTAGAATTGGTGATCTTTCATGATAATGTTCAGGAAGAGTGTCAGGTCTCTCATCCTCATGCACCTCAAAGAGGTTTTCACCATCAGATACGTCCTTTGTTTTTACTTTTTTATGATCTAACACTTCCATTAAATGGTTTTCACCATTAGATCAATTTTTTATTTTATTCATTTTGTGATAAAGAAACTTGGCACTCCCTTGATTGAGAGCTTCATTATGAGATTCACTAGTGAAGCATGTTTCTGGGTTGATTGAGCAAAGGTATTGGACAATGGCATCATCATTTTGAAAGGTTGGTATCTCAATGTGTTCAGCTTGTTCCCAATCTATAAGTTCGGGATATATGAGAGGTAGGGGATTGTTTGGTGGGTCAAGGTATGCCACTGTAAGAGTCATGATGGAGACATTGTCATAGTTGTCATTGGACGTATCAAAGTCTATGACGGTATCAAGGTCTTCGATGGTACTCTCTTTGATGTTGCCTATTTTGTATTGATGCTGCTCATTCTCACTAGCCTCATAGATATGTAGTGGTCCAAATTCAAATGATCTAGACCTCGAACCTTGTCCCTCAGAGGGTAGGGGTGTATATGTGTGGATTGTATCTACCTCAATGTCTTCAATGACATCTAAGAAAGTATCCCATTCATATTCATTTGAGTTTGTTTTAGAATCACTATCCAAGGCTACACCATTGTATCTGACAGGAATATTGTATGGCGAGAAGAGCTCGCGAATAATCGATACAAGTTTTGTCACTTGTGTTGATTCAGGCTCTGTGCTTGTTTGTACTCTTTGGATTTGTTCATAAACAGTCTCCTCCCTTTGAATGGAAAACTCTTCTTATGGTGGCTCATATTTGGCTTGATTAGGTCTTGTTATTGCTTGCACATGATGTACCTGTTTATAGGATGCCTCCTCTATTTGAATAGTGAGTTCCTCTTTTTGTTTCTCATATTATTCATCTTTTTGTTCTTTGTTTGTCCTTTTAGTTTCTTGGTGTATCACTTCTTGCCATGATTCCTTGTTATGTGTCACATTTCTTCTCCATTAGGGATTATTATGATCTCATTTTTGTATAGGTTGAATATGCTGGCCATACCCAAGTCCAGATTTATCTTTAGTAATTTGCGAATGGGGTTGAATTGGTTATGTGATGCCTTCTTGATGCTTTCCAATAGGTCCTTTTCCTTTGTATCCCATTCTCTGCATGATTCTAAATCCATTACCATATTGTTGTGTGGGAATGACAACCTCTAGAGCAGCTGCTCTTGTCTCTTTCTCATCTTTGTATAGCCAGTTGAGGATATCCTTATCTTCTGATTCTTTTGTGAGTGTGCCTACTTGGATAAATTTTCCATCAAACTTTTTTATGGGTTGTGTTGCTTTATGCCTTGATGTTGAAGGTTGTTCGTGGGATCTTGGCGAAGTTGACAACTTTGATAGACATGGGGATTCAAAAGAGTATTCCCCCATGCCTTGGTATTTTATCTTCATCTAATTTTCAAAGTATATAGACAAAGACTTGAGTTTTTCTTGATTATTTGATAATGAGGAAGCTTGGGCCTCCCTGTTATGTGGTACTAGAACATTTTGAGCTGCCCTCATAGTGTTGCAATACTGAAAGGGGTTGGTGTCTGCTAATATTGAGATCTCATGTCTATTGTAAGGGAACTTGAGACATTGATTAAATGTAGAAGATACCACTTGAATTTCATGGATCCAAGGATGACCCGAGAGGATGTTATATGTCAAGTCTATGTCCAAGACTTGGCAAATTGTGTCCTTCTACATAGGTCCTACTTGAATGGGTAGCACCACTATTCCTTCTGACGACCTCTCTTCATCATCATATTCCTTGATAGTGATTTTATTTTTGGGATCAATAGCTTTCTCTGAGAAGCCCAATGCACAGATAAGTTTTAAGGTACATATATTTAGGCCAACTCCTCCATCTATTAGCACATGTTTTACCTAGTGTTTGTAGATGAGAACTTTGATATGGAGTGGGGTGTTGTGTGGATGACTCAAAGAGACGTCATCATACTCTGGAAAAGATAGGTTATGAGGCACCGTCATATGTGCCACCATGGCTTGGAATCAATTGATGTCTAAGTTGTTTGGAACTATAGTATCTATAAGAGCTTGTTCCAAAATGTCCTTATGTGTTGGTGAGATTTTGAGCAACTCTAATATCGATATTTGAGCAGGTGTCTTTTGCAATTGGTCTAACAAGTTGCATTGAGTCTTAGGAAGAGTTGTTGCTTTGGATGTGCTCCCCTTCGAGACATATTTTTGTGCCCTTGTTGTCACATTCACCGGTGTGTGTTCTTGTTTATCCTTGATTTTTATGACATTCACTTGGTTGTCATATGCCGATATGTGATTAATGACATTGTCATAGATGTGGTTTATGCAGGCTCCTTTGTTGTTGTTCCTCCCTTGTCATAATTGGGAAAAGGATTTTTGAATGCCTTGTGGTCACCATTGGTCTTATGGTCATCAATAGTTATATCACCCTTGTCTATCATGTCTTGAGCTAGGTTTTTTCAACCTTAGGTAATCATTTGTGTGGTGCCCCTTGTTTCGATGATAGTCACAACAGTGTAACTCATTCCACCATGGTGGTTTGACTTGGGGTTCAAAATTGCCTATGTTTGACAATGTGATGAGTTTGTTTGCCAAGAGCTCTTGAAATGCAGATTCTAGGGTTTGTCCCAATGGTGTAAATGTTCTTTGATATTGGGGAGGTGGAGTGTTGGTGTTACTCCCTTGATTATTGATCCCTTTGTTGGATTTTGCCAAGATCAAGAGGTCAATGAAATGTACAAGATAGAGACATAATATGGGACAAGAATAAACTGTATTCTCATCAATAGAAAAATGATCAATAAAATGTTCAATAGTTGTTGTTACATACAATGTAGATGAGCCTGCTTATATAGGCAAGGCTAGGGATATGTATGAGCACACAAATATGACATGTGGCTCAATAAGAAAAAAGGGTAGGTAGAAAATAGGTGTGGGTAGGTAGGAGAAATAATATAATATTCCACATGAGGTGGATCACCCACCGATGGTGGAATTATCACTCCACAATAAGTGGATATGATAGTGTAATAACAAGATCAACACCATAAGAGGTGGAATTTCTCCTACACACACTATCCCAATGTGACACAAACACCCAAGTGTCTCATATCCAAACTACTATGAAATGCATTATCCTAAGTAAACTTAAGTAAGTGTAATAATATCCATGATGAATAATTATTTACACCAACACCCTTGATTGTTGTTTTTCCCTCGATAGGTGTTGTTTCCTTGATAGGTAGTGTGTTGATAGTTGTTAGTGCCTTGATTGGTATTTCTTTGATTGTTGTTGGGTGGTCTCCCACCTGATAAATTTACCACTGGTTGCTTGGATTTTACAATGTTGGCATCAACCACACCATCATTAATAACATTCTTGTTCCTATTCCAAAACTTAGATTTGTCCAAGTTGTTATTGTATTGATTGTTATAGATGTTGTTGTTTGATGAACTAACACCTTCCTTAGAGAATTTCAAGGTTCCCTTCTTGACTGAGGCTTCTTCTACTTGAATGCCATTATCGATAAACTTGTAGAAAGTAGGTAGAAATTGTATTTTGAGTTGATAACTCATTTTGTCATCCAAATTGTCTATAAACATTTCCATTTTCTCCCTTTTCAAGCACATCACTTGGGTACCTTGAGACCATGCGCCTCCATCTTTGTAAGAACGCCACGGAAAATTCATTGCTCTTTTGTTTTGTATTGCATATGTCAAGCATGGTGACCTCGTGTTGGATATTATAAGAGTATTGTGAAATGAATTTGTTCACTAACTCATCAAATGACTTGATAGGAGGTGTGAGTTTTGAAAGCCACTCCATTGTTTGTCCTCCCAAACTTCTTGGGAATACCGTTATCATGTAGGTGTTATTATGGGAAAAATTTAAGCTCATAGTGCAAAATTCTCTAACATGATCCCAAGGATCACTCTTACCATTGTATTTTTCATACTTTGGTATATCCAAGTTTGGTGGGAAGGGCACCATGTTTAATCTTCTATCAAAAAGATAAGGACAAATGTCCTCCAAAGAGTACCTTGTCATGGACCCTTGTTGCATATCCTGCATTTGTCATTGGAGTGCTTGGATTTGTTGTGTGATGTTGTCTAAGGAAACATTTTCTTCATGGAAACTTTGATGATTGGCATCCCCTTGTTCACTAATGTTGTTGTAATTATGGGTATCATCTCGATCATAGGTGTTGTCTTGGTCATGGGTGTCGTCTCCTCCCAAGTGCTCTTGATTCTGAGTATTAAATGTGTAGGTCCTTGCCCTTGTTCTTGGGATTATTTCTTTGGTATTCCTTGAATTTTCCATGTCAAAGTCCTTGGGAATCTTGACTCCTTTACTATTTAGCATGAGGAGGTATTTTTGTTTGTTTGATTCTATAATCCTTTCCACGAGCTTTTGGAAGGTGGCAATTTATTGGCATTGCAGGATGAGATCCTCGATGATCTCTTCTTCCCCCATATTTGTGTATTCATTGAAAGGATTGGACTCCCTACGACTCATGCTTGATTCTGGTTCAGGGTCCCACTCTTTTTTTTTTTTGAGATCGAGTGACATTGGGCATTAATATACTTCTAAATAAGTGAGTTCCTCTTCTCTTAGCAGGGTTGATATTTCTTCCTCTCTTGGTGGAGTTAGTGGTTTGGGTCGAGCTTCATTGTAAGTGATGCAAATTTTTAGAAAGAAGGCGAGATTTATTTTTCCCCCTTTGTTGAGAAGTTGGCTAAATATTGACTTCTAAGTAAAAGCGTGATAGGGAGAACCCCAAAGGAGGACCAATTAAGGCTAAGTATAATCTTCTTGTTAAGAGACTCCTTCAAATGAGAGAGGAAAGGTTTCAAGGTTTTCTTGATAAGGCCCACTTTCAATGTTCACAAGCTTCACTCAACCCAAAACTTCCTCCTTGAGCTCTTCCCATCATTTGTCCATACACTTGCTCAACTCAAACTAACATGCTCTCATTCCTTAACCCATCAAATTCAACACCCTAATACCCCTATTCACCACACATTGTTTATACTATTTCTTAGTAGCATTTAGCTTCTTCAAAAGGTTTAGACAAGGAGTTAAAAACTTACTCTTTGGGTTTGTTCTCAAAGACCTAGTTCAAGCTCACTTGCTCAGCACTTACTCAAACCCTTTCTATAGGTCTAAACCCTAAATAGAGTAACCATGCTCATACTGAGGTGTTAGGAGTCTTTCTTGAGTGTTTTCAAATGGATTCCAATGGTTCTTCAAGACCAATCAACCTTGCACAAATCGGGTTCACACTTTTTTTACAAAACATGGCTAAAAAGGGCTACTAGCCGAGTAGGCCTAATTTGAGGTATTTTTGCTCATACTAACCAACGATGGCCAATTCCACCTTAGGAGTTGTATTGGATGCTATTAACAATGTCAAGGCTCAAGGAATTTTGTAGTTTTAGTTGTTGAGGAGGTTGTTTAGGGACTATCCACCATTTTAGGCATTTTAGTAGGGTTTACTAAGGTTTAGACCCAAACAACATTGGAAACCACTACTCCTTCACTAATCAAGCTACCAAACTGTCAAGAATCTTCTGCCACACCATGTGGAGCCCTCCTCAATTTCTGTCTTGTAGGTATTAATCCAAACATATGGCATTCAAACTGAAACTATCATTAAATTCACAAAAATAGTGAACTCACTGTTACACAACCAAACTGGGAATGCCTTAAAGAAAATAGCCTGCTCTAACAAACCAAAGTGACTATCAACACCCTTGGGAACATTCTCAGACCTTTTTCTCACAGATTTATTCACTCCAATTAGTTTTGGGTGCAATATTTGGGTTTTTGTCCATGATACTAGCCGAGTAATCCATATTTGCCTAATATTCACTCAAATCCTTCTTCCAATCATAGCTATGGCACAAAATGAAACATTTATACTCTATATAAATGCATACCAACTTGACCAAGTCCATTTTTGGGAGCCTAGACTTGGATTAGTCAAGTTGTTGCATTTTTAAGTCACAAACCCTTGACAGGGCAGTGAACTGGCAAAAACTAAAAGATTTTATTTGATAAACCAAAACACAGTAAAAAAGCTAACACAAAGAATGAAAAACCTTCATACAACCATGATACAAACTTCAATGAAAGTATAATATGGAAATAGTGCTCTGTACGGACTGTTGCAACAGATTAAGCTTAAAAAGCATGAAAAATAGTCATATTTCATTAACTTCCTCTTGCTAATACAAAACCAACCCATTTACAGTGTTTGAAGTGTCCTTATATAGGAAAAATAAAACCATTCCAACCATTATGGCATCCATAACTACCTTGTAGAGTGATTTTACAACTTTTCTCACTTTTTGTCAAAATGTTGCTTGACAACATTAGCAATTTTTGACTCTTAGTGCATTTTTGGCCTACAAGACAAATATCTTCCACCTAACCATTTGAGATGGTGTCAAATCAATAAATAAACCTACTCCAATTCCTTTCTGGGCTTGTTACAAGGTTTTCAACACATTTTCACTATAATGCCATTTTTGGCTTACAAGGCACTATGGACCAAAACTTGAAAGAAAACTTGAAAAAAAATATCTAAACCACTCTAAGATAAACCTAAACCATAATGAAACCTAAAACACACACTTGGACTCTTACAATAGTCCTTTATTCAATTCATGATCCCATCAGGATCAAACAAGCCAAAATTGTGAAGGTGCTCCTGCACCAAAGCCCTACTTCTCAAAGGCTCTTTGTCAAAATCGTTGGTTTTTCCTTGAATATATAATCTCATGTGATGTAAGAAGATATGATGTCATACAAAGAGTTGATGGTTAATGTAGAGAAACTTTCTCCTCTTGATAAGCTCCCTAGGACTAGGTTGTCTCTTCTTCAACTTAGTCTTTTGATGAAGACTTCTTTTTCTCAAAATACAGGGAGTGGTCATACAAATGATCTAAATGTTGATGTTGGTTGATACGGATACTTAGTTTTGATACTCAATCTTACTAGTCCAAATAGAGGGTTTGTTTGATAGGCCCCTATAACAAAGTATGCCAAATGATATGGATCAAGTTTCCCGATATGGAAACCAAATTTGACAAACTTGAATACCTAGCTAGGTATTGTTGTTGAGATAGTTTGAATGATAACTTTGATCACTTGGTTTGATACTCCTCTAATTTTTTTGGATGAAAGTATTTCCCAAAGATATTTGAAAAGTTGATAACCACCTCAAAAGGTGCTTTGTTGGATTTGAAAATCTCCTCCACTTATGATTTCTCTTTGTTTGAACTGATTTTTAAGTTGGTTGACTGATATTTTTGCAAGATGTTTTAACATTTATGACAAGAATACATAGCACACATGAAGACAATGGTCATCCTAATGCTAAACATTTAGGGTATGTTCTTTTGAGGATGTGTTCAAATCCCCGATGTTTTCATGGGTTTGGATACAAATAAGACACACCAAGTAGACTCTTTATTCAAGGGTCATTAACAATATCATAGCCCACAACTCGATACTGCTTCAGCTCAAACAACCGTGTCACCCCCTAGAGGGTGCCCATTTTTTGCCTTTTTCCAAAAATTAACTCAAAACGGATTGCTCCTTAATTGAGTAGTTATCTTGGGAGATGTATGGCGAGTGATCTTGGGGGTGGATTCTTCCCCACCCTTGCACAATAATATTGCCAATGTATGGCAACTAACTCGGCTCAAAGTTTCTACTTCCGTGGTTCGTAGTAAAGGTTTCGTTTGGTGCAAAAAATGATAAACTCAATTAAGAGGCTTCCCAACCTATAGAACAAAGGCTTTTCACATCACAAGGATACTAGGGGAAGGCTATCAAATACACACTGCCATTGGAGGGGATTTTCATCAGCCTCCACATTTGATAATAGTGGGTTGGTAAACTTGGCTTTAGCCATTGCCCACTTGGGTCGTACCCTTCTCACTAGCCCCCTCAAGGCTTTGAGAAGGCAGACCCTCTAAAGGTTTTAAATGCTTGAAAGTAAATAAAGCATGAAAAGAGTGAGTTTGGCTTTTTGGTCACCCAATTAAGGGGAGAGAATATATACCTACCACTCAAGACAAAGCACACAATGTTCTTTTTACCCTTTCAAAGCAATGATTATCTAAGTCCTAATTGGAGATGTTGCTCCAATCAAACATGGTGTTCTTTTTAGTCCCACATAGCAATTGTTTTCTAACTAGGAAAGTGAAATCCTGGTCAACAAAATGAAAGCACATTGCTATAAAGTAAATCAATTTTGCAAAAGGGACAAATTGATTGTTCTTTTTAACTTGCAAATAAAGATTGATTGTGCTTTTTACCTTTGCAAGAAAATAAAAGATTTGTTGTTCTTTTTAAGCCCAAATTGAGGTGTTTTTTCTCCTAACTTGCATGAATGAGAAATTTGAGTTTGTGGGTCTTTTTACCTTTGGAAGTGATGTTCTTTTTAAACCCCCAAAAAAGTTTGATTTATTTTAAAGCACCAAAATGAAATTGTGAGGTTCTTTTTACCAAAAAGGAAATCTGTATTCTTTTTAACCATCTTTGAAAAAGATGAAAAAGAAATAAAAAATCCTAATTTTAACTCCTCCAACTTGCAAGAAACTATTAGAAGCCTGCAAAAAAAGAATTCAGTGAAATTCCCAAACACTTGGTGGGCTAGACAAGCCCAATTCGCCAAATCAAATTACAAAATTTTGCCCCTATGACAAATGCGCTAAAAAAGAGTGCAAATGCGTTAAAACAGAGAACATATGTGCTACAATGTACTGCAAATGCGCTATAAAACTCTACAAATGCGTTAAAACAGTCCAGAGCCAGAAAAGATGGAAGATACAAATGTGCTAAAACAGAGATCAAATGAGCTGCACCGTACTACAAATGCACTGGAATAGTGAATGTATGTGCTGAAACAGAGGTCAAACACTCTATAACATAGATCAAATGCACTACAATGTACAACATATTCGCTAAAGGATTCTGGAATTTTTTTTGGCCGGATTTGTGTTGGAATCCAAGAACACTAAGAGGGGGGTGAATCAGTGTTCTGCCAGAATGATCAATTTTTACCTTATTAAAACATGCATACACCAACCGGTATACCAGTACATATAGAATTGAAAGAAGTAAAGCAACCAATAAGCCAATCACATAAATGAATACCATAACACACAAAATTATACATGGAAAACCTCAAAGAAGAAAAACCACGGTAGGATTTGTGACCCACAATATCAATCCACTGGCCATATGAAGAGAAATTACAAAATCTAGGGGCCTGCACTTGCAGGAAGACTTACAGCCTAGAGCACACTGCTCAATCATAAAAGGAGCGTCATTGACTACATACAAATCTAGACTACAATCTGGAGAAATGATTGAACTGCAAAGATATCATCTTCTATGCCTAAATATAGTTCTGGTTTAGCTCTGTCTCTTCCGATCTGAAACCCTAAACCCTTACCAGAATATCCCTTACATAAATATCCTCACATGCATGATCTCTCTCATATGTTTTGCATTACATAACATTATCCTATTCTCCTATCAATCCATATTTCAAAATGATCTAACCAACTAACCTATATACCCTTTACAATTCAACATGCCTTATGTCAGCTTACAAATATAATTACAATATGAATATACATGTTGGCTCAATAACATAAATACATGAATATCAAAAACAATTGTTGATGCTGGATCCAAAAGATGTTAGCCTCCAATACCGATAACCCGATTCTAAACCATGTCAGTCTGCATTGCTGGTAACCAAAGAAATCCTTCCAACTTGCCAGTGTCGATGCTGATGTCGGTGAAGTGTCTGTGAAGTGCCTACTGGTACACAACTAAACCAAAATATGAAGCCGGAACAAGTTGCCATGTTGCCATCAATGACAACATATTGAAACCAACCAATTGAGTGTCAATTGCCAACAATCTCCCCCTTTGGCATTGATGGAAACACTCATGTGAAAAATGATCATGGTTTCCATCTGCCGGTTTCATCCCGAGCCTGCTCCCCCTGAGCTGAATATCCATCAATACAAAATACTCCATACCTCCATAATTTTCCACCTATACTCCCCCTAATGTATACAATTGCCTTTTTCTTTTTCACATCAATATCACTCCCCCTTTGGCATCAATTCCATAAAAAATACCAAAAAGAATACCAAAAACCAGGATGAAGAATGAAAAGACTATACAATGAATATGTCCCAAAATACCTTGCCGAAGCTGGATGTATTTGAAAATATTTGGACATGCCTTCTCCAAAAGCTCAAGATAGGTATCTCAACTTGATTTGAAAGTGCTAGAAATAGGTACAAGTCCATTTAGCATATGGGCAAATGACTATTTCTCATTAAGCTTTGTTGGTGTGGGCTTACCAACCAGATCTATACACTCTTTCTTATGTACACTTAATGAATCCAACCGGGGACTCACCAATCCTCTAATACTTTTAGCTCTCCTTATGATTTTATCTTTTTCTTTCTCAAGAGAAAAAACTTGGGCTTCCAAAACCAAAATATGACCATCTATAGATGTAGTTAATGAATTCAATCCATCAAAAGAATTGGCTATACCTGCAATCTCCTCCTGAATATCCTTAATCTTTTTATCTGTCTCAGCTGTGAGAAAACCTGTATTACAACATACTTTATAGATATTAGTACACTACCTCAATGCATTATCTATCAATTTCAACTTTTTATTAATCTCCTTCCTCTCAGACTCAATCACTTGATCAAATGTAGCTCTCTTTGCCTATGTGAACCTCTCTAGTGCTTGTCGATTTGATATCTGCTACAAGGATTGAAAATCCATTGAAATATGCTCTGATATTGTCTTAAGCTTGCCGGATGGGCTCGCTTCTCTATCAAACTTGCACTCCGGGACAAGTCTATGCAAAACAGTGATAGACCTGGTCAATAATCCCTTTATCCATAGATCCCTCCTTCAACATTTTCTGTGTAGCCATCATCATGAGTTCAGTAGAACTCATCTCAGTTATGCTTTTATTTTCAACCTGCAAGGTGTCAATTGACAACAATGATGGACTTGCTACTGGTTCCTTGCTAGATTCCCCTTTCTTCTCCTATGATGTTTTAGCCTTTATAGCTTCCTCACTTGCACCGGTGGCTTTGCCACTTGGTGCAGTCTCAGTAACGGCCAGTTCCTGCTGAGGAATTGTAACCTCATCCTGTACATTTGTATCCGAAGGACTATTGTCCTCAACATTAGTAACCTGTACATTATCAACCTTTACACTCTTTGTATCTACTGATATCTCAATATTTGCCTATACATTTGTATCTATCGGGGGCTCAATATCTACTATCTTAATGTTTTTCAAAATTAAGGGTGAAGTACTCATAATACCTTTACCTTTCCCTTCAACCGAGATGTCTGTGGTATCTATCTTTGGCTCTGGTGAAGTATAAAAACCATGGTTCTCTTCAAAGAACTTAACCCATGCCTTGTGTGTCTCCTTGATTATCTCATTGACCCTACCTAACATAAGACTGATTATTCTATGCTTGTTGTTAAAGATTTTCCTATCTGCAACCTCAAGTGTCTTGTCCATCTCCTCTGGAGTAATAGAAACACAAACAGATAACAACTCTTGAATCTTTATGTGCTTGTCCTCTTACATTGCTGATAGTCTTCTAGCATCTAACATGTCATACAACTGTGTCGGTATTTGGTCTTCAATTTCTAATAGGGCTTTCTTATAAATATCCAAATATAGCAGCAAAACTGCTTCCTCTACTTCTCTTTGTTCATCATTATCTAAATGTTCATAATACCATCTTTAGTAATTTCATCAACTAACTCTGCACAAGTCTTTGGAGGAATGATAGTTACATTACTAGATTCAATATTAATGTCATCCTTCTTCTTTCTCCTTCCAGCATCAGATGGGGCTGAAGGTGTTTCTTTTGGTGCTCTTCTCTGTGTTGGTACCCTGATAGTAGCTTTCCTAACCGATTGCTTCTTAGCTTCTACCTTAGTTTCTTCATTTTTCTTCCTCAATACCCTTTTAAATGCCAAGGGTGTGTCATCCTCAGATCCAGAATCAGATGCAATAGGCTCAATGAATATTTTTGGTTCTTTCCTCTTCCTACCTTTCTCCAGGACAACATCAATCAATGCTTTGATGTCCTGTGAAACTTTTTCAACAAACTTACTTGCCTTGCCCTCCTGCTTCTCTCTCTTCTTCCGATTGAACTCAGTTCCAACCTCTTGCTTCTTTTTCTTAGCAGTACAAAGGTTTTTACAGTTTCATCTACTGGTGCATCAATTAGCATTTGTGCATAAGCATCAAGAATATGTGCATCAACTTCATAACCCATTTCCTCAATCCAAATCTTCCAGGGCCTTACAACTTCCATCAAAGTTTCATCTTTCTTGACCATGAAGCATATCTTAGTTGAGTACTTCTCAACAATGTGCTTGGGAACCCTCATCCTAGAATTCATAGCCTTTTTGAAATGCTTTAAAGTAACCCCACACTTTGTCATCTCTCTAACTACCCAATGTAGCAATTGATTGTTTTAGTTGCCTCCCTATCGGGATATCGAATGCCCATTTCCTCTTCCCAAAACTGAGAGTCTCATTGATGAAAAATAACATTAAATAGACAATTAGGTTACCATATCGAAATGTTCCTTTCTTTTCCCCTTTAATCTTTCCTAGGTTAATCAACAATTCATCCAACATCCAACCACATAGATCTAACTTCTCATTCTCCCTCATCATTTTATGAGATGCATAAATGCAGGAGCTAGAAACAAAATTCAGCCGGTTTGATTGTGTTGCCTTGTAACCAATGACCATGCTTCTGAATCTGATATTTGTGTCAGTGATAATACTAATCCTCATTGATCGCTTGTCTGATATTGCACCGGTAATCTTGTTGACTTGATCATTTGAAACTTTCTTCTCCAGACATTGTCCAACCTGCAGTAAACTGATGATTGCGCTGATGGCCTCCTTCTTAATATTATACGATCTATCCAACCAGATAAACTCTCCATGCACCCTACTCAAAACATACCTAACAATTTCATCTTTAAATTTTGGAATAGAATGTCGGTAAACCCTAAATCCACAATATGCTAGTATTTGGGCTTAATCTTTCCATAATCTCCCATTAGCTCATTCATGTACATGCTCTTAATATCAGTCTTTCCCAAATCCTTAATATGACAGTGAATGTAAGGTCTTACATCTTCGACATGCACGACTCCTTTCAGCACATGGGAAAAAGTGCCAACCGAATTGTTTAGGGTAGCAACATGCAGATATCACTTGAAAATCAATCTGGGATGGTCCTTGACCTCAACAACAGTTGGATTTGCAACAAATATAGGTACAAATGATGATCCTTCTTCCATGATTGAAGATAAATACATGTGACTAATTGCTGGTGAAAAATCCTAAAGACCTCTTCCAATCGCTGGTGAAATCGCTCAAGATGATATCAATCGCTCTGAAGTGCCTTAGACTTCCTCTGAATCGCTCTGAATGCAAAGTGATCAGAAATGAAGTGAATTCAACCTTTTATCCTCCAAGAAACCCTAATCCCTCATTGACATCAATGACTTCCGGTGGAAGATACTGGATCTCGATCAAAGCATCTCCATGCCAAATAAGCATCTCCAATATCTAGAACATCTTCTAGAACCTCTTCCTGGGGCATATGCTGCATCTTCATAAATTTTGCCTACCCCTAAGGCATCTGCCTTAGTTATTGGATGAGCTTCCTGCCGGTGTAGGAGCAACCTCCTTTGTTAGTTGAGTAACCAGTGCATTACGATTTGCTGATTGTTCTTTCATCTTCCTAACCCATCTTTGGGTATGATCTTGCCGAATTTCATTAACCTTCTCTTTTCCTTTCTCATTTGATCCTTCATTACCAACATGTGGATTTATGCTTCTACAAAACTTAGCAATATGTCCAACCTCATTACATGCATAACATGTAACATTGTTCTTTTGAATTGCTTTGCTAAAACCGGTGTAATTGCTTGACCTACACTAATTAGCCATATGTCCAAATTTTCCACATGCATAACACTTAACATTCATTTTGTAATCTTCTGTCTTATGAACATACTTATTACATTTAGAACATTGATCGGGAGTAGAATCAGGGTTCTAATTTGCTCTATTTCTTCATTGCATAGCCATGTGACCAAATTTATTACAAACAAAGCATCTACCATTAAATTTATAAGTATTACACTACCTTACCGGTGCCTTATGATTTTGAACTTCATTTGCAGTACCTGTATATGGTGAAAATGGATAACAATAATAACGATATTGAAAGGCTAAATGAATTCAACCACAAAACCCTAGCCTAACAACAACAAAGATCCACCATAACATATGAAGATTACCTAAGACGATGCAAATCAAATGAAATCACAAAGATTATACCATCACATGTCTAATAGGGTTTGGATCTCCATTCTTCCTATCTCCATTGATCTTGCTTGATATATTTGCTCTCAGATTTTATGTGCACAAGAGCTCAACAAAGAACGGAATGTGGTTGCAAGTAGGATCGCATATGCCAAGTAGTCAATTGATCAAGTAGTTAGTTAGGGTTTGATAATGAAGGAATCATCTCCTTATATAGAAGACACTATATGAAATGGAGGGATAAGATTGAGAGGTGTAAAAGGAGGTCGGCTATGATTAGAGGGTAGGTTAAAGAAATAATAAAATAATGAAAGGGGTAGGTAGTGTATGAATTAAGAGATGAATGACATGTGTCATGGGTAGAAAAGGTTAATGAATTAATTAAATAAATAAAGATTTATTTAATTAATAGAAGAAGTGGGATCAATTAAATAAATAAGATATTTATTTAATTTGGGAAAAGAGTAATTTAAATAAATAAATGTATTTATTTAAATGAGAAATAAGGCTAGAAGAGGATAAATGAATTAATTAAATAAATAAAGATTTATTTAATTAATAGAAGAATTAAGCTTAGATAATTAAATAAATAAAATATTTATTTAATTAGACTGGACAATTTTAGGTGTCTACATTTTGACCCTCTTTGAGACAATGCGGCTTGTCATGTTGTTTCAAAGAAGATAAGATGAACTGATACAGAGTTGCCCCAAGATGGGAATGATATTCCCCCTCAAGAGATTAGATGAAAATTTCTGGAAAGATCACAGACCAATCTTATTGTAGTTAAAACATTTAAAGGGTGCTTTACCTTCATACTTACTTCCAACTGGACCTTTAGGCATTTTCCTTACAAATAGTGCATCAAGTTCTTCATTTTCTTTCTTGCTTTCTTCAAGTTCTCTTGCATAAAAGGCTTTCCAATCAGATTTGTCAAATGATGGAGCAGATGATGTTGATGCTTTAAAGGCAAAATCTATCTTTATAGTAGCAATAGGACCAAATTCTTCAATTTCAAAAGCTGAAAGTTTCCCAATCAATGTATCCCTAGTTACTAATGTATTAGGCATTGTTCTTAACTCATTTATAGCAGTGACTTTCATTTTATATGCTACTGGCAATCCTCTTAAAACTTTTGAAACAATTTCATCCTCACTTAAGGTTCCTCCATAACATTTAATACCCAGAACAATCTCATTTACTCTTTCCATAAAAGCAGAAATCCTTTCATCTTCTTCCGTTTTCAGATGTTCATACCTGACCCAGAAGCTTTCAAGTTTTGCAATTTTGACTATGGAATCTCCTTCATTCAATGTTTCCAAATGATCCCAAATAGCTTTAGCAGTAGACCTATCTGATAGTCCCTGATTTGTTGATCAGATAATGTGCTCAAAAGTGCTTCTCTTGCTTTGCAATCATTTTCGTCATCTTTAGTCAGGCTGGGTGGATTGGGCTGACTCTAAGTAGGAGTAGTATAACCATTCTTTGTAACATCCCAAATGTCCTTTCCAAAGCAATTTAGATGTGTCTCCATTTTGATCTTCCATATGCCATAGTTGGTTCCATCAAGTTTAGGACTGTCCTTCCTGAAATAGTTAGTAGACATTGGATCTCCTCAAGCTGTTAAACTTCTGCAAAAGAGGACTAGGCTCTAATACCAATTGTTAGGTCCCGGAGACAACTAAGAGGGGGGGGGGGGGGGGGTGAATCAGTTGTCAAATAAATTCAAACCAAAACAACTTAACCAACTTAATGCTTAATACTGGTAAACCAGTTCAATATGCCGGTAGACAGTTTTAACAGTTAATTGCTATACTGGTAACGATTAGTGCATGAAACAAAAAGATAAAGTCATCCACAACACATGACACTAGTATTTGTATGTGGAAACCCTGTGAAGGAAAAAACCATGATGGGAAACCTTACCCACAATCAGATGATACTATTGTAGATAGTAAGTGTACATAAATGGAGTCTGCACATGCAAAAAGGTGAAGCGCCTAGAGCTCACTGCTCAATCACAAAATGGGAGTCACACTGACTACAATTGGATGGTTAAATCTAATAAAAATGTATTGCTAAAGTGAGCATCTTCATATGCTGGATTCAGTACCGATGTAGTTCTGATTGTCTTCACAAAAACCCTCCTTCTATCTTCAAATGATGTCTGCGTGTATAGCTCTGCTTATTCTCGCATATACCTTCACACAATCCTTTTTCACATTTTACACTTGATCTTACAAATAAGATCTTACATTTATACCATACCCTAAGACCAATTTTAGTAGGTCGGCACTACAAGATATTACAATAAAATTAATCTACATATCAATTAATACCCGATGCAATAACCAATTTAATGTGTCGGCTTAATGCATTTACAACAATAATAAGTCATCTCCATAGTGTGTCGTGCTGATCTGGAAAAGATAAACCTGATGGTGTAACCTGGACCTATTTGCCGGTAACAACAAATATGCAGATGCTAATGTACCAATAAACAAAACTCCAAGACACAGTGTCCACACAATGTCTTTAACATAACCAAGTGTTTTCCATATCATTCCAAGTGTCAGTGATCATTATATCTTGTCGGTGTACCAGATACCAATGATTGTGCATGAGTCACTTGCTTGCCAGTGAATGTTGCTAATTGTCCAAAGTGTCAGAGTTGATAAGTGTTTAGTAGGTGTTGACATCAATGACAAAACCATACCAAAATACCAACAGTAAGCTCTAACAAGATCGGTACTATTCAAATCTTCTAACAAGGTGATCCATTAGCTTGGATTTTCAAATCCTCTGCCGATGTTACTCCTTATAGGGTATTGCTTCTAACAAGGCATTGTAGTCAATCCCTTAACGAGGTGATTCCTAACAAGGTGAACTTCAAAAGAGTTTAGGTAGTTATCCTATGAGTCTCATCTCACCGCGGTTTCTACCTATTTGGGTTTCTGTGTCAAAAATATTTGTGTCAAGTGGTGAATGTTTTTGTGTTTATGTTTTCATGGTTGATTTACTTAACTACTTAACTACTTTGATAAGTCATGATAACCAGAAGCATTGAGAAATGAAGAAGTTGTTTACTACTAATTTGTTGTAACCATCAACCAGTTTATCTTATGATTGTTTATCTTGACAGAGGTATTACATTGTTAGTTCTAAGTTTACTTTGAGAGATTGATTTTTGAGATTGGTGAAGTTTGTATCAATTTTTATATCTACTAATTCACCCCCCTCTTAGTAGTTAACCAGATACTTATTCTTTCATTATACCATCAAATATAAGCCTAAGGAACAATGCCAATAGGTTAGATGAAACTGGTGATGAAAGTTTTGCTTCCAAATCAGACTAAAACTGCAATTTACTTCATTTTCCTTGTGGTTTCTACACTTTGTATGGATTTGTATGGATGGTTTGCATGAATGAAGTATAGGACAAGTTGAGGTTGTGAATCATATTTTAGTTGGTGTTGGTGTGAGGTCTTGAAACTGCTTGTTTTGAAAGTGAGAGCATTTTCTTTATTGTTGGCCTGAGAAACCCTTTAAACCATGGTTTTGATGCAAAAGGGGTCACAATTCAACATTCCATCTTGGGAATGGCCTGAAACCTTGGGGAATGTTTAATTGTCTTGTTTATTAAATGTTGCAAGTGGTTTGGGAGGTAGGAAGTGTCATTTTTAATTTTTGATGCCCTAGACTTAACATCTCTTATGTGGCAAGCATGTGCAGCAGAAGAAGTGGATGAAACCCTTGGACAACATTTTGAAAGGTGAGTGAAATTGGCATGGGAGGGACCCTTGAACATGTACAGACCTCAAACAAGTTCCCAATCTTCCTTCTAATATGAGTGGTGAAGACTTTTAGTGTCAAACTTCCAATACCGATTAGAGAGGAATAATTAGGGGTAATGTGGCGACCCCTTAAACACAAAACCCAGATGCCAAAGTCTGAAGTTTCTAAGGGAATCCAAAAGGGTATCCAAATATGTGATTTATTCTAGGGTTTGTTAAGGTATAATAGAAGAGATTGTGCAAAAAACCAAATAGGAGGCCTAATTTCTTGTAGCCCTTACTAGGTCTCTAAGGGTAAAAGACATTCGGGGTCTTGGAGACCTGATCAAGAGGTCCATGTTAGTAAAAATTCCTTGTCTCATATGATATTTCATCCACAAATGTCATACTTCACCATTTGAGTAAAAGATCCTATTTGCTAAGGGTTTGGGGCTATTAGGTGTTCTTGGTTGGAGGGGTTGAGTTAGTAGGAGTAGAAGACAACTTGTCACTTTGGAGTTGTCTTTTTGAGAGAGATCCTTGGGAAGGATACCAAGCCTTGGGAAGGTTGGAGACATTACACCATTGGATGGTGTCTAATGAAGCCCCTTGTGCACAACACCAAACCCTTTGCATCAAATTGGTATCAAAGCTGATACTTGGGGTGAAGTAATGTATGCCAGACACAAAATTTAGAGAAGAGGCTGACACAATGCCTCCTAAGGAAGTGAACCCAGAGGCCATCAAGAAGATGGTAGAGGAGCTGCTTTTTGAGAAACTCAAAGAGATTGGACAGTCCAAAGGAAAGGACAAAGCATGGGATGATGACTCAGAGGAAGAGAAAGAGAATGGGGAGCAGGAGGCTATTGCTAAAGAGGCTCAGTAGATGGCACCTGATCAAAAAATGTTCTTGGATGCTTTGAAGTCAGTAAATAGAGACAATGTAGAGAGTTTGCCTACCTATGGTTGTATCATTAATGGAGAAGAGGTGCTTGAATGGATAGAAGCACTCAACAACCACTTTGGGTACAAATAAATTCCTGAGGAGAAGAGAGTGAGTTTGGCTAAATCTAGACTCAAGGGGTTTGCCTTGTTGTGGTGGATGGTACTACAAGAAGAAAGGGTGAATGAAGGGAAGAAGAAGATATCCTCTTGGGAGGTGATGAGGAACAAAATCAAGAGCCAATTCCTACCAATAGACTATGAGGTGCGGATGTACAAGAAGCTACAAAATCTCTGACAAAGAGAGTTAGATGTGAGTGCATACACTCAAGAATTCCACAAACTAAGACTTAGATCAAGGAAGCATGAAGAGGAGGCAGAGAAGGTGGCTTGATACCTGAATGGGCTTAAGCAAAACATTAAAGATGAGATAAGCATCTTGGCTCTGGACACTATACACAAGTGTTTTCAATTGGCATTGAGAGTGGAAGATAAGATAAGGAGGAGAGGAGAGAAAAACAATAGAGGAAGAGGAGGCAAAAATTTTAGAGGTAGAGGGGGCTATGGAGGATGGAACACTCCTAACAAAAATGGTGATTCTAGTCAACAAGAGCCCAATGGAGAATCCAATAATAGGAATGGAGGGTTTAGAGGAGGAAGGAGTCCTTTTGGCAGGGGTAGACAAGGAAGTCAAGGTAGAGGTCTGGGTGTTTTGACTGGCAAGTGCTATAGTTGCAACCAAGTGGGCCATACCATGAGTAGATGCCCATGAGAAATCTTCTAGTTCACATGGACCAGAAAGAATGAACCAACTTGTGCAAGAGGATGGGTTGGTATTTTGTTATGGTTTTGTCATTGATGTCAACACCTACTAACACTTATCAACTCTGGCACTTTGGAGAATCAACAACATTCACCGACAAGCAAGTGACTTATGCACAGTCACCAGTATCTGGTACACCAGCAGGATATAATGTTCACCGACACTTGGAATAGCATGGAAAACACTTGGTTATGTCGAAGACACTGTTTGGACACTTTGTGTTGGATTTTTGGTCATTGGCATAGTTCGCATTTGCATATTTATTGTTACCGACAAATAGGTCCAGGTTATACACCGACAGGTTTATCTTTTCTAGATGAGCATGACATGCTATGGAGATGTCTTATTATTGTTGTAAATGCATCAAGCCAACATGTTGAATCAGTTATTGCATCCGACATTGTTTTATTTATAAATTGACTTTATTGTAATATCCTTTAGAGCCGACCTACTATAATTGGTCTTAGGTTATGATATAAATGTAAGATCTTATTTGTAAGATCAAGTGTGGTGAATGCGAACAAGAATTGTGTGAAGGTATATGCAAATAAGCAGAGCTATACATGTAGACATCATTTGAAGGTTGAAGGAAGGTTTTTGTGAAGACAATAAAAACTACATCGGTACTAAATCCAACATAGAAAGATGCTAATTTGAGCAGTACATCCTTATTGGATTTAACCATCCAATTGTAGTCAATGTGACCCCTATTTGTGTTTGAGCAGTGAGCTCTAGGTGCTTGGCCTTTCTGCATGTGCAGACCCCATTTTGTATACACATATTATCTGTAGTAGTATCATCTGATTGTGGGTAAGGTTTTCCACCATGGTTTTTCCCCTTATAGGGTTTCCACGTACAAATATTGGTGTTATGTTTTGTGGATGACTTTGTCTTTTTGTTTCATGCATTAATCTTTACTGGTATTACAATTAACTGATAAAATTGTCTACCGGCATAAAAGAATGGTTTACCGGTATTAATCATTAAAGTTGGTAAAGTTGTTTTTGGTTTGAATTTGTTAGACAACTAATTCACCCCCCCCCTCTCAGTTGTCTCTGAGACCTAACAACTGGTATCAGAGCCTAGTCCTCTTTTTGTAGAAGTTTAACAACTTGAGCAGATCCAATGTCTACTAACTATTTCAGGAAGGACAATCCTAAACTTGATGGAACCAACTATGGCATATGGAAGATCAGAATGGAGACACATCTGAATTGCATTGGAAAGGACATCTAGGATGTTACAAAGAATCGATATACAACTCTTACAACCAGTTAGCCTAATCCACCAAACTTGGCTAAAGATGAAGAAAATGATTGCAAAGCAAGAGAAGCACTTTTGAGCATATTAACTGATCAACAAATCATGGGATTATCAGATAGATCAATTGATAAAGCTATTTGGGATCATTTGGAAACACTTAATGAAGGAGATTCCACAATCAAAATTGCAAAACTTGAAAGCTTCTGGGTCAGGTATGAAAATTTGAAAATGGAAGAAGATGAAAGGATTTTTGCTTTTATGGAAAGAGTTAATGAAATTGTTTTGGGTATTAAATGTTGTGGAGGAACCTTAAGTGAACATGAAATTGTTTCAAAAGTTTTAAGAGGATTGCCACCAGCATATAAAATGAAGGTCACTGCTATAAATGAGTTAAGAACAACGCCTTATACATCAGTAACTAGAGATACATTGATTGGAAAACTTTCAGCTTTTGAAATTGAGGAATTTGGTCCTGTTGCTACTATAAAGACAGATTTAACTTTTAAGGCATCAACATCATCTGCACCATCATTTGACAAGTCTGATTGGAAATCCTTTTATGCAAGAGAACTTGAGGAAAGAAGGAGAGAAAATGAAGAACTTGAAGAACTTGAAGAACTTTAAGCACTATTTGCAAGAAAAATGCCTAAAGGTCCCGTTGGAAGTATGTATGAAGGTAAAGCACCCTTAAAATGCTTTAACTATAATAAGATTGGTCATATGGATTCTAGATGCCCTGATAGACATGCTAGAATAAGAGAAGAGGCTAGGAGAACATACAAACCTAACCTTGAATATCAAAGATACAAATTTAAGAAGAATAAAGATAAATCTTGTTATCTTGTTGATGAAGGAGTGACTGATGATTCTGATGAAGATCCAACAGACAATGGATGGGTTTTTGTTGCTATAATAGAAGATCAATCGACACCTACTATTCAACTGGTAGAGAAGGTAATGGCAGCTAAAGTTGAAGTTAAGGATGAATGGATCATTGATTCAGGATGCTCACATCATATGATTGGTGATAAAAGTAAATTCTTGAACTTTCAAGAATATAATGGAGGCTTAGTAAGATTTGGAGATGATAAAGCTTGTTTGATCAAAGGTAAAGGTACAATATCTCTTGATGGTAAGCATAATACTGATAGTGTTTACTATGTGGAAGGTTTAAAGCATAATCTTTTGAGTGTTGGTCAATCAGTTGAGAAAGGATTTCACTTACAATTCAAAAATGGAAAATGCAAAATCATGAATAGAACTGTTTTGGAAATTGCAACCGGTAATCAAACTAGAGGTAATATATTTCATTTGAATAACAGTGAAAAGACATGCTTGATTGCACATATTGATGAAAGTTGGCTATGGCATAAGAGACTCTATCATGTAAATTTTGATTGCATGGTAAAAATTAGTACTACTAAGGTAGTTAGATATTTACCTAAAATTCTCAAACCTCACAATACAGTATGTAAGGAATGTCAATTTGGAAAACAAGCTAGAGATACTTTTAAAATTATTCCAGAAAAATCAAATAATGCTCTTGACTTAATTCATACTGATTTATGTGGTCCAACTAGAACTAAAAGTTTGCAAGGTGATAGATATTTGATGCTAATCATTGATGACTACTCTAGAATGTGTTGGGTTACTTTTCTCAGAGAAAAATTAGAAGCACTTGGAAAGTTCAATCTGTTCAAAGCAATGGTAGATAATGAAACCGGTAAGAAAATAAAATGTCTGAGATCAGATCAAGGAGGATAATTTACATCTAAGGAATTTAATACATACTGTGAAGTGAATAGAATCAGAAGACAACTATTAGCACCCTGGACACCATAGCAGAATGGAGTCATTGAAAGGAAAAACATAACTATCTTGGATGCAGCCAGAAGTATGTTATCAGAAGCAAATCTACCACATGTGTATTGCAGAGAGGCAGTTAGCATAACAGTCTATACTTTCAACAAAGTTCACATCAAAGGTGAAACTGGTAAGACCCCCTATGAACTATGGTTTGGTATTACTCCTACTCTTAAATATTTCATAGTATTTGGAAGTAAATGCTATATTAGAAGGGATGAGTATATTGGAAAATTTGATCCTAGAAGTGATGAAGGAATATTTCTTGGTTATTCATCTAAGAGCAAGGCATATAGATATTTTAACAAAAGATTGCAGAAAATTATTGAGAGTACAAATGTGAAGATTGATGAACAATTCAGAGGAACTTCAAGGTATATAGACTCTGAACTGACAACATAAATTATAACAAATGAACCTACATTGAACCCACTAGTACAAAATGAAGACCCAGTTACACTGGTATCATTTGAAAATTCCACAATAACTAAGGAACAACAACAAATGAAGACACCCCGGTATGTAACACTGAATCACTCTGAAGATCAGATAATTGGGAACAAGAATAAAGGAGTTATGACAAGAGGAAGACTTGAAAATGAAGAGGTATGTCTTATTTCTCAAATTGAACCATCATCAATTAACGATTCATGTGAAGATAAACAGTGGATTAAAGCTATGGAAGAGGAACTAGAACAAATTGAGAAGAACAACACACGGACATTAGTTCCCCGACCTAAAGACAAAAATGTGATTTGAACAAAGTGGGTATTCAGAAACAAACTTAATGAAGATGGTAAGGTAATCAGGAATAAAGAAAGACTAGTGTGTAAGGGATATTCTTAGAAAGAAGGAATTGATTATAATGAAACCTTTGCACCGATAGCTATAATTGAGGTAGTTAGATTATTTTTGGCTTTTGCAGCACACAAGAACTACAAAGTATATCAAATGGATATTGAATGTGCATTTCTGAATGGAGATATTGAAGAAGAAGTTTACATTGAATAACCCAATGGATTTTCTTTGACAGATAACAATGATATGGTTTGCAGGTTAAGGAAAGCTTTGTATGGGTTGAAACAAGCTCCAAGAGCTTGGTATGCAAGATTGGATAAGTATCTTTTGAAGATTGGTTTTTCTAAAGGTAATACTGACATCAACTTATACTATAAAGTGACTAAAGATGACATCTTGGTTATAGAAGTTTTTGTTGATGATATAATATTTGGAGGAGAAGATGGATTATGTAAAAAAATTTCTATTGAAATGCAGCAAGAATTTGAAATGTCTATGATTGGAGAAATAAAATTCTTTTTTAGGATTGTAGATTTCACAAACTGATAAAGGTATATTCTTGAGTCAATCCAAATACTTGAAGGAGTTATTAAAGAAATTTGGGATGGAGAACTGTAAACCGGCAAGCACACCTATGACTACAAATGACAAATTATCACTAAGAGATGAATCTACACATGTTAATCCGACTAGGTACAAATTTATGATAGGAGGTTTACTATATTTGACACAAACAAGACCTGATATCATGAATGCAGTATGTATTGTTTCAAGATTTCAGAGTAATCCTAGAGAAAATCATGAATCAATAGTAAAAAGGATTTTTCAGTACTTACAACGCACTACAAATCTTGGATTCTGGTATCCTAGAGATGGAAAATTTGAATTATGTGCATACACAGATGCAAATTGGGCAAGAGAGGTGGATGATAGAAAAAGCACCACCGGTGGAGCATTTTTTCTTGGAAGCAGATTAATTTCTTGGTTGAGTAAGATACAAAGTTGTACATCTTTATCAATAGCTGAATCAGAATATGTTGCAGCAACAACCAACTGTACATAGGTACTATGGCTTAAGAAAATGTTGAAAGACATAAAGGTAAAATGCAAGGAACCTATTACCATCTATTGTGATAACACTGCAGCAATTGATATATCTAAGAATCTGGTATTACATTCTAAAACCAAACATGTTTCTATCAAACTGAATTTTCTAAGGGAAAATGTTGAAGCAAAAGAGATTAAAATGGTTTATGTGAATACTAAAGAGAAGATTGTAGATATTTGCACTAAACCTCTACCTCAAGAGACTTTTGAATATCTCAGAGACTAGCTTGGGGTCATACCCCCACCAGTATAAACTTAGAGAGTTGATGATAGTCATCAACCAACAAAAATAACAAAGAAATCTTTTACTCCAGCTTTGATGAGAAAGCTACTTCTCAGGAGGAGTAGTTGGTATAGTGAATTGGTTGGTATTTTGTATCTAAAAAATGGTCTTTATATTGCTTTGGCATTTGATGTCAAACTGGGAGAGATTGGTATGGAAAAACACAAGGAAAACTCATGTCACTCCCAGGGGGAGAGATTGCTACTTTGGGGAGATTATTGGTATTTGGTATTTGGCATTTTTTTTTTGGCACTTTGATAGTTTTTCCATCTTGTGTTGCCATCAATGTCAAAGGGGGAGATTGTTGGTATTTTGGTATGGTTTTGTCATTGATGTCAACACCTACTAACACTTATCAACTATGACACTTTGGAGAATCAACAACATTCACTAGCAAGCAAGTGACTTATGCACAGTCACTGGTATCTGGTACATCGACAAGATATAATGTTCATCGGCACTTGGAATAGCATGGAAAACACTTGGTTATGTCGAAGACACCATTTGGACACTTTGTCTTGGAGTTTTGGTCATTGACATATTTCGTATTTGCATATTTGCTGTTTCTGGTAAATAGGTCCAGGTTATACACCGGCAGGTTTATCTTTTCCAGATGAGCATGACACGCTATGGAGATGTCTTATTATTGTTGTAAATGCATCAAGCTGACATGTTGAATCAGTTATTGCATCAGACATTGTTTTATTTGTAAATTGATTTTATTGTAATATCCTTTAGAGTTGACCTACTATAATTGGTCTTAGGCTATGATATAAATGTAAGATCTTATTTGTAAGATCAAGTGTGGTGAATGCGAAAAAGAATTGTGTGAAGGTATATGTGAATAAGAAAAGCTATACATGCAGACATCTTTTGAAGGTTGAAGGAATGTTTTTGTGAAGACAATCAGAACTACACCGGTATTGAATCCAGCATAGAAAGATGCTAATTTGAGCAGTACATCCTTATTGGATTCAATCATCCAATTGTAGTCAGTGTGACTCCTATTTGTGTTTGAGCAATGAGCTCTAGGCACTTGGCCTTTCTGCATGTACAGACCCCATTTTGTATACACATACTATCTATAGTAGTATCATCTGATTGTGGGTAAGGTTTTCCACCATGGTTTTTCCCCTTATAGGGTTTCCACATACAAATATTGGTGTTACGTGTTGTGGATGACTTCGTCTTTTTGTTTCATGCCTTAATCTTTACTGGTATTAGAATTAACTGATAAAATTGTCTACCAGCATAAAAGACTGGTTTACCGGTATTAATCATTAAAGTTGGTAAAGTTGTTTTTGGTTTGAATTTGTTAGACAACTGATTCACCCCCCCCCCCTCTCATGTCTCCGGGACCTAACAGGATGATAGTCAAAGTGTCAATTCTCCCATGGGAAATGCAGGTCCTACCTTGAGTGGAGATAGTCTCATTCTAAAAAGGACATTATTGAAGGTACCCCAACACAAGGAGCCTCCACAAAGGTGTTGGCAATGGGCTAGCGTCCCTTGTGGGGATTCACGACATGGTTTAACAACATCCTATGGATTCTATAAGTGTAGTGGTTGTATCAAGAATTGATAGGTTGATCTTTTGGTGCAACGGTAACCCTAACTTATAACAAGTGGTATCAGAGCTTGGTCACATGTTCAAATCATGCAGGTTGCGGCAAGTGACACTAGGAGGGGGATTGTTGGCAGTGGGCTAGTGTCCCTTACGGGGATTCATGACATGGTTTAACACCCTCTTGTGGATTCTATAAGTCTAGTACTTGTATTGGGCATTGATAGGTTGAATTTTGGTGCAACAACAACTCTAGATTGTAACAAAAGGAAGTCACTCTTCAAGACCACTTGTAAGTCTCACAATAAGGTTTGTAAGGTAATTGTTGATTCTGGATCCATAGAGAATATTGTTGCTTCAGAAATGGTAGAGAAATTAAAATTGAAAAGGTTACCACATGTGAGTCCTTATAGGGTGTCTTGGCTTAACAAGGGGCATCATGTAGTGGTAGATGAACAAACTTGGGTAGAATTTGAAATGGGGGATTCTAAGGATAGGATCTTGTGTGATATCCTCCCTATGGATGCTTGTCACCTATTTTTAGGTCGCCCTTGGAAATATGATGTCAAAGCACAACATGAGGGGGAGAAGAATGTGTACATCATTATCAATAATGGTAGACAATTTAGGATGGATCCTTTACTTGATCAAGGGGAAGAGAAGATTGTTAGTCCAAATGTCATGTTTCTTAGTGGTAAGGAGTTTTTTAGAAATCCTCAAGAAAGAGGGGACCCAAGGTTATTCTTTAGTTTTGCACCCAAGGGATGAACCTAAATCAGGAAATAGTGAAAAGAAGGAGATTCCTAGTGAAGTACAAGTCATGATGGATAGATACAAGGGAGTTGTGGCCAAAGACATGTCTGATAACTTACCTCCAATCAGAGATATCAATCATCAAATTGATCTAATCCTTGGTGTAACCTTGCCTAACAAAGTTGCCAACAAGATGACTCCTAGTCAGAATGAAGAGATAGCAAACAAGTGCAAGAACTTATAGATAAGGGGTTGATTAGGAAGAGTTTGAGCCCATGTGTTGTACCCATCGTGTTGGAACTAAAAAAATATGGAACTTGGAGAATGTGCACCGATTCCAGGGCCATCAACAAGATCACAATTAGGTACTGGTTTCCTATGCTTAGGATTGAAGACCTAATGGACTATCTTGGAGGATCATTCTATTTTTCAAAGATTGATTTGAAATAAAGATATCATCAAATCAGAATCAAACCTGGTGATGAGTGGAAAACAACCTTTAAAACTAATGAGGGCTTGTATGAGTGGATGGTGATGCCATTTGTGCTCACAAATGCACCTAGTACCTTTATGTGCCTCATGAATGAGGTATTGGTTGAATTTATTGGAATTTTTTTTATTGTTTATCTTGATGACATATTGGTGTTTAGCAGGTCCAACAAAGAACATTTGAAACATTTGGATCAAGTTTTGAGGAGACTTAATGAGGAGAAATTGGTAATCAATCTAGAGAAGTGCGAATTCATAAAAAACTGAATTGGTGTATCTAGGCTTTGTGGTTTCTAGTGGATGTTTGAAAATGGATCCTTCAAAGGTTGAAGCTACTATACAAATGGCCTACACCTAGGAAAGTAGGTGATGTTAGGAGCTTTCATGGATTGGCTTCTTTTTATAGAAAAATCATCAAAGGTTTTAGTCATGTTTGTGCTCCTATTCTTGACACTATAAAAGGAGGAATCAAATGCAGGTTTGAATGGACAGAGAAGGCATCCTAAGGCTTTGAGATTTTGAAGAGGAAGGTTGTAGAAATTCCCACTTTGAGACTCCCTAACTTTGATCAACTTTTTTATAGTTGAATGTGATGCAAGCAAGAAGGCAATAGGTGCAGTCCTTAGCCAAGAAGGGCATCCGGTGGCATTCTTTTCAAAGAAGTTGAATGAGGCTAAGCAAAGGTATTCAACCTATGATTTTGATCTCTATGCAATGGTGAAAGCACTCAAAAATTTGCACCATTACCTTCTTCCAAATGAGTTCATTATTTATACTGATAACCATGCATTGAGTTTTTTTAATGGATAGGAGAAGTTGAATCAAAGGCACATCAAGTGGGTTGAGCAACTCGAACCTTACACCTTCACCATAAAACATAAGAAGGGTGTGTCTAACAAGGTTGAAGATGCTTTGAGTAGAAGAACCCTCACTGTCCAAGAAATTCAATTGTAAAGCATTAGTGCTGATTCTCTTAAAGCCATGTACAAAGAAGATAAAGATTTTAAAGATGCATATGAAGTATGTACTAAGTTTGCTAACTCTTTTCATGTTGAGTTTCCTGATTTCATGTTGCAGGATGGATTTCTCTTCAAGGGGAATCAACTATGCATTCTTGAATGCTCTATGAGGGAGAATATCATTAGGGAAAAGAACAATACTTGCTCCATGGTCTTATCCAAACCAAAATGACTGTGGAGCGGGTATCAAGGTTTTACTTTTGGCCTAAGATGCAAGAAAAAGTAAGAAGATTTGTTGAGCATTGTCCTATTTGTCAAAGGGCAAAAGGTGTTTCAACTAATGCTGGATTATATCAATCTTTACCGATTCCTACTAAGCCTTGGGAAAGCCTTAGTATGGATTTTGTACTTGGTTTCCAAAACTCCTAGGGGGTTTGATAGTGTCTTTGTAATTGTTGATAGGTTCAGTAAGATGGCTCATTTTGTGCCATGTAAATGCACAAATGATGCATCTCATATTGCAGGTCTATTTTTCAAAGAGGTTGTAAGGATACATGGTTTGCCTCTCAATATTGTCACTGATAGAGACTCCAAGTTTGTAGATCATTTTTGGAGGACTCTCTGGAAGAAATTGGGTACCAATCTGTCATTTTCTTTAGCATACCACTCTCAGACTAATGGACAAACTGAGGTGGTTAATAGATCTCTTGGCAATCTCCTTAGATGCCTTACCAAGCAGCATGGACAAGGTTGGGACTTGGTGATTGGACAAGTTGAATATGCATACAATGATTTAGTCAATAGGAGTATAGGGAGGAGCCCATTTGAGGTTGTGTATGGATTACATCCTAGAGGGATACTTGAACTCAGAGATCTTGGAGGCATGGACAAAAGTAGTGCCCAAGGAGAAGACTTTGTCATCACTATGAAGGAGATTCATGATCAAGTTAAAGTTTCACTTCAACAAAGTGCTAAAAAGTACAAACTCAGAGCAGATGTTAAGAGGAGAGATGTTCAATTGAAAGTAGGGGATTTGGTGATGGCCTACCTAAGGAAAGAGAGACTACCCAAGGGCCAACCCTCTAAACAACTCATGAAGAAAATAGGTCCTCTCCGGGTGGTTCACAAATTTTGGCAACAATGCATATGAAGTTGAACTTCCACAAAATTTGGGAATATCCCCCATCTTCAATGTGTGTGATCTAACAACTTTCAAGAGGTCTTTGATTGATGCAACACCTAATTCATCTCTTGTGGAGGAGGATGTAGATTGGGTGAAGGATCTCCCATGTAGCAAGCCGTTGGAATTAGAGTGCATTCTTGACTCCAAGGTGATAAAAAAAACCAAAAAAAGGAGTGTACAAGGACTACTTGGTCAAATGGAAGCGGATTCCTTAATATGAAGCTACATGGATGTCTGAAGGTGATATCATCAAGCATGGAATTACAATAATCCGATTAGAAACTCAAGGGACTTGAGTTTTCCTATCCTAGGGAGTATGGTGTCGGGGTAGTAGGATACATGTTTGCATCATTTGGATGTGTGTTATTCCATGGTGATATTTTGTGGTAGTATGTGTGTTGATCCATGTTGATCCACGGTGATGTCCATGGTGGTCCTAAGAGAATGTAATAAGCCATAAGGCTTCCAGATGTGTAAATTTGGTCCAAAGACTTATATGGGCATTTAATTTGTGTTTTTGGTGTTTAGTAGTCTTAGATATGTTGTGTGTTCATTCAAGACAAGAGCCAAATTGTAATAATGGTCAAAAGTCACAATGTTGTCATGAGCAACTTTGACAAGTTTTTGCATTTTTGGTTACCCAACGGTTAGTTGGTTGAATATACATATTAGGGGTGGTTGGAGGAGTTACTTGGCATGATATAAGCCTGAGGAATGATGCCAATAGGCTAGAAAAAATTGGTGATGAAATTCTTGCTTTCAAATTAGACTAAAACTGCAATTTACTCCATTTTCTTTATAGTTTTTGCACTTTGTACTGATGGTTTGCATGAATTAAGTACAGGAAAATTTGAGGCTTTAAATAATCTTTCATTTGGAATTGGTGTGAGGTCTTTAAACTCCTTGTTTCGAAAGTGAGAGCATTTTCTTTATCGCTGGCCTAAGAAACCCTTAAAACCAGGGTTTTGATGCGAAAGGGGTCACAATTCAACATTCCATCTTTGGAATGGCCTGAAACCTTAGGGATTGTTGAATTGGACTGTATATTAAGTGTTACAAGTGGCAGGGGAGGCAAGAAGTGTCAATTGCAATTTTTAAGATGATGCCCTAGGCTTGACATCTCTTATGTGGCAAGCTTGTGCAACAAAAGAAGTGGATGAAACCCTTAGACAACGTATTGAAAGGTGAGTGAAATTGGAATGGGAGGGACCCTTGAACATGTATAGACCTTAGAAAAGTGCCCAATATTCCTTCTAATATGATTGGTGAAGACTTTTAGTGTCAAACCTCCAATACCAGCTAAAGAGGCATAATTAGGGGTAATGAAGACAAACCTCTTAAACACAAAACCCAGATGCCAAAGTGTGAAGTTTTTAAGGGAATCCAAAAGGGTATCCAAATATGTGATTTATTCTAGGGGTTATTAAGGTATACTGGAAGAGATTGTGAAAAAACCCAAATAGGAGGCCTAATTGCTTGTAGCCCTTACTAGGTCTCTAAGGGTAAAAGACATTGGGGGTCTTGCAGAACCTGATCAAGAGGTCCAAGTCAGTGAAAATACATTGTCTCACATGATGTTTCATCTATAAATGTAATACTTCACCATTTGAGCAAAAGATCATATTTGCTAAGGGTTTGGGGTTGTTAGGTGTTCTAGGTTGGAAGGGTTGAGTTAGTAGGAGTAGAAGACTCATTGTCGCTTGGGAGTTGTCTTTTTGAGAGATATCCTTGGGAAGGATACCAAGCCTTGGGAAGGCTGGAGACATTACACCAGTGGATGGTGTCTAATGAAGCCCCTTTGAAGGGAGAAAATCAATCAAGTTGGGCACAACAACAAATCCTCTACATCACCCCTACTAACCCCATTTAACCCCATATGATCATATAGTGTCATAAGGGGTCATATGGTGTCATTAGGGGTCATATGGGGCCCTTAGGGGCCACACATATGTGGCCCCTTAGGACCCCAGATGACCCCTAATGACACCATATGACCCCTTAGGACACCATATGACCTCATAGGATCATATCGCGTCCTAAGGGGTCATATGGGGTCCTAAGGGGCCTCACATGTTCTAACACATGTGTAACCTCTTAGGACCCCATATGACCCCTTTTAAAGTCCTAGTAGGTACAACATACCCCCTAGGACACCATATGACCCCATAGGATCATATAGCATCCTAAGGGGTCATATGTGTGACCCCATATGACCCCCTTTAAAGTCCCAATAGGTACAACATACCCCCTTGGACACCATATGACCCCATAGGATCATATATTGTCCTAAGGGGTCATATGTGGTTCTAAGGAGCCACGCATGTGTGACCCCTTAGGACCCCATATGATCCCTTTTAAAGTTCTAGTAGGTATGTGACATACCCCCTAGTACATACTAGGAGTTATAAAGACCCGAATGACCCCTTAATTTCAATTATTAAAAAAGTAAAAAAACTACAAATAATTACAAAAATCTTAAAAATAAAGTTTAATAAAATCTAAATAATATTTAGTTTAATATAACATACTTCAAAAAATTTGAAGCCTTCTAATATTAGATATTTATTTAATCGAAAAAATAATTAATATAACATACTAGAAAAAATTTGAAGCCTTCTACCAAAATCTTTAAAAAAATTGAAAATCTTCGTCACTTTATATAAAAAATGCCACTTTTATTTGCAAAAACAATTGATTTAATTCAAAAATGAATTATATTATTTCACACACCTTTATTTTCATATTTTAAAACAAACAAAAAAAATTGAATTTGTATGGGTTTGAAGAGGCATGGTCGCTCAAATGAGTGGTCGCACTACCCTCTAATGATCCAACCAGAAGGGTTCCGGTTGAAACCCTTCTGGCCGGAAACCTTCCGACTGGAACATCCTAAGTGGTAGCCACGTCACCAAATTTGATAAATTTCTGAAACATCTGACTTCTGCAACAAAATTGTACAAGTAAATTCAATTTATTAGAAAAACAAAAAATATCCTTTTGTAGAGATCGAAGTCAAGAAACTACTCATATAATTTTTATGATGTTTTGATTAGATTTAATATATTATTTTAAAAATACTCCAAGTAGGTATTCTAATGCTCTGTAAGAGGCTGGTTTGAAAAACCAAAATAAATATTGAATCACCTAAAAAAAATTGAAAAAAATATGGTTCACTAGAGGAGAGAGTCTTCTCCAAAAGGGTATTTTTTATTTTTTTATTATAAAAAATTAAATAAACAAAATGTGGTGAGAGATAAAAACTGTTAAATTCAAGTATGTTTGACTTTAAAATGTTATAATGAAGAAAATATACATCAAATTTTTATTTATTTATTTTTTATGCTTTGTATATGTATGTCATCTTTTAGGGATATCGAAATTAGAAAAAAATAAGTTGATTTACATTTTGGTTTTTGGTGGGAACTAAAACCCTTGATTTTCAGCAATAAAAAAATTGACTTTAAAAGTAAAATAAACATATCTATCCTTGACAAAAAAAAATTAAAAAATAATAAACTTAAACTTCATCAAATTTTACACATTTCATCAGTTTACATCATCTTCAAATTCAAAATACAAATGCCTCTTTTATGGCATCGAAATTGAACAGTTATTGTTGTATTAAACTTTTCCTTTATAAAAGTGTGATATAGGCTTGTAATTTTACCCAGGTGATACCGGTAAAACTCCTTATGAACTATGGTTTGGTCATGTTCCTACTGTGAGATATTTAAGAATCTTTGGAAGCAATTTTTATATCAAGAGAGATGATGATATAGGAAAGTTTGATGTAAGAAGTGATGAAGGAATTTTCTTGGGATATTCAACAAAGAGAAAAGCTTACCGGTGCTACAACAAGATATTGAGAAAGATAGTGGAAAGTGCAAATGTGAAAGCTGATGAAAACTATAGGAAAGAAATCAGAGTATGCGGGTATGATGACTAGGATGTTGTTTTAACACTAAATCAGACCAAAAAATTAAAGCAGAATGATCTGGTAGAGACTATTAATCTGGATGTTGTTGTTGCCGGTGAGGAGGTACAAGAACCTGAAAATCAGAATAATGAGAGGACCCCAAGGTATGTAAAGATAAAATCACTTTGAAAATCAGATCATTGGAGATAAAAACAAAGGTGTGATGACTAGAAGAAGGTTAGTTGCTGAAGAGGTATGTTTGATTTCTAAAATTGAACTTGAAGATGTTGTTGAAGCTTGCAAAGATGAAAAATGGTTAAGGCTATGGAAGAAGAATTGAATCAGATTAAAATGAATGACACATGGGAGCTTGTACCTAGACCTAAAAACAAGAATGTGATTGGTACTAAATGGGTATTCAGAAATAAATTGAATGAAGTTGGTGAAGTTGTCAGAAACAAAGGAAGGCTGGTATGCAAAGGATATTCATAGAAAGAAGGAATTAATTATGAGGCGACTTTTGCTCTGGTAGCTAGACTTGAAGCTATTGGACTATTGCTTTCATATGCTTCCTATACGGATTTCAAGGTATATCAAATGGATGTCAAGTACACTTTTCTGAATGGTGATCTTGAGGAAGAAGTCTACATTGAGCAACTTGATGGATTTTTATTATCAGATGATGGAGACATGGCATGCAAATTGAAGAAATCTCTTTATGGATTGAAACAAACCCCTAGAGTTTGGTATGGTAGATTTGATTTGCTAAAATAGGGATTCAATAAAGGTACTGTTGACAATAATCTATATTTCAAAATTGAAAATGACAACATTTTAATTGTTGAAGTTTTAGTTGATGATATTATCTTTGGAGGAGATGATAACTTGAGCATGAAGTTTGTCGGTGATATGCAGAAAGAATTTGAGATGTCTATGATAGGAAAGATGAAATTTTTCTTAGGATTGTAGATTTCACAAACTGGAAAAGGTATTTTTATATCTCAAACTAAATATGTGAAGGAGTTACTGAAGAAGTTTGGATTAGAAGATTTTAAATCAGTTGGAACTCCTATGGTGACTAGCTACAAATTGTCTAAAAATGATGAATCTTTGAAAGCTAATCAGACCTTATACAGATATATGGTTGGTGGACTGCTATATCTAACTCAGACTATACCTAACATTATGCATGTTGTGTGCATGACTACTATATATCAAGCTGATTTGAAAGAGATTCATGTCACTGTTATAAAGAGGATATTCAGATACCTGAAAGGAACTATGGATTGTGGTTTGTGGTATTTGAGGAATGATGATTTCATGTGTGATTAAACTGATGCTGATTGGGTTGGTGATGTTGATGACCATAAGAGTACCTCTAGTGGTGCTTTCTTTTTGGGTAATAAATTGGTTTCATTGTCAAGTAAGAAACAAGATTTAGTTTCCCTATCTACTATTGAATCTCGGTACATTGCTGCTGCTAGTAACTGCACCCAAGTAGTTTGGATGAAGCAAATGTTGAAGGATATCAGAGTTATCTATGATGAGCCTACTTTCATATACTATGATAATTCTAATGCTATAAATGTGTCAAAGAACTCAGTGCAACATTTAAATACTAAACATGTATCAATCAAGTATCATTTCTTGAGAGAGAAAGTTAGTGAAGAGGAAGTAAAGATAGAATATTTGTCTACAAAGGAACAAATTGCTGATACTTTCACTAAGCCTTTGCCTATAGACATGTTTGTCTATTTGAGAGACAAGTTAGGGGTATCTACCCCTCCTGGTAGGAACTAGATGCATTGAGTTGTATCAATCAGGTGGAATTCATAGTCTTATCTTTTGTTCTAATTGATGAGTTTATGATGCTCCTTGGATGTAGTAGTTGGTATGTGGCTACACTGGTTATATGTTTTAGCTCAGGGGAGAGTTTGGTTTTCTATTTTGAGCATCTTTGGCATTGTTGTCAAAGGGGGAGAGAAGCATATGAAAAACTATTTTATTTTCTTAATCTTAGGGGGAGCTTGTTGGAGATGTTTTCTTTCTTTACATTGATAGTTTTTCACACTCATATGTTGTCATCAATGCCAAAGGGGGAGATTGTTGGACATTGCAGCTACTTGGCTATGTTGTTCTCATTGACGTCAATATATTCCTATGATTTATTTCTCTAGTGGTTGTAGTTTGGTTTATTGGGATCATGGTTTGGTGTATGGAATATTTCTAGTGTCATTACATCTTTTTGTATTGGTTTTGAGTGATCCGAGAAGCTTAATTGATCAAATCATGTGATTTGGTTTGCGATTTGGTTTTTCTTATCAATGCTTTGTAGAGTTTGGTATTTCCTCTAGTGTATTTTGATGTGAACAGATCTTGAGTTGTGATTTTGGGAGATTGTTTGGGATGTTCTTGTGTATCTTCATTTCAAATGGTTCATGATTTGGTTCTCTGCAAGTCATCTTTCTTTGTGATAGTTTCTGCTATTTGAGTATTCTTGAGCTTCAGATGTTGATCGATGAAGATTTGATGAGTGGTGTTGGTGCAACTATTACAAATGATTCTAATGTGCTTGCTGGTGTTTCCTAATTATGTCCTATTTGTTTTGATGATCCATTGATCATTGTGCAAGTTTATGGTGGTTTTCATGATTTGGTGATGTTCTTCGTGTTATGCGGTATACTTGGTGGTGTAGCGTGTTGCAATTGATCTTGACAATTTTTCTAGTGGTGTTGCGTTCTTGGAGATTTGATTTAGGTCCATGTTATGTCATATATATCATTTTATTTGTCTAATGGTCAATCTTTGTATCGTGTAATGTGTTAGGGTTCCCACAGATACTGAGAGGGGAGATGGGGGTGAATCAGTATCTGACCAGTAATGAAATTTTCTTAAAACTGAATATGCAGAACATAAAGTAACAGTATACCGGTATGCAAGAATAACAGAATAAAAAACATCCACATGAAAGGAACACCATAACACAAGATGTTTAACGAGGAAACCCAGTGTGGGAAAAACCTCAGTGGGATTTGTGACCCACAATATTCACTTACTGGTCAATAAGAGAATATTACTTACAATAGGGGCCTGCACATGCAGGAAGGCCAACTGCCTAGAGCACACTGCTCAATAAGAAGTCACACTGACTTACAATGAGGATTTACACAAATCCAATATTCTGTACTAATTTACAATAGCATCTTCAATGCCAGATTCAGTACCGATTCTTGCTCTGTTCTTTTGCATATACCCTTGACCTATATTTCGCACATTAGGTCTGCCTTATATTTTTCTTTTTTGCTTCCTATCCATATCCTACAAATGTCTACAATGATCTCTTTTATATACAAGAGTCATTTTACAATTTTCCAAGTTGGCTTACAATAAATAAACAAAATATTACATATCAAAAATCCTGTCGGCCTCTGTGCCGGTGCTAGTGTAGAGTGATCTTGCTAATGCCGGTGCACTGTCTTGCTTGAATAATGTTTTGCCGGTATAATGTCTTGCCAGTGCCATAGGATTGCAAGGTTGCCATCAATGACAAAACCTTCAATCACACACAATGTCTCATTGGAGTGTCCATATGCCAACAATCTCCCCCTTTGGCATTGATGGCAACACTCATGAGAAATTTCAAAAAAAAAAAATCCAAAAAAATGTGTAGACCAAAAATGTTACCAAAAATGTGAGAGCTCCCCCTGAGCATGTGATCCCTGTGTTTTGAATTTTCTCATCCTACTACTCCCCCTTTGGCATCAATGACAAAGGTTAGTAGATTTTGTAGTTTTACCAATCCATAACCTCAACCTTGTAGTTGGGTAGTTATTAGCTGAAGAATATCTCCCAAAATTAAGTTTATACCATCCATAAACTTCTTACTGTCTTTTATTGCTGTCTCAATTTTGTATACTGTACCGGTGAGATGCTGCAAGTGCTCTATTGGTGTTTTGCTTCCCTATGTTAGTACCTCTGAGATTTCCTTCCGTAGAGATGCTAAATAGTCCAATCTTGGACTTAGTTTAGATCTCAAGAATTTTGCCTTGTTTATTATTTTCTCTTTCTCTCTTTCTAATTTGAGCAATTCTTCCTCAAAATTTGTTATCTTTTCCTCAAAAACTGATAATGTATCGGATGAGTTAACAAAATTATCTGCAAGTTTATTGATCTCTTCCTGTACCTTGCTCATCTTTTTTTCTACATCTATGGTCAAAAAGTTTATCTTACAGGTGTCTTTGTACAAAGTTTTGTACTCTTTCAATAAATTACACAGTTCCGGTAGAAGTGTGTCAAATTCCCTGTTACACTTCTTTATTCCTTCCTCAAAGAATTTCTGTTTCTCTTTTTCTACAATTTCTTTTATAGATTCTACCTTTGTTTTCTCAAAATTTCCAGAAATATATTTACAAAGTGTATCCAACTGGCCTAAAGAATCTTTATTGTCTATATTACAATTAGGAGCTATTGATTTCAAAAATGGAATTGAATCATCTATCGCTTTATAAGCTTGTGAGCTATAATCAGTTATTTTCTTGATAGATTCAAGTAATACCTCAGTCACATTTGATGGTGACCCAACAAACTGAGTGCCGGTGGAAGTGACCAAGCTTGTATTGACCTCTGGTAAGTCTGTTTGTGTCTGCATTTCTTTAAGCACTGGTTTTCCTGCTTCATTTCTTACTAGTGGCATCTGTTTTGGAGCCTTTAGCTCTGTTGGTTTCTCTGTTTGTGTTCCAGATTCCATCTTTTTCTCTGTATCTACTGTCGGTTGCTCTATGTTTTCTGTTGCCAAAGGCTCTTTGGCTATACCTGATTTATTTGGTGTATCCTTATCTACCACTATGTTGATCTTCTGAGTATCAACATTCACAGTATATAGGACTTCAGGATTAGGATTATTATCCTCTGTATCCATACTCTCAGCTGCCGGTTGATCTTCTGTAGTTGTTGTTTTTACCGGTGGAGTATTTAAAGGAGGTGGGGGTAAGTTGTCTCTAATCTTAATACTTGGTGGTCCACCAACATTACCTTTCCCTTTATCCTTCTGATATACCAGAATGGGCTTGGGATTCCTATATTCTTCTTGTTTTTCTTTTTCAACCAAGAATATATCTCAACCATTTTCTATTTCTTTTGAAACTTCTGTAACTCTACCTACCATTAGTGAAATTTGCCGGTGTGCAGTGGAAAAAACTGTCCGGTTGGCCTGAGCTATCAGATCATCAATTTCCTTAGGTGAGTTAACTGGGTATACTGCAAGTAATTTTTTTATTTTAATTTTCTTATCCAACTCAATTATTCCTTGCCTTCTGGCCTCAAGTCTTTTGTATAGATCATCAGGAATTTCATTTAGGACTTGCATCAAAAACTTTTTATACATGTCCATGTGTAATATAACACTCTCCTCAACTTGTCCTTTCTCATCATCTGTTAAAGTGTCATATATTTTCTCTATGTTTTTCAATTTACCTTCCTCTATGATCTCATTCAGTAATATGTCAAGAGGGGCCAAGTCAGTGTTTGTCTTCTTCTTCTTTTTGGGGGTCAGCTTCTTCTTAGGTGTGACTTTCTTGACCGAATATCTCACGGCTTGTTGCTTCTGTCTTGTCCTTCTAGGTGAAAGAGTGGTTGCCAGTGAGGGGTCTCTTTTCCTGACAACTCTTTTGAAGGTTGCTGGCATATCTCCTTCTGAGGAGGTACCTACCGGTGATAGATGAGCTTCAGGTTGTTGGGCTGCCAACTCATCTTCAGTTATGCCGGTTTTCTTTAATACATCTTCCTTTATGGCTTTTGCTTGTCTGGATCCTTTTCTCACAAATGCCTCAACCTTTTTCACTCTCTTCTTAGATAGAATTTGACTTTCTATGGGCTCAACACTACCAAATACTTCTTCCTTTGGTTCATTGGGGGCTTCCAGAAGTGCTTTGGCATAAGTTTCCACTATGTGGTCATCTATTTCATATCCCATCTCTGTTACCCAGATTGTCCTTGGGATGACTGCTTCCATCCAGATCTCATCCTTTTTTATTACAAAACATATATCATCCTTGTATTTGTTGACAATTTCCTGTGATAGTCTGATTCTTTTATTCATTCTGACCTTTAGTGCTTGAAAATACTCATTGATATTCTTTTCTTAGTTTTCACCCATGTTGTTGAATAAGTCAGATAATTGTTTTCCTACCGGTATGTCAAATCCAAAATCCTTGTTGCCTATACCGGGAGCCTGTTTGGTTATATGTAGCATTAAGCATACAAGTAAATTTCCAAATCTAAAGGTTCCTTTCTTATCCTTCTTGATTTTTGCTAAATTGTCAATTAACTCATCCTTTAACCATTCACAGATATCAATTTTTACATTGTCCTTAACCATGTCATAAGCACTCTTTATGCATAAACTGGAAACTGAGTTAAGCCTATTAGCATGAGTTTCTTTGTAACCTAGAATCATGCTAACAAATCTAACATTTGTATCGGTCACATCATTAACCCTCAATGATCTCTTGTTAGATGTTGCACTAGTTAAGTTTGTTACTAAGTCATTGGAGACCTTCTTGGTTTTGTCGGGTCTGCTACCGGTGGAGGGTAACCCTGTTACTGCTTTCACAACTTCCTTTGTAATTTTATGCACTGAGTCAAGCCAAAAGAATGAACCATGTACCTAGCTCAGAACTATCCTAACCACTTCCTTGGGAAATTCAGGAATGCAAAGGATTTCAGTGAATCCTAGGGTTTCAACAATTTTATGCTCAGGTTTCACATTTTCGGAATTGTCACATATGACAGACTTATACATGTTTTTAATTTCTTCGTCACCTGATTCCTCTATGTTACAATGAATATACATTCTAGGGTCTTCTGCATAAACAACACCTTTTGGAATTTTTGAAAAAGCACCTGTGTTGTCATCTTTCTTAGCTACCTCGGGAACTAGCTGAAACACGAGTCTAGGTCATTTTATAACTTTGACTACTATAAGGTTTGCTATGAATTCAGTTGCAGAGGAGGATGCCATGATGATAAATACCTTTTTCTGCCTTTGAATGGATTGATTGTTGAAGTGCTTTTCCTCTTTGCTCAAAAATGCCTTAGCTCGGAAATCTTCACGCTCTTTGAAAGTTTGAATGTTCGGTGAAGTGAAATGGAGCCAAAAACCTTATTTTATAAAGTCTTTTCTGCTACCTACCACATTAATTGCTTGCTGGTAATGTATTAGCTTAACTTTATTTACTAGTAATGAATGATTTTCAACTTCTTTTTTGTAACCGAGGGAAGAATAGCACATGTGTCATTAGATTGCCAAACCCTCAAGATAATTTTCTTTAATTTGGTGAAGAATGTCCTGCCGGTGGAGCATTGCTCTGTCTTGCCGGTGGAGCATCATATTGTCCTACCGGTGGAGCATCATATTGTCCTGCCGGTGGAGCATTTGTTGGTTCTACCGGTGGAGGAGTATCCCCAATATTTAGATCACCTTTTCTAATCCATTGCTTTGAGAATTCTTGCTTAACCTCTTCAACCTTTTCTTTACCTTTCAAACTAGTACTTTTGTTGTCTACCGCTGTACCTTTACTTCTACAAAATTTAGCAATATGACCAATCTTGTTACATGCACAACAAGTTACATTATTTTTCTGAATAACTTTCCCATAACCTATGCCGGTTTGTGTTCTGCATTTATTTGATAAATGACCAAATCTTCCACAAACATAACATCTTACATTCATTTTGTAATTTTCAGTGGTATGACCAATTTTGTTGCATTTGGAGCATTGACCGGTGGGAGGATTGATGTTCTGATAATTCCTAGATCTACATTCATTTGCCCTATGACCATATTTATTGCAGTTAAAGCATTTTCCATTGAATTTGTAAGCATTAGAAGGTCTTACCGGTTCACTGTGATCTTGGGTATTTGCAGTACCAGAGCTTTCTCCAACTTCAATTCCAATTCCAGAAGTGTCACCTTTGGGTTTTTGATTCTTCAATAAGGTACCAAGTTCTTCTGAGCTTTTCTTGAATTTTTCTTTGTGTTGATTTGTAGTTTCCAATTCCCTTTCCAAGATTTCTTTTTGTCTCATTAGTTCATTCGAGTCATTCTGAGTATGCATCAGATCTGTCTTCAACATGTCATTTTCATAGCTAAGTCTTGTGTTCTCATTTGCTACATCACTTAGTCTTCTGGTCAATTCTTCTTCATTCTTCTTTCTGTCCTCAATCTCTTTGCAAAATCTCATAGTCATATCTTGCATTTCATTTTTTGTTGTCATGATCTCTTGTTTCAATTTGCTTATCATATCATTTAGTGATTCCTTTTCATCATTCTCATTTTGCAATTTTTCACAAAATTCTCTTCTCTTATTTCTTGTAACAGTAAGATTTTCTTGAAGTGCTTGAATAATGTCCTGAGCTGCTTTTAAATCATCTTCTAATTTGATATTTTTCAATTTTTCTACATCATAGTCAGTAAGAGCTTCTTCAAGTTGCTTCATCAGATTTTCCATCTTTACCGGTGTCGAGATCTTCCTCAAGCTATTAGGCTTCTGAAAATAGAGGACCAGGATCTGATACCAATTGTTAGGGTTCCCACAGATACTGAGAGGAGGGGGGGGTGAATCAGTATCTGACCGGTAATGAAATTTTCTTAAAACCGAATATGCAGAACATAAAGTAACAGTATACCGGTATGTAAGAATAACAGAATCAAAAACATCCACATGAAAGGAACACCATAACACAAGATGTTTAATGAGGAAACCTGGTGTGGGAAAAACCTCAGTGGGATTTGTGACCCACAATATTCACTTACTGGCCAATAAGAGAATATTACTTACAATAGGGGCCTGCACATGTAGGAAGGCCAACTGCCTAGAGCACACTGCTCAATAAGAAGTCACACTGACTTACAATGAGGATTTACACAAATCCAATATTCTGTACTACTTTACAATAGCATCTTCAATGCCAGATTTAGTACCGGTTCTTGCTCTGTTCTTTTGCATATACCCTTGACCTATATTTTGCACATTAGGTCTGCCTTATATTTTTCTTTTTTGTTTCCTATCCATATCCTACAAATGTCTACAATGATCTCTTTTATATACAAGAGTCATTTTACAATTTGCCAAGTCAGATTACAATAAATAAAAAAAATATTACATATCAAAAATCCTGTTGGCCTCTATGCTGGTATACATATTTTCTTCTGTGGCAGTGTACATCTTCTGTGCCAGTGCCGGTGTAGAGTGATCATGCTGATGCTGGTGCACTGTCTTGCTTGAATAATGTTTTGTCGGTATAATGTCTTGCCGGTGCCATAGGATTGCAAGGTTGCCATCAATGACAAAACCTTCAATCACACACAATGTCTCATTGGAGTGTCCATATGCCAACATAATGTAATTTTGTAATTGTTAGCTGAGGGTTGAGTTGACCTTGTTGTCAAGGTTGATGAATTGTATAAATAGGTGATAAGAGTCATGTAATTTGTGTATTAAGGTTATGTTTGCATTATCAGAGAGTGGTGTATGACTGAATAAAGGAATTTATCCTTTGGTAATGTGATTGAGCAAAATTTTGGAGGGTTGCAGAGCAAACATATGTTCTTTACCGGAACTATCATCAGGCATTAGCAGATGTTATCATTGCAGTTCATTCATTCTAGATTGTAGTCTGAATCTTGTTGTAAGTTAGTGAGGGTTGTATCCTTTCGGGTTATTATATTTTGAGCAGTGAGCTCTAGGTAGTGAGCATGAATGTATGTGCATTCCCCATTGTAATATTTTCACATACTACTACATAACATCATCTTATTGTGGGTAGAAACCCACCATGGTTTTTCCCTTAACTGGGTTTTCCATGTCAAAATCTTGGTGTTGTGTGTTGTACTATCAGTTTTCTTATCTTTGTTGTTGCTGTAATTTATAAAATTTGCATTTGAAGTTAAGTTTGATAAATTCAATGAAAATTGATTCACCCCCCCTCTGAGTTTTCCTTCATTGTTGTTGCCAACAGAAAATTGAGTCACACTTGGGGCTAATTGGGTGTAGTTCGGTTGAACGTAGACTGAGTTGGGCTGAATTATTCCATTCTTCTGTGGTGCCTGGTGGCGTGGGCGTGGTGCCTAAATGGTGCCAAAATTTCGGCCAGACTATTGGCTATATAATTCGGATATTTTGTAAGCACCCAAACTCAGAATAGTTCAAAATATTTCAAAATAGTTCAAAATATTTCAAAATAGTTTGGCCGAACTCACCTATGTGGTAGGTGATGTAGAACCAAATCACCTATTTTGTCTACATTTCTAAAATTTTTCACTTCTACTCAATTTTTCTTTAGGTAGAATGTTTTTTACATAAATAAAACATACCCTTTTGTAGAGCTCAAAGTCAGGAATATAGACATATTAATTTTTTAATATTTTGATTAATTTTAATATATTTTTATATTTTAAACATTGCAAGTAGGGTTTTTAAGTTAAAGAAGATGCTGGTTTGAAATTTTAAAAATATTAAATGATATTAAAACAAATTTTAAAAAATATTTTTCACTAGATGAGAGAATTTTCTCCAATTTTTTTTTTTTTGATAATGATAAATTTAGTAGACAAAATGTGACACCAAATGAAAACTACCAAATTCAGCTATATTGGACTTAAAAATATTATTACGAGAAAAATATACATGAATTTTTTTATTTTTTTTAGCACTGCATATACATGTCCTTTGTTTGACAAATAAAAGTTATAAAAAAATAAGTTTGTTTTCATTTTTTTCATGATGTTGACTAGAACCCATGATTTTCAACAATAAAAAATCTATCTTTGAATATATAAAAAAATATCAATTTTTAAAAAAAAAAATAAAAATAACATACATAAATTTCATTAACATTTCTACATTTGATCAGTTTACATCATTTTGGAACTCAATTTAGAAATGTCACTTTTATGTGGTCGAATTTAAAGAATTTTAGTTGTGTTGGCCACTTCCTTTATAAAAGTGTGACATATCATTGTGCTTTTACCCTTTTTGGAGACGCCTTAGCTTGTATCACCATCAATGACCATCAATCTTAATCATTTGGATTGTTTTTCTTCATCCAACAAAGTTGCTCATTGGCTTTCTCTTTGTATGTGTTGGTTGTTGAAGGTTTTGATTACCTTCTTGCAATTGCCATCTTTGTTGGGTGCATCAGGGGGATTTCCCTGCCTAAGTCACCTTCTCAGCTTGTCAATGGATATTTTCCAAATGATTCCTTCCTCACCCTTTTTCTGAGGATGAAGATAATTTCCATGAAGCTCTTTAATTCCTTGACACTTTCTGTTTCCAACTTCTGGGTTGGTAATTTAGTGGCACAAAACCCAATATAGGCAATCCTTTCTCTCGACCCCTCAAATTCTCTAATATGGGTGGAAATGGATTTAGCATGGGAAACTGTTTTAGTTTCTAGGCATTCCTTTTCTTTCTAGGGTTCTCTTTTGGATCTTTGGAATGCGGTTCTCACCAAAATTGATTTTTTTTTGTCTTACTGGATTACTAAGACACTTTCGTTGGTTGGTAAATTTTAGATTTGTTCAAGGGCTCTTTCTACAACTCATGTGTACTACTCATCCTATTCCCCCCTTAAAAGATTCTTATAATAAACTTGAGAAGCTTCTTTGAGATTTTTTGTGGGCTTCAATAGGTGGCCATCATTGCTTTCATAAAGTTTCTTGGGAGTTTTGTTTTCTCCTAGGGAGTCCAAAGGGATTAGCCTTATTTCTACCTAGAATCAAGGTTTTTATCTATATGCTAAATGGGTCATTCGAGCCATCACTAGTGATGAGGCCTAAAAAATTCTTCTCAAACATTGCATTTCTACTATATTTCTGGCCAATAGGTCTTCATTGAAGGGGATCAACTTTCAAGCCCTTCTTGTCATGAAATACATAGTGCACATTCAAGACACTTTTGTTGCCAAAAGTATTTGGTGTGTTTGGGAAGTTGTCAAACCCTGGCTCCATTAAAATGGTGTCGGATTTAGGGATAGTCTTTCTTTGAATCAACATAATATTTGGTGGTCGATGCTTTTCCATATTTAAGGGATACCTTTAGCCCATGTTACTAGGGTTAGTTCTTTATGATTTCACAAGCGCAACATTCGCACCCCTAGGGAATTTTTCTCCAGAGCTACTACGCATCTTTGTTCTTGGGAGGACATGAAAATGTAGTTTCATCTTGCTCAACTAGATTGATGGACATTTGACCTTGTCTTATGGGATCTGCCTCTAAATATGCTACACAAGTTGGGCATTCAATCTATCAAACCCTAGGAGAAATATTGGTGTTAGTTTCCCAACACACCCTTTTACAATTACAAGCCCAAGTTGGGTTACCATTGTCTTGTGCCTCATTTTCCCATAGTCCCAACTTTAAATATCTAGTGGTATTTGTAGTCATCGTACCACATATGGTATCACATATTTCAAACTATATGGTCTTTCATTGTTGGGCCTAAGTTGACCCATTTTACTTGGTGTATTCTTTTCCAAGGCTTGTCATTGGGTTCTCAACTATAACATTTAGAATTTACCGGCCCTTGCTACCCATGACCAAAAAAATTCACCCATTTTTCTTGGTTCTACCCCTAAATTCAATAATTGTGAAATTGGATTCATGATTTTTTTAATCCTTTTCGGCCTAAACCCTTCTCTTGGCATATAGCTCTTTTGGGGGACTTCCCTTGTATTCTATTTAAATTCACATAGATTTGGCATGCTTTGAGGATAAAGATCCTCTTCACATTATAACAAAAACAAAATTCATGCTCGCCTCTATGCTTGGTGGTACAAGAGTACCATTCAAAGGGCTCCCACCATTTGCTTTTGTGTGTGTTCTTGCTTCTTTATGAAGCCATTGTATATAAAATAAAGAGCCATGTGCTCATAGGTCCTAGTTAGGGTCCTAGTTGAGGTCTTAGGGTCATGAGTCAAATTTGAGGATTTCTTGGAACTAGAGGGTATGTGTGCATTTGAGGTGTTTAGGGGTCCTTCATAGCATGGTGGTGTCCTTAGGTTAGCCCAATGTGGGTCTAGGAGTCAAGAAAAGCAACATTGGGAAAGTTGCTCAAAAGTTGGAAAAGTTGCATGACAACTTTTAAAAGTTGTCAAGCAACTTTTCCACCATGAGGTCAAAATATTTAGTTTCTCATGGACAACCCTAATATGGGCACACAAACCGAGGAGAGGGTAGTATAATTAATTGAAAACCCTAAGTTAATGGGTTGGATGTCAGATATTGTACGGCTCAAGCAAAGTGACTTGACTATGACTATAATTTTGTTGCCAGTCAGCACAAATGGGATAAAGGAAGATAGTTAATGGATTGATTGGAATGTAAAACTATGTGGAGTGTCTTCTATGGTGTAAATAATTTCATTTTGGGCATATATATTAGGCTTTTATTTGGCAAATGTGGTGTGTTTGTAAATCTTTTGTAAATTGCTTCGCACTGTCCTGTTTTGGACTGGTTTGAATAAATGGGCTCATAACTCCATTCCTCATTGTGGAATTACCATGAAACCATGGGGAATGAGAGTAAAAACCTTGTACTATAGTTCAATGCAAGAAGGGCCCTTGAAAATGCAAGGAGGCCATATAAAGACCCACTCCTAGGCGAGACTGGAAAGTGCCTGGCTAGGAAGGTTCAAGTTGTAGAGGTCTTGGAGAGAAAGGAAGGTCAGAGGAGGAAGCACCCTTTGGAGGAGTTGTAGAGGGGTGAGTGAAGAATCATTTCTGTGAAGGAGGAGTCTCCACCAATCTAGACAAGGTGGCTAGAACATCAAACTTACATTGTGACCCTGGCAGGCCTAAAAACCCTCTTAAAAACCCTTAAAACCCTTAAAATCAACCTAAGGTAGTGTACGGACACTTGGAGGCCTAAAACTTGAAAAATCCTTGAGTCCTTGCCAAATGAATGTCAGGTCTTTTGGGAGGTTTCACAAGAAAATGCATCATTTTCAAGAGGGAGCCCTAAAGGATTGGGTAGGAGGCCTAATTGGTCACAATCCTTTTGGCCCTATTTTGTAGGCAAAACGACCAAATTGTGAAATCAGTAAGGGGCTGAAAGATTGAAACCTCTTGGGGGAACATGAAAGGGTGGAAAAACCATGTTTTAGACCTGACCTATCCTTGCTAAGACCTAGGAAGGTGTGGAGCAAGCCAAACCCTTATTAGCCTAAGTAAGGGTTCTTGTATCTCATGAGTAGGTGAGACCTTAGGAGTAGTTTTTGAACTTGTTGGTGGGTGGATTGGGAAATTTCAAGGGATTCCACAAGCAGAGGAAGTCCTAGATACCCTAGGGTGTGGTTAGAACACTTGGTGATCCAAGGAAAGGATCCAAGACCATAGACTGGGCTAGTCTATCCCAAAACCCAACCCATCAGATTGGTATCAGAGCAAGTTAAAGGTTTGATGGACCGTGTATGTCTCTGTATTCTGGTGAATTAGTAGGGGAAAGCACAATGGTCACTAATGCAGAGCTGGCTAGGGAGGTAGAAGAGTAGAAAGAGAAGAATAGACTCCTTGAAGAAGCTTTGAGTGAGATAAGGGATAAGCTGCAGGAAGTGGTGGATCAGAGGACACAAGGACCTTGGGGTGAAGACACCAAGGGTAAAGGGAAGAAAAATATAGACATAGATGACATTATACCTAAACCAGATCCCTTGTTCAATGAAGAACCTTTTGTAAAGGCTATTAAGGCCTTGAACACCAAAGCTTTTGAAGGATTGCCATATTTCAGTGGAAGGATGGACATTGACACTGTTATGGAATGGATTGAGGGCATGGAAAACCACTTTGAGTGTGAGGGAGTGACAGAGGCTCAAAAGGTTAAAGTTGCCAAATCAAGATTAAGGGGAGCAACTTTAACATGGTGGAAGTACCTGCAAGAAGAGAGAGTTAGTATGGGGAAGCTACCAATTGCTAATTGGAAGGCCATAGTGAGTAAGATCAAGGAGAACTACTTACTAGAGGATTATGAAGTCCAAATTAATAAGAAGAGATAGGGATTGAAGCAAAAAGACCTTGATGTGACCTCCCACACTGAAGAATTTCAAAAAATTTCTCTTAGATCCAAAGTCCAAGAAGATGAATCTATTAAAGTGGCTAGGTATCTAAGCGGCCTAAAGTGGAACATTCAAGAGAAGATAAGCCTATGGATTCCTACTATTATTCAAAAATGTCATCAGCTTGCTCCCAAGGTAGAAGAGAGGAACAAAAGGAAAGGAGACTCAAATAACAGGGGTAAAGGTAGAGGTAGAGATCAAGTGAATCACCGAGGTGGTTACCAAAGCAAGACAAATGAGCAAAGCAACAAAGGAGAAGCCAAGTTGACTGAGCATAGCAGTGAAACCAATCTCAGAGGTGGCCATTCTAGAGGAAGAGGTGCACAAGGTGGTCCAAGTAGGGGTAGAGGTACTGGTAGAGGTAACTCCTACTTTGCAACCATGAAATGTTACAACTGTGGACAATTGGGACACCTGACATATAGATGCCCGGAAAAGCCTACCTCATCAAATAGTGGAAAGAGGGTTGCTTATGCACATGAAGACTCTTCAAGCAGCAAGACACTTGAGGTGGACCATATTGAATTAGAGATTGGAGAAAATCTAATGTTCAATAGGGTCATGATAAGACAGCCAGTGAAGAATGAACCTAAGCATAGGAGAGCATTGTTTAGGGTGAGATGCAAGATTCTTGGTAAAGTTTGCAAGGTGATAGTTGATTCAGGGTCAACTAACAATATAATATCACAGGAGGCAGTCAAGAAGTTGAAACTCACAAGGATATCCCACACCAACCTATATAAGGTGACATGGTTGAATCATGAGCAGAGTTTGCTTGTCAATGAATAGACTTGGGTAGAGTTTTCTATTGGAGGATACAAGGATAAGATCCTTTGTGATGTGTTACCCATGGATGCCTTTCACCTATTTCTAGGTAGACCCTAGCAATTTGATAGGAAGGTGATCTATGATGGAGAGGAGAACTCCATTTCCTTTAAGAAGGATAGCAAGACCTTCAAGATTCAGTCCTTGATAGAGAATGGAGAGGGAACCTCAAGAACACCTAGTGTTTTATTGGCTACTGGTAAAGAGTTTTTAAACTTGCTAGATGAGGAGGAGATAATGAAGTGTGCCATCTTTGTGAAGCCAAAGGAGGAAGAAGACAAGTTGCAGGCAGAGATACCCAAGGAGGTGAAGCACATGTTGCAGGAGTATAAGGACATAGTGAGTGATGGAGCACCTGCAACACTACCACCAAGAAGGTCTATAAGTCATCAAATAGACTTTATTCCCAAAGCATCCCTACCTACCAAAGCTGCATATAAGCTCACACCTGACCAAAATAAGGAGGTAGCAAGGAAAGTGCAAGAGTTATTGGAACAATGCCTGATCAAGAAGAGCATTAGCCCATGTGCAGTCCCAATAGTGTTAGCAACAAAGAAGGGAGGCAAGTGGAGACTTTGCACTGACTCAAGGGAAATAAATAGGATCACCATAATTTATAGGTTTCCTATTCCTAGAATAGAGGATTTGATGGACTATTTAGGAGGTGCTATGTATTTTACCAAGTTGGACCTTAAAAGTGGTTATAACTAGATTAGAATCAAGGAGGGAGATGAGTGGAAGACTGCTTTCAAGACCACAGAGGGATTATATAAATGGCTTTTGATGCCATTTGGACTCACCAATGCCCCAAGAACCTTCATGAGGTTGATGAATGAGGTGTTAAAAGACTTCACAGGTAGGTTTGTGGTGGTGTACCTAGATGACATTCTCATCTATAGCAGAACCAAAGAGGAGCACCTTGAGCATTTAAGGCTAGTCTTCGAGAGGTTGCATGAGGAGAAGTTATCCATCAACCAAGAGAAGTGTGATTTCTTGAAGCAAGAGCTGGCCTACTTAGGATTTGTGGTGTCTAAGGGAACCTTAAAGACGGATCCAAGCAAAGTGGAGGCAATCTTGAATTGGCTTGCACCTAGAACAGGGAATGAAGTTAGGAGTTTCCATGGTTTAGCCCAATTCTATAGGAAGTTTGTGAGGAAATTTAGTGGTATATGTGCACAAGTCCTTGACACCATAAAAGGAGGCCTTAAAACTAAGTTTAAATAGACTGAGCAAGCTGATAAAGCATTTCAATTGTTGAAACAAGAAGTATCCACAAAAGCTATCCTTCTCCTGCCTACTTTTGATAAGCTATTCACATTGGAGTGTGATGCAAGTGGAATTGCAGTAGGGGGTGTATTGAGTCAAGAGGGAAGACCAGTGGAATTTTTTAGTGAGAAGCTCAATGAAGCAAAGAAGAAGTACTCAGCCTATGACCTAGAGTTGTATGCATTAGTGCAGTCTCTAAAGAAATGGAGGCATTACCTACTCTGAAAGGAATTTTTGGTGTTCACAGACAACCAGGCTTTGAGTTACATTAACACTCAAGAGAAGCTTAGCAATAGGCATTTGAAATGGATGGAAAACCTCCAATCCTTCACCTTCACCATCAAGCATAAGAAGGGGCAACTCAATAAGGTGGCAGATGCTTTAAGTAGGAAGTTGTTGACATTTCAAGAAGTATAGTTGCAGAGCATAGGAATAGAAGGTTTCAAGGACCTCTATGAAGGAGATGAAGATTTCTCATCAACTTATAGGGTTTGCAAGGAGTTTGAGAACCATTTCCATGGTGAGTATGAAGATTACACTCTCTAAAATGGTCTCTTGTTCAAAGATAATTAGTTTTGTGTGCCAAGAGGATCCATGAGGGAAAACCTCATCCAAGAGAAACACAATGGTAGTTTAAGTGGACACTTTGGAGTCAACAAAACCTTGGATCTAGTACAGAGGTACTACTATTGGCCCAAGTTGCCAAGAGATGTGAAGAGATATGTGGAGCAATGTGGTGTGTGTCAAAGGGCAAAAGGAGGATCAAGCAATGCTGGTCTCTATCAACCATTGCCGGTCCCTAATACGCCTTGGGAATGTATAAGCATGGACTTTGTAGTAGGACTTCCCAAGACAAAGACAGGTATGGATAGTATCTATGTGGTAGTAGATAGATTTTCCAAGATGAGTCATTTCATTCCATGTAGAACTACACATGATGCTAGCTATGTTGCACATCTCTTCTTTAAAAAGATTGTGAGGATTCATGGACTCCCTTTAAGCATTGTTTCAGATAGGGACAACAAGTTCATGGGCCATTTTTGGAAAACATTATGGAGGAGACTTGGAACCAACCTCTCATTTAGCTCAGCTTACCATCCACAAATAGATGGTCAAACTAAAGTCATCAATAGGGTGTTAGGCAATTTGTTGAGGTGTTTAACTAAGGAGTATGGGCAGACATGGGACCTAATCATTCCTCAATCAGAGTATGCATATAATGACAATGTAAATAGGACCACTGGCAGAAGTCCTTTTGAGGTTGTCTATGGTAGACATCCAAGAGGAGTGTGTGAACTCAGGGAGCTTGGTTCCATGGAGATGAAGAGTGGGAAAGTAGAGGTTTTCACTCAAACCATGAAGGAAGTCCAAGAGCAAGTCAAGAAGTCCATCCTTGAATTCACTCAAAAACTAAAGGCCAAAATGGATGAGAAAAGGAGAGAGGTTCAGTTCAAGGTGGGTGACTATGTGATGGTCCATTTGAGCAAAGCTAGGATGAAAAGTTATAAGCCTACCAAACTACAAATGAAGAAGGTAGGACCTTGTAGAATTCTGGCAAAATATGGTGAGAACGCCTATAAGGTTGATCTTCCTTCAGACTTAGTGATTTCACCAGTATTCAATGTAGCTAATTTGATCATGTACAAGGGTGAGATAGAAGGGAAGACTGAGAACCAAGTCAAGGTACTACAAGACTTTGATGTGAATACCTTACCTCAAGTGAAGCAGCCTAGAGCAGAGGAGATCTTGGAGTCAAGGGTGAAGAAGTCTACTAGATACCAGGTCTACATGAAGCACTTAGTGAAATGAGCAGATCAACCAGCATCTGAAGCTACTTGGGTGGAGGAGAGCAAGTTCAAGAAGCTTGGCATTGATCTGACTCTTCTCACTCCCCTAATTTCTTAGTTTGTTATAGAGGGGGAGTATGGTGTAGGAGCACCCTTCAAAGGGCTCCCATAATTTTCTTTTGTGTGTGTTCTTTCTTCTTTATGAAGCCATTGTATATAAAATAAAGAGCCATGTGCTCATAGGTCCTAGTTAGGGTCCTAGTTGAGGTCTTAGGGTCATGAGTCAAATTTGAGGATTTCTTGGAAATAGAGGGTATGTGTGCATTTGAAGTGTTTAGGGGTCCTTAATAGCATGGTGGTGTCCTTAGGTTGGTCCAATGTGGGTCTAGGAGTCAAGAAAAGAAACATTGGGAAAGTTGCTCAAAAGTTGCATGACAACTTTTAAAAGTTGTCAAGCAACTTTTCCACCATGAGGTCAAAATCTTTATTTTGGCATGGAAAACCCTAATATGGGCATACAGACCAAGGAGAGGGTAGTATAATTAATTGAAATCCCTAAGTTAATGGATTGGATGTCAAATATTGTATGGCCCAAGCAAAGTGACTTGATTGTGACTGCAATTTTGTTGCCAGTCAACACAAATGGGGTGAAAGAAGATAGTTAATGGATTGATTGGCATGAAAAACTATGTGGAGTGTCTTCTATGGTGTAAATAATTTCATTTTGGGCATATAGATTAGGTTTTTATTTGGCAAGTGTGGTGTGTTTGTAAATCTTTTGTAAATTGCTTCTCACTGTCCAGTTTTGGACTGGTTTGAATAAATGAGCTCATAACTCCATTCCCCATTGTGGAATCACCATGAAACCATGGGGAATGAGAGTAAAAAAATTGTACTATAGTTTAGTGCATGCAGGGCCCTTGAAAATGCAAGGAGGCCATATAAAGACCCACTCCTGGGCGAGACTGGACAATGCCCGACTAGGAAGGGTCAAGTTGCAGAGGTCTTGGAGAGCAAGGAAGGTTAGAGGAGGAAGCACCCTTTGGAGGAGTTGTAGAGGGGTGAGTGAAGAATAATTGGTGTGAAGGAGGATCCTCCACCAATCTAGAGAATGTGTCTAGAACATCAAACTTACACTGTGACCCTGGCAGGCCTAAAAACCCTCTTAAAAACTCTTAAAACCCTTAAAATCCACCTAAGGCAGTGTACAGACACTTGGAGGCCTAAAACCTTAAAAATAATTGAGTCCTTGTCAAATTAATGTCAAGTCTTTTGGAAGGTTTCACAATAAAATGCATCTTTTGCAAGAGGGAGCCCTAAAGGACCGGGTAGGAGGCCTAATTGGTCACAATCCTTTTAGCCCTATTTTGTAGGCAAAAAGACCAAATTGTGAAATCAGTAAGGGGATGAAAGCTTGAAACCTCTTGGGGGAACATGAATGGGTGGAAAAACCATGTTTTGGACCTGACCTATCCTTGCTAAGACCTAGGAAGGTGTGGAGCAAGCTAAACCCTTATTAGCCTAAGTAAGGGTTCTTGTATCTCATGAGTAGGTGAGACCTTAGGAGTAGTTTTTCAACTTGTTGGTGGGTGGATTAGGCAAGGTTAGGGGATTCCAAAAGAAGAGGAAGTCCTAGAGACACTAGGGTGTGGTTAGAACACCTGGTGATCCAAGGAAAGGATCCAAGACCATAGACTAGGCTAGTCTATCCCAAACCCCAACCCATCAGATTGGTATCAAAGCAATTTAAAGGTTTGGTGGATCGTGTAAGTCTCTGTATTCTAGTGAATCAGTAGGGGAAAGCAAAATGGTCACTAATGCAGAGCTAGCTAGGGAGGTAGAAGAGCAGAAAGAGAAGAATAGACTCCTTGAAGAAGCTATGAGTGAGATAAGGGATAAGCTGCAGGAAGTGGTGGATTAGAGGACACAAGGACCTTGGGGTGAAGACACCAAGGGTAAAGGGAAGAAAACTATAGACATAGATGACATTATACCTGAACCAGATCCCTTGTTCAATGAAGAACCTTTTGTAAAGGCTATTAAGGACTTGAACACCAAAGCTTTTGAAGGATTGCAACATTTTAGTGGAAGGATGGACATTGACACTATTATGGAATGGATTGAGGGCATGGAAAACCACTTTGAGTGTGAGGGAGTGACAGAGGCTCAAAAGGTTAAAGTTGCCAAATCAAGATTAAGGGGAGAAGCTTTAACATGGTGGAAGTACCTGCAAGAAGAGAGAGTTAGTATGGGGAAGGTACCTATTGCCAATTGGAAGGCCATGGTGAGTAAGATCAAGGATAACTACTTACTACAGGATTATGAAGTCCAACTTCATAAGAAAAGATAGGGATTGAAGAAAAAAGACCTTGATGTGACCTCCTACACCAAAGAATTTCAAAAAATTTGTCTTAGATCCAAAGTCCAAGAAGATGAATCTATTAAAGTGGCTAGGTATCTAAGTGGCCTAAAGTGGAACATTCGAGAGGAGATAAGCCTATGGACTCCTACTACTATTCAAAAATGTCATTAGCTTGTTGCCAAGGTAGAAGAGAGGAACAAAAGGAAAGGAGACTCAAATAATAGGGGTAGAGGTAGAGGTAGAGATCAAGTGAATCACCGAGGTGGTTACCAAAGAAAGACAAATGAGCAAATGAACCAAGGAGAAGCCAAATTGATTGAGCATAGTAGTGAAACCAATCTCAGAGGGGGCCATTATAGAGGAAGAGGTGCATAAGGTGGTCCAAGTAGGGGTAGAGGTACGAGCAGAGGTAACTCCTACTTTGCAACCATGAAATGTTACAACTATGGACAATTGGGACACCCGACATATAGATGCCCTGACAAGCCTACCTCATCAAATAGTGGAAAGAGGGTTGCTTATGCACATGAAGACTCTTCAAGAAGAAAGACACCTGAGGTAGACCATATTGAATCAGAGATTGGAGAAAATCTAATGTTCAATAGGGTCTTGATAAGACAATGAGTGAAGAATGAACCTAAGCATAGGAGAGCATTGTTTAGGGTGAGATGCTAGATTCTTGGTAAAGTTTGCAAGGTGATAGTTGATTCAAGGTCAACTAAAAATATAATATTAGAGGAGGCAGTCAAGAAGTTGAAACTCACAAGGATATCCCACACTAACCCATATAAGTTGACATGGTTGAATCATGAACAGAGTATGCTTGTCAATGAACAGACTTGGGTAGAGTTTTCTATTGGAGGATACAAGGATAAGATCCTTTGTGATGTGTTACCCATGGATGCCTGTCACCTATTGCTAGGTAGACCCTGGCAATTTGATAGGAAGGTGATCTATGATGGAGAGGAGAACTCCATTTCCTTTAAGAAGGATAGCAAGACCTTCAAGATTCAATCCTTGATAGAGAATGAAGAGGGAACCTCAAGAACACCTAGTGTTTTATTGGCTACTGGTAAAGAGTTTTTAAACTTGCTAGATGAGGAGGAGATAATGAAGTGTGCCATCTTTGTGAAGCCAAAGGAGGAAGAAGACAATTTGCAGGTAGAGATACCCAAGGAGGTGAAGCACATGTTGCAGGAGTATAAGGACATAGTGAGTGATAGAGCACCTACAACACTCCCACCATGAAGGTCTATAAGTCATCAAATAGACTTTGTTCCCAGAGCATCCCTACCTAACAAAGTTCCATATAAGCTCACACCTGACCAAAATAAGGAGGTAGCAAGCCAAGTGTATGAGTTATTGGAACAAGGACTGATCAAGAAGATCATTAGCCCATGTGCAGTCCCTGTTAGTGCTAGCAGCAAAGAAGGGAGGCAAGTGGAAACTTTTCACTGACTCAAGGGCAATCAATAGGATCACCATAAGGTATAGGTTTCCTGTTCCTAGAATAGAGGATTTGATGGACTGTTTAGGAGGTGCTATGTATTTTACCAAGTTGGACCTTAAAAGTGGTTATCACCAGATTAAAATCAAGGAGGGAGATGAGTGGAAGACTGCTTTCAAGACCACAGAGGGATTATATGAATGGCTTGTGATGCCATTTGGACTCACCAATTCCCCAAGCACCTTCATGAGGTTGATGAATGAGGTGTTAAAAGACTTCATAGGCAGGTTTGTGGCGGTGTACCTAGATGACATTCTCATCTATAGCATAACCAAAGAGGAGCACCTTGAGAATTTGAGGCTAGTCTTAGAGAGGTTGCATGAGGAGAAGTTATGCATCAACCTAGAGAAGTGTGATTTCTTGAAGAAAGAGCTAGTCTACTTAGGATTTGTGGTGTCTAAGGGAACCTTGAAGATGGATCGAAGCAAAGTGGAGGAAATCTTGAATTGGCCTACACCTAGAATAGGGATTGAAGTTAGGAATTTGCATGGTTTAGCCCATTTCTATAGGAAGTTTGTGAGGAACTTCAGTGGTATATGTGCACAAGTCCTTGACACCATAAAAGGATGCCTTAAAACTAAGTTTAAATGGACTGAGTAGGCTGACAAAGCATTTCAATTGTTGAAGCAAGAAGTAGCCACAAAATCTATCCTTCTCTTACCTACTTTTGATAAGCTATTCACATTGGAGTGTGATGCAAGTGGAATTGCAATAGGGGGTATATTGGGTCAAGAGGGAAGACCATAGGCATTTTTTAGTGAGAAGCTCAATGAAGCAAAGAAGAAGTACACAGCCTATGACCTAGAGTTGTATGCATTAGTGCAGTCTCTAAAGAAATGGAGGCATTACCTACTCTGAAAGGAATTTTTGGTGTTCACAGACAACCAGGCTTTGAGTTACATTAACACTCAAGAGAAGCTTAGCAATAGGCATTTGAAATGGATGGAATACCTCCAATCCTTCACCTTCACCATCAAACATAAGAAGGGGCGACTCAATAAGGTGGCAGATGCTTTAAGTAGGAAGTTGTTGACATTTCAAGAAGTACAGTTGCAGAGCATAGGAATAGAAGGTTTCAAGGACCTCTATGAAGGAGATGAAGATTTCTCATTAGCTTACAAGATTTGCAAGGAGTTTGAGAACCATTTCCATGGTGAGTATGAAGATTACACTCTCCAAAATGGTCTCTTGTTCAAAGGTAATCAATTGTGTGTGCCAAGAGGATCCATGAGGGAAAACCTCATCCAAGAGAAACACAATGGTAGTTTAAGTGGACACTTTGGAGTCAACAAAACCTTGGATTTAGTACAAAGGTACTACTATTGGCCCAAGTTGCCAAGAGATGTGAAGAGATATGTGGAGCAATGTGGTGTGTGTCAAAGGGAAAAAGGAGGATCAAGCAATGCTGGTCTCTATCAACCATTGTCGGTCCCTAATAGGCCTTGGGAATTTATAAGCATGGAATTTGTAGTAGGACTTCCCAAGACAAAGATAGGTATGGATAGTATGTATGTGGTAGTAGATAGATTTTCCAAGATGAACCATTTCATTCCATGTAGAACTACATATGATACTAGCTATGTTGCACATCTCTTCTTTAAGGAGATTGTGAGGATTCATGGACTCCCTTTAAGCATTGTTTTAGACAGGGACAATGAGTTCATGGGCCATTTTTTGAAAATATTATGGAGGAGACTTGGAACTAACCTCTCATTTAGCTCAGCTTACCATCCACAAACAGATGGTCAAACTAAAGTCATCAATAGGGTGTTAGGCAATTTGTTGAGGTGTTTAACTAAGGAGTATGGGCAGACATGGGACCTAATCATTCCTCAAGCAGAGTATGCATATAATGACAGTGTAAATAGGACCACTAGCAGAAGTCCTTTTGAGGTTGTCTATGGTAGACATCCAAGAGGAGTGTGTGAACTCAGGGAGCTTGGTTCCATGGAGATGAAGAGTGAGCAAGCAGAGGACTTCACTCAAACCATGAAGGAAGTCCAAGAGCAAGTCAAGAAAGCCATCCTTGAATCCACTCAAAAACTGAAGGCCAAAATGGATGAGAAAAGGAGAGAGGTTCAGTTCAAGGTGGGTGACTATGTGATGGTCCATTTGAGCAAAGCTAGGATGCAAAGTGGTAAGCCTACCAAACTACAAATGAAGAGGGTAGGACCTTGTAGAATTCTAGCAAAATATGGTGAGAAGGCCTATAAGGTTGATCTTCCTTTAGACTTAGCCATTTCACCAGTCTTCAATGTAGCTGATCTGATCATGTACAAGGGTGAGATAGAAGGGCAAACTGAGAACCAAGTCAAGGTACTACAAGACTTGGATGTGAATACCTTACCTCAAGTGAAGTAGCCTATAGCAGAGGAGACGTTGGAGTCAAGGGTGAAGAAGTATACTAGACACCAAATCTACATGGAGCACTTAGTGAAATGGGTAGATCAACTAGTATCTGAAGCTACTTGGGTGGAGGAGAGCAAGTTCAAGAAGCTTGGCATTAATCCTGCTCTTCTCACTCCCCTAATTTTTTAGTTTGTTGCCGAGAGGGAGTATGGTGTAGGAGAACCCTTCAAAGGGCTCCCACCATTTTCTTTTGTGTGTGTTCTTTCTTCTTTATGAAGCCATTGTATATAAAATAAAGAGCCATGTGCTCATAGGTCCTAGTTAGGGTCCTAGTTGAGGTCTTAGGGTCATGAGTCAAATTTGATGATTTCTTGGAAATAGAGGGTATGTGTGAATTTGAAGTGTTTAAGGGTCCTTCATAGTATGGTGGTGTCCTTAGGTTGGCCCAATGTGGGTCTAGGAGTCAAGAAAAACAACATTGGGAAAGTTGCTCAAAAGTTGCAAAAGTTTCATGACAACTTTTAAAAGTTGTCAAGCAACTTTTCCACCATGAGGTCAAAATATTTAGTTTGGTGTGGAAAACCATAATATGGGCACACAAACCAAGGAGAGGGTAGTATAAGTAATTTCAAACCCTAAGTTAATGGGTTGGATGTCAGATACTGTACGGCCCAAGCAAAGTGACTTGACTATGACTACAATTTTGTTGTCAGTCGGCACAAATGGGGTAAAGGAAGATAGTTAATGGATTGATTGGCATTCAAAAATGTGTGGAGTGTCTTATATGGTGTAAATAATTTCATTTTTGGCATATAGATTAGGTTTTTATTTGGCAAGTGTGGTGTGTTTGTAAATCTTTTGTAAATTGCTTCTCACTGTCCAGTTTTGGATTGGTTTGAATAAATGGGCTCATAACTCCATTCCCCATTGTGGAATCACCATGAAACCATTGGAAATGAGAGTAAAAACCTTGTACTATAGTTCAATGCAAGAAGGGCCCTTGAAAATGCGAGGAGGCCATATAAAGACCCACCTCTAGGCGAGACTGGACAGTGCCCCGCTAGGAAGGGTCAAGTTACATAGGTCTTGGAGAGCAAGGAAGTTTAGAGGAGGAAGCACCCATTGGAGGAGTTGTAGAGGGGTGAGAAAAACATCATTGGTGTGAAGGAGGAGCCTCCAACAATCCAAACAAGGTGGTGGCTAGAACATCAAACTTACACTGTGACCCTGGCAGGCCTAAAAACCCTCTTAAAAACCCTTAAAATCCACCTAAGGTAGTGTACAGACACTTGGAGGCCTAAAAATTGAAAAATCCTCGAGTCCTTGCCAAATGAATGGTATGTTTTTTGGGAGGTTTCACATGAAAATGCATTATTTGCAAGAGGGAGCCCTAAAGGACCGGGTAGGAGGCCTAATTGGTCACAATCCTTTTAACCCTATTTTGTAGGCAAAAAGACCAAATTGTGAAATTGGTAAGGGGTTGAAATATTGAAACCTCTTGGAGGCACATGAATGGGTGGAAAATCCATGTTTTAGACTTGACCTATCCTTGCTAAGACCTAGGAAGGCGTGGAGCAAGCCAAACCCTTATTAGCCTAAGGGTTCTTGTATCTCATGAGTAGGTGAGACCTTAGGAGTAGTTTTTCAACTTGTTGGTGGGTGGATTGGGCAAGGTCAGGGGATTCCACAAGCAAAGGAAGTCCTAGAGACCCTAGGGTGTGGTTAGAACACCTGGTAATCCAGGGAAATGACCCAAGAGCATAGACTAGGCTAGTCTATCCAAAACCCCAACCCATCACTTGGGGGGATGAATATCATCCTATTTCTTCTCTCTATCCAAGGCTTCACTATTCCCTTAGGGGTTACATTTTTCATACTTGATGTCCTTTATTGCATGGAATGATATGTATCTTATGATTAATCTCTCCTAAGGGGAGATTGTGATCCTTCATCTAATTATTTCCTTCTCTCTTTCAAGATTACCCCTTCTTTAGAGTTGCATTTTACATATCATCATATCTTTTCTTGCATGGAATATTCCTTCATGTGAGTGCATTGTGCATTGATTATGTCTAATCTCTCCTTAGAGTTTGTGTAATTCTTCTCATTGTACCTACACTTTGGGGGCATTGATCTCTCTTATCCTTTCTAAGGTTCCACTTTTCCTTTGTTGAGTGGTGGTTGCTTATGATTTGATGTCAATCCTTGTCTAAAGTTGTTTGTTTGCTCAATGATTCTCTCATATTCAAGAGGTATTTATCCTTGGCTACAACCTCTTTTTCTCTTGTCAATGTTGGAATCCAATAACACTGAGAGGGGGGGTGAATCGGTGTTATACAAGAATGATCTATTTTAGCCTTATTAAAACATGCATACACCATCCAGTATACTGGTACATACATAATTGAAAGAAGAAAAGAAACCAATAAGACAATCATATAAATGAGAATCATAACACACATAAATATACGTGGAAAACATCAAAGAGGAAAAACCACGGTGGGATTTGTGACCCACAATATCAATCCACTGGCCATATAAAGACATATTACAAATATGAGGGGTCTACACTTGCAGGAAGGATTACAGCCTAGAGCACACTGCTCAATGACAAAAGGACCCTCACTAACTACATAAAAATTTAGATGACAATCTAGAGAAGTGTGAATTGCTAAGATAGAATCTTCTATGCCAGAATATAGTTCCGGTTTAAGCTCTATTTGTTCTGGTCTGAAACCCTAAACCCTTTACCAGAATAACCCTTACATAAATATCCTCACATACATAATCTCTCTGATATATTTGCATTATATTACATTTGCATATCCATAATCTTCTATCTCATGTATCTCACAAAATGATCTAATCCAATTGACCTGTATACCCTGTACAATTTATCATGCCTTATGTCGACTTACAAAGATATATACAATATCAAATTACATGTCGGCCAAATAACATAAATGCATAAATATTAAAACCAATTGCTGATGCTAGATCCAAGAGATGTCGGCCTCCAATACCGATAACCTTTTCTAAATCATATCGGCCTACATTGCTGGTAACCAAAGAAATCCTTTTGTCTTGCCAGTGTCGGCGCTAGTGTAGTGTTTGTGAAGTGCTTGCCGGTACACAACTGAGCGAAAACATGAAGCCGAAACACAAGACCATGTTGCCATCAATGACAACATAGTGAAACCAACCAATTGAGTGTCAACTACCAACAATATCCCCCTTTGACATTGATGGCAACACTCATATGAAAAATGGTCAAGATTTCATCTGCCAGTTCCATCCTATTAGGAACTGGGAAGGACAAATGAGAGGGGGTGGGGGTGAATCAGTTATCAATAAATTGCAACCCAAAATAGATTACTCCAACTTAAAACACAGTGCAGGTAAAACAGATTAACCGTTATAGTAATACCAGTACAACTTAATGCATGAAACAGAAAGAAAAACAACATCCACAACACATGACACAATGATTTTGACATGGAAACCCTATAAGGGGAAAATCCATGGTGGGAAACCTTACCCAAAATAAGATGATACTACTGCAGATAGTATGTGAATACAATAGTGGGGTTTGCACATATAGAAAGGTCAACTGCCTAGAGCTCACTGCTCAATCACAAAATTAGGAGTCTCATTGACTACACAGCTGGATGGTTAAATCCAATAATCAATGTACGACTTCAATTTAGCATCTTCAATGTTGGATTCAATATCGGTTTAAGCTTTGTGCATGAGGACTAAACACCTTCATGACCTTTAACATTATTTTCTTCAACCTTCAGATGATGTCTGTGTGATTCACAGAAGGATATGCTTGTTTTCACTCTTCACAATAATCTCAACACATATGCACACTTCTTCCAAATAATATCTTACAATTATTTATACAAAACTTAGACCAAACCATTAGGTCGTCTCCCAAAAGATATTACATTTAAATCAATTACAAAATAAGTCTTGGTGCAATACAATATGTTGACCTCAATAATTTTACACATTATCCAATCAATAAATCATTTCCAAAATATGTCATGCTAATCTGGAACATGTTTTCTTATGCCAGTTCATAACCTAGACATATCTATCGGTCAAGGCAAATATGTGAACCTGATCAGTCCGATATGCAAAATGCTGAATACAAACATCCAATCCATGTATTCGACATAACCTAATGATCTCCAAATGATAGAAAGTCATCATCAACTTCCTGAGCTGCCGGTGAAACATATACTGGTAACTATGCATAAGCCAATATCCATACCGGGACCACAATGTGTCAGTTCATCAACAAACCAATATAACCAGAGTGCCAAATCAACAATTTAGACCTCCAAAAAGATAAGTGTTGACATCAATGAAAAAACCAATACAACACATGACAAAGTCATCCATAATACCAACAATCTCCTCCTTTGGCATTGATGGAAAAACTAGATGGAAAAACATCTAAGTGCCAAAAACAGAATGCCAACAATCTCCCCCTAAATAGATCAACACAAAGTTCTGTACTGAAAACATAAACAATATAACCAAAACCAAAATACATCTCTCCCCAATATTCAAAGTACAGTGTTTTTCCATAGACATCTCTCCCCCTTTGAAATCAAATGCCAAAGCAGTTAAAAATTAAAATCGGAACATAACATACAACTAACTACTCCCCCTGAGTAGTAGCTCTCCTTCATCAAACCGAAAAAAAGATTTTTTCAGTTAGTCCCCGCTGGTTTGATGTCAATCTGCATCATTTAAGTCTCTGTCGGTGGGGTGATTACCTTAAGCTTCTCTCTGAGATATTGAAATGTTTCCTTAGGAAAAATCTTTGTAAAAATATCTGCAATTTTCTCTTTAGTGTTCACATAAACCAATGTCACTTCATTTGCTTCAACGTTTTCTTTCAGAAAATTATACTTAATAGAAGTATGCTTTGTTTTAGAGTGAAATACCAGAATATTTGATATATCTATTACTGTTGAGTTTTCATAGTAAATAAGTATCGGTTCATTACATTTTACCTTGACATCCTTCAACATTTGCTTGATCCATAATACCTGAGTACAATTAGTTGTTACTGCAACTAATTCTGCCAGTGCTGTAGATAATGATGTGCAAGTCTGCTTCTTGTTGATCCATGAAACTAATCTTCTGCCAAGAAAGAATGCGCCACCAATGATACTCTTTCTCTCATCCACATCTCCTACCCAATTTGCATTTGTATACGTACATAACTCAAAATTGTCATCCTTAGGATACCATAAACCAAGATTTGTTGTGCCTTGTAGGTACCGAAAAATCCTTTTTACTGCAATTTCATGATTTTCTTTAGGATTGCTTTGAAATATTGAAAAAATACATACTGTATTCATTATATCAGGTCTAGTTTGTGTCAAATACAGTAATCCTCCAATCATAGATTTGTACCTTGTTGGATTTATATGTGGTGAATCATCCTTTGATGTTGATTTATTAGTTGTAGTCATAGGAATGCTTACTGATTTGGAGTTTTCCATTCCAAATTTCTTCAAAAGTTCCTTCAAGTATTTTGTTTGACAAATGAATATACCTTTATCTGTTTGAGAAATATACAAACCTAGAAAAAATTTCATTTCTCCAATCATAGACATTTCAAATTCTTCCTTCGTCTTATTAGCAAAATCTTTGCATAACTCTTTTTATCCTCCAAAAATGATATCATTCATAAATACTTCAATAATCAAAATGTTATCATTGGTAATTTTATAATACAAATTATTGTGAGCATTAGCTTTTATGTATCCTAGCTTTAAAAGATATTTATCCAGTCTAGCATACCATGCTCTAGGACCTTGCTTCAATCCATATAAAGTTTTTCTTAATCTGCAAACCATATCCTTATCATCTGTTAATGAAAATCCATCAGGCTGCTCAATGTAAAATTCTTCTTCAAGATCTCCATTAAAAAATGCACATTTTACATCCATCTGATAAACTTTGTAGTTCTTGTGAGCTGCAAATGCAAGAAATAGTCTTACTACTTCAATTCTCGCTACCAGTGAAAAGGTTTCACTATAATAAATTCCTTCTTTTTGATAATAACCTTTACAAACTAATCTTGCTTTATTTCTGATTACTTCATTGTCTTCATTTAGTTTATTTCTAAATATCCATTTAGTTCCAATTATAGTTTTGTCTTTAGGCCAGGGAAGTAATATCCAAGTATTATTCTTTTCAATCTGTTCTAATTCTTCTTCCATTGCTTTTATCCAATGTTTATCTTTACATGCTTCAACAAATGATGCTGGTTCAACTTGAGAGATTAAACATACCTCTTGATTTCCCAATCTTCCTCTTGTCATAACACCTTGATTTTTATTTCCAATTATCTGATTTTCTGAATGATTCAATCTTACATACCTGGGTTTTTTTTTATTTCCATTCATAGGCTATTGCTCTTCAATCACAATTGAGTTCTCTAATGATGCTGATGTGACTGGTTCTTCATTTTGTTCTGCTGCAATCTATGCCGGTTGATTTATAATCAGTTCTACTGTCAGTTCAGATCTTGATTCTCCTCTAAAGTGTTCATCTATCTTCACATTAGTACTTTCAATGATTTTTTGCAATCTTTTATTATAATATTTATATGCCTTGCTTCTAATTGAATAACCAAGAAATATTCCTTCATCACTTCTAGGATCAAATTTTCCAATAGAATCATCTCTCCTAATATAGCATTTGCTTCCAAATATTCTGGAATATTTAAGAGTAGGAACATTACTGAACCATAGTTCATAAGGGGTCTTATTGGTTTCACCTTTGATGTGAACTTTGTTGAAAGTATAAACTACTGTATTCACTACTTCTCTCCAGTACATATGAGGTAGATTTTCTTCCATTAACATGGTTCTTGTTGCATCCAATATAGTTATGTTCTTCCTTTCCACAACTCCATTCTGTTGGGGTGTCTGGGGTACCGATAGTTGTCTTTTGATTCCATTCTCTTCACAGTATGTATTGAATTCCCTAGATGTGAATTCTCCTCCTTGATCAGATCTCAAACATTTGATTTTCTTACCAGTTTCATTCTCTACCATTGCCTTGTATATCTTGAATCTCCTTAAAGCTTCTAATTTCTCATTGAAAAAAGTAACCCAACACATTCTAGAATAATCATCAATTATTAGCATAAATTATCTATCACCCTACGAACTTCTTGTTCTTGCTGGACCATATAAATCAGTATGAATTAAATCAAGAATATTATTGGATTTCTCATAAATGCTCTTAAATATTGTTCTAACTTGCTTTCCCATTTGACATTCCTTAATACCGAATTATGAGGTTTCACAATTTTAGGTAAATCCCTGAATTCCTTGGTTGAATTGATCTTTACAATGCAATCGAAATTCACATGACCAAGTCTTTTATGCCATAACCAACTTTCATCAATCTAAGCAATCAAACATGTCTTATTGCTGGTATTCAATGATGAATAATGATGAACAGTAAATACCCAATAGATACTAAGAAGGGGGGGGGGAGGTGAACCAGTATAGACAAAAACTTCCCTAAACAACTTAAACTGCAAAGACTCCATTGACTGGCAAATAGTATCACCGATCTAAAACAAGGCACTACCAGTAACACACAGTATGACTGTGAAAAACATAAACCGGTTCATCTAGATCATCTTCAGACCTAACATCTCATCTCAACTTCACCCATATGTTTAAGCAAGTAAAACATCATAAATACAATGACCATTAGATCAACATGCTTTACTGCTTAACAGAAAACACTGAAACATCACATGAAAAAGCATCACACATAACACACTGATTTTTCACGTGGAAACCCAACTGGGAAAAACCACGGTGGGGATGAATACCCACAAGTTTCTCTTGAACTCTTCTAAAGTTTGCTTTGTTAGGACCCTAGTCCTATTAAAGACTTTACAACAGGTTCTACTAGGAATTGATCCTGCTTGGGATCACCTAGTTAAGGGATGGCTAAATACCTAGTTAGAGGTTAAAACCCTGTTAAAGGTTACCTTATAAGAGGATTTTAAAGAAATCAATGATTTTGAGTCACTCTATTAAGGATTTACAAAAAGCCTGTTAAAGCTACCCGGTAAAGGGATTTTCCAACTACTGAAATGGTTAGAAGTCAACAGGTAATACACTGATCTGATAACAACACTGAATGCCAAGGCAGATCCACTTCAGTTCCTTTACTTATGCAATCACACTCTGCAAGTCTCTCCTCACTTCTCTGGTTTGGAAAGAATCACTTCACACACATTCATTTGCCAACAACATCAAATGAGAATCATCATTGACCTTATAGACAATGATTAGGTTGGTAGCCAAAACCTAAAACCCTAAGCATCTAGCTTAACAATACAGTTGGTCCAATCCTGACCGTTAAATCACATTACATAGGGTAAAACAATCTTGAGCAAATCTCAAGACGTTCTCCATCATTCATTCTTCACCGCTTCTAGAAGCTGATAACCCATCACATGCTCTCCACCATTTACTGTGACTTTGCACATTCTCGAGGTAGATAGAATTGATCTTCTTCATGCAAGATCCTCAAGGAAATTCTTCACGCGCATAAGGCTAACATGGCAACATGATCTGATCTTCATTTCAATGTTAACTCATCACAAGATGTTGTCAGTTGAATCACACAGACTTGAAATGCACCAAACAAAAACCCTAAAGCCGAGACTACCAACCGGTAGTCATATAAAATGAAACCCCGATACAAACTTTGCATATACCGGTTCACCTTTTTGTATAAACTGGTTCATACAATTATACCATTTCTCTTGCCAATTTTCTTTCTTCAATATACGAGTTCATACTTTAGCATATTGACATCAATGACAACATACAATATCATCATGTCATCCAACTCTGCACATTTGCCAACAATGTCCCCCTTTGGCATTGATGGCAATATACAAAGATATCTCTCTGCTTCACATCTTCTCCCCAATCTCTTCCATATTATATGTCTTCAATACTGCAGATATCTTCTCTGTTTCACATCTTCTCCCCCTTTGACAATAATGCCAAAGTGGAGGCACAAACATCCATGTTCCACTATGTTACTCCCCCTGAGGAGTAGCATCCTTCAACACACCAATCCTGAAAAGATTTGACAATGCAATACCTGACTAATGTGGAGCACATACCTTTAGTTCACCTCTTGAAGGGGAAGCACCCCTAATTCACCTCTTAAATAGAAAAATGTAGCCTTAGGTAGAGGCTTGGTGAATATATCTGCTAACTCCTCTTTACTGGAAACATGTTCCAATACAACCTCTTTGATCTAAACTTTCTCCCTCAAGAAATAATACTTGAGCTTGAAGTGCTTGGTTTTAGCATGCAATACCAGATTCTTGGAAATATTAATTGCACTTGTGTTGTCACAAAATATACTCATCGGTTCAGATACAGGGACTTTGAAACCACTTAATACATGCTTCATCCAAATTGTCTGAGTGTGGTTCATAAATGCTGCTACATATTTTGCTTTTGCTATAGACTGAGAGATACAACTATGCTTCTACCACGAAAAAAGAATGCACCACCGATTGTGCTCTTCCGTTCATCCACATTACCAGCCCAATCAGCATTGGTAAACACTTTGAGATTGAAATCATTATTGTATGGATACCACAATCCATAATCTATAGTTCCCTTTAGATATCTAAGAATTTGCTTGACTACTACCAAGTGGGATTCTCTTGGACTTTTTTGGAAACGTACAACAATGCCCATTACATGTGCTATGTCCGGTCTTTTGTGTACTACATAGTGCAACTTACCAATCATTGACAGGTATTCCTTCTCATTCACCAGCACTGAGTCATCTTCTTTTGGCAATTTACAACCAGTCATCATCGGTGTACCAACCAGTTTGCTGTCTTCCATGCCAAAGGTCTTTAACACCTCTTTCACATACTTGGACTAAGTGATAAAGATACCATGTTTCATTTGTTGAATCTGTAGTCCAATGAAGAACTTAATCTCTCTGATTAGTGACATCTCAAATTCCTTCTTTATCTCATCTGCAAACAAATGGCTCATCTTGTCATTTCCACCAAAAATTATGTCATCAACAAACACTTCTCAGATTAGAATCTGATCTCCTTCTGACTCCAAATAGATATTGCTATCTTCACTGGTTCTTTCAAATCCAATCTTCACAAGATGGGAGTGTAAACGTTCATACCATGCTCTAGGTGCTTGTTTCAATCCATACAAGGATTTATGTATCCTACACACCATATTACTGTCTTCTCATAGGGAAAACCCATTTGGTTGCTCTATATACACCTCCTCTTCAAGTATTCCATTTAGAAATGCAGATTTTACATCTATTTGATATGCTCTGAATCCCTTGAAGGCTGCATATGCAAGTAGCTTTTGAACTCCTTCCAATCTAGCTATTGGAGAAAAGGTTTCTCCATAGTCTTCTCCTTCTTCTTGAGCATACCCCTTACATACCAATCTTGCTTTGTTTCTTACCACTGTGCCATCTTCATTCAACTTGTTTCTAAAAACCCATTTGGTGCCAATAACATTTTTGTGCTTAGGTCTGGGTACCAAAGACCATGTACCATTCTTTTCTATCTGGTCAAGTTCCTCTTCCATAGCCGTAATCCAATCTTCATCCTTGTGTACCTCTTTAAATGTTTTGGGCTCAAATTCAGAGATCATGTAAGAATTTTCTCTGACCTTTCTTCTTGTAAGAATTCCTGCATCCTTATCCCCTATGATCTGCTTTGGATCATGATGTAGCTTTACATACCTAGGAATGATCTTGGTTGATTCCTCTTTCTTTTCCTCTTCATCCTCATCTTCATCTTCATCTACATAAGCATCTACTGGTGTAGGAACATTGTTACTTGTACTTGGTTGTTTCGCAACCAGTTCCCAGAAGGTTACATCCAGTTCATCTACCGTTCATTCACTACCAGTTTCCTTAGGTTTCTCAGTGGTCTCATCAATTCTAACATTGATAATTTCAACAATTCTTTGAGTCCTATTTGTTGAAACACTTGAGAGATTTACTCTTGGTGGAATACCCTAGGAATATTCCCTCATCACATTTTGCATCAAACTTGCTCTAGTGTTCACTCCTCTTGATATAACACTTGCTACCAAACACTCTAAAGTAGCTTACTACAGGAGTCTTACCAGTCCAATACTCATAAGGAGTTTTATCCTTACCTTTCTTGATGAGTACCCAATTCATAGTGTAGACTGCAGTGCTCACCACTTCTCTCCAAAAAGTGTGAGCAACCTTCCCTTGAATCAACATCATTCTGGTTGCTTCAACTATAGTCTGGTTCTTCCTTTCTGCTAGGCTATTCCGCTGTGGAGTCTGGGGGTAGATAGTTGCCTCTTGATGCCATTCTCTTCACAATACTTATTGAACTCACTAGAAGTGAACTCACCTCCTTGGTCAGTTCTAAGGCATTTGATCCTCTTACCGCTTTCCTTTTCAACTAGTGCTCTGAAGGCTTTGAACTTTCCAAAAGCTTCAGACTTATCTTTCAAGAATGTGACCCACATCGTTCTTGAGCAATCATTAGTAAGAATCATAAAGTACCTATCTCCCTGAACACTCCTAGTTTTCATAGGACCACACAAATCAATATGCACAAGATCAAGTAAATTATCTACTATGAAAGATTTACCTTTGAAGGTTGAGGAAGACATTTTCCCCACTTGACATTCTTTGCACAGAGGATTCTCCAGTTTGTTCAGCACAGGCAATCCTCTAATTGCCTTGATCTTACTGGCCTTCACAATATTATCAAAATTTACATGGTAGAGTCTCCTATGCCATAGCCAACTATCATGAAACTTAGCCATTAGACAATGACTGATATTAGTATTTAACTGAAATAATTTACCTTTGGTCTCCATATCGGTGGCCATCAGTTCACAACTCTTTCCTTTTATTTTGCATACTCGATCTTTGAATTCCAGAGTAAGCCCTTTATCATTCAGCTGGGCAACACTTAGAAGGTTATGCCTGAGACCTTCTACCCAATACACATTATCAGCACTACTTTTTCCATTTAAAGAGATGGACCCTTTGCCTTTTACCATACATGGTGCATCATTACCAAATCGGACTACACCTCCATCATACTCTTCCAGAGACAAAAAATTTCTCCGGTCACTAGTCATGTGGTGAGAACATCCACTATCAATAATCCACTCATTAGAATTATCAAAGCAGGAGAAAAGAGCCTTCTTGTCTAACACATCTTCATTAATGGCTACAAACACTATGTCTTCACTTTCTTCGTCTTTTGATTCATCATCAGTGACACCTTCATCGACTGCAACAAGATAGTTTCTCCTATTTCCTCCTTTGAACTTTCTAAACTTCTCCGATTTGTCCTTATTATCACTATCAGGAAAGTTGACAGAAATGTGTCCTATCCTATTGCAAGAAAAGAATTTCAAAGGGAGCTTCCTCTGTATTTTCTAGTTCCCTTAGGAAGTCTCTTAGCTAGAAGAGCTTCAAATTCCAGCAAGATCTCCTCATCATCCATATCTCTGCTTTGTCTTGGTTCATAGCTGGTACTAGCTTCTTTTCCCTTTCTAGATAGTGCAACAGATGCTCTAAAGGTTGAATCAATCTTCTGAACCCTACCATCATAACTATTTAGCTCATATGCGGTCAACTTAGCAATGATAGAATCAAGGGATACCTTTGTCTTGTCAATAGATCTCAACTCCTGAATATCAACAACCCTTATTGCATAGACTAGTAATAAGGATCTCAACACTTTTCTAACAATAGTGGAATCATCCATTGTACCTCCTACACTCTTGATGTCTCCAACAATAGTTTTAATTCTTATCCCATATTGTTGAATGGTCTCTTCTTCAACCATCTGCATGTCTTCAAACTTTCCTCTAAGGCTTTCTTCCTTAGCTTACTTCACATGCTCATCACCACCACAGATAGACTCTAGAGTATACCATACACCATTGGGATTGTCTTTATCCTGAACATCTATAAACTCAATATTAGATAGACTGCTGATAAGAGCTTCCATGACTTACCCATTCTCTTGAATTTCTCTTCTTTTATCATCATTGAGAGTACCGGTAGGAACAACATAAGTATTCTTAACATAGTTCCAGTGTTTTTGATTAATGAAAAAGTAGGTTTTGAAGGGACACCGAAACCCTTTACAAGCAAGACTTAAACAACAAAGCCATGAGAAACAGAGAGGAACAGAACTAAAAGGAAAAAACCAGTGGAAAACCAAAAAAAACCCACAAAAGCCGCAAAAAGCCAGCAGGCCATCCAAGAATTAGATTTTATCTAGGGCTTTAGCCAGGGTGCTGCTAATGTCTTGCAGCTCTTTGATGTTGTCTTTGAAGTTGGGAGGGTCCTTGGCCGCAGCAGGCACAACTTTCTTGATACTGGGCCTAGTTCTCTTCGTAGTTCTGCCTACTGAGGTAGCATCACAACCAATTCCAGTCTGGATGGTCTCCTCCTCCAGGTCAAGATCCACAACTGGTTTAGGAGTATGGTCAAAGACCTTGGCAATGTCTTCCAGGTTTTTGGTGACAACAAAGAGGATACTTGAGATAAATCCCATCAGATTTTTCATCACTTCTTTTCCCTCTTCCAGTGATTTTACCTTGTTCTCCATTTCTTGCTTCCAATTAATATGCTCTTTTTTTTCATCCTCCCTCTTTTTATCCGAATTTATCCCTTTCTTCTCTAGGTTTTTTAGGGTTTCATAAGTCCGTCTGTCGAAATTCATTCTAGCCTCCGAGAGCTTCTTGAGATTATCCAGGATAAGCCCCTCACCAGCACTTTACTTGTCCTTGCTGTCCCTTTCCTTAGTCAGGTTCTTCTTAGAGCCTTTGTTTGTTTCCTTCTTAGAATTAACTTTGGTTTTCTCATTATCCTTAGGAGTCATCTCCTCCATCAGATGGTTGTTGTCCTTACCAGGGTGATCACTTAGAATAGGGCTATCTTGACAAGGCTCATAATCTCCACTTTCTTCCTCATTTCCTAGCTCCTCTTCTTTCAAGTTGTCTTCACTGTTGGTGTCGTCTGTCTCCATACCGTTGCTTTCCTTGACAATGTCCTCAGTTTCCAGCCCGGGGGCGCTTTTCCTTTTCTTGTTGGATGACGCCTTCTCCTTGCTAGTATCTCCCTCTTCCATCCTCCTTTTACCTGGGGAAGTGGAAATCCACTTATTTTCCTGTAGAGCGAGGGTTTTGTAATGCTCATAGATGAGCAGTAGGAGCCCGCAGTGGAGAATCAGGCTGGAACGGTTAGTCCTATGCTTGTTCAGGGACCTAGAGAGGGATCGAAAAAGGTAGTAGGGCAAAGACACTTTTTTGTCATGTCTAAAATGGTTTAAGAGCATGAAGTGGTAGGTGTGGGCCCTGGAGAAGTAGCCTTCAATCATAATATACTCCATGATTGCATTTAGGACCCAACCCCACAACTTCTTAATGTTTGTAGCATCGTAGTAGCCCCCGGTAGCCTTGCCAATTTTGGCCCGCTCTTTCTCTTTCCGCGGGAACAAGGTAACCGTATTGTTGGAGACCTTGAGGTCTCGAAAGAAGTTAAGCTCTATGTGGGGCATTCTAGTCATAGTTGAAATAAGCCCAGTGTCCAACTTAAATTTAACTCCATAAAGTTTAAAAGAGCCATTAGACTAGTTTTCAGAAATCTTGGAAACAGCTAAGTTAACCCTACCTTTGTCATAGTCCTCAAGCTTCTCCATGAAGCTGGTGAGAGAGCCCTTCTCCAGCTTTTCCTAGACTTTAGGCATTTCTTTTCAGGTCGACGTGTTGTCAGGTTCTTTGCATCTTAGATCTCCTCCCATTTTTAAATGCAAGCTATCGACTCCGTTTCTCTGCGAATTGAGACCTTCTTTCCCGATGCAACTCAAATTTTTGCTATGAGTAACCCACAAAGTGTGCGGTAGATTATTTGAGATAGTAGGAGATTTGCTGCAGTGCCAGGTAATGATGTCCTTTTTAGCAAGGCGTAAATGATACTTTTTACTTGTCATAATTTAATTGTCCTTCTCTCCCCATATAACGGTCTTTTCTGATTATCTCTTTAATATTTAAATTGAGATGATCCTCGTGCCAAATCATTTGAGCGTCAGAGTTAACTCCAATATTCACTAAATAGTCAGAAACACTATTTTGCTCTCTGAAGGCATGTTGTATAATAATTTATTTGAAACTGGTGATAATCTCTCTAGCTTTCATGATGATATTCTCAACAGACCAAGAAGGCTTCGTTTCCCCCTTTAAACACTTAATAATATTAAGTGAATCCCCCTCAAGCCATATTTTATCATAATTGAGATTTTTGGCTATAATTAAAGTATGCAAGGCAGCGGAGGCTTCAACAAAATGGCTAGTTTGATTCCCCAGAGGACCAGCCACTGCCTTAAGGCAACTTCTAGCAAAATTCCTGATAATGCCCCCATATCTAGCTTTACCCAGATTTCCTTTAGAAGCCTTATCAAAGTTGGCCTTAATCCATCCCTATGGGGGGAAACACCAGACAAGACCTTCTCTGCCTTTCTCCTTGCTAATAGTGGTAGTAGAAAGATTCCATTTGTCTTTGAAATCCCGTTTGGCAGCAAGTCCCTGATCAGTACCATAGAGGCATTCAAAAATACTCCTAAGGATTTTGTCTGCAACCACTTCTGGAATAGCCCTTTTGTCCCTGAAAATCCTGTTGTTGCGCTCTTTCCATGTATTCCAAATAAAAAATGGCAGAGTGAGTCTCTAGGTCTCCACAATTTTAGGATTAGAGTTAGGACAATGCCATTGAAGCCAAGTGCCACCAAGAGAGTTCGAGAAGACCCAGCTCAGGTTCCACCTAGACAGGATGATTTTCCAGATGTCCTGGCTAAAAGAGCATTGGTTGCGAATATGGCAAGCTGTCTCTTCATCCCTGCAACAAAGAGAACACATGTTAGGAAAAATAAAGCCTCTTTTATGAAGATTATCTAGGGTTAATATCTTATTTTGGATGAAAATCCAAAAGAAGATGTTGACTTTGGGAACTAAGTTCTTATTCCAAACTTTAGCCTAGATGGGAGTAGCTTCCACCGGGACATTGTGAATAGCCACAACAGAGGAAACAGAGTCTCTAGGGATTTTAGCAGAAAGAGCAATCTGAAGGAACTTGAGATCCAAGCACTACTAGCTAAACTCAATCCAGTCCCCATTTATCTAGTAATCTCTTACCATTTCACTGTACCTACATTTGAAACTATCTTTCCAATCTTTAAGGATAGGGATTTCCTCTAGAGGTTTATCCAGGATCCATCTATCTTCCCAAAATCTTATTTTCCTCCCATCCCCAAGGTTCCAGGTTCTACCAGCAGCAGCCCAGCCTTTAGCAGATTGCACAACATTCCAAATGGCTGATCCATCAATAGAGAAAGAGTTGTCAAAGAATTCTTCCTCAGAAGATTACATATAGAGATATTTGTTTTTTCAAATAGAGTTCCATTCTCTTTCCTCCCCTTTGAATCTCCAAATTTACTTGGTTAATAAAGCTTTATTCATAGAACTAGTGTTCCTTAAGCCTAGCCCACCTGAGGCCTTAGGGGAGCAAATGTTATTCTAGGCTATAAGGGGGATTCTATTTTTAACTTCCACACCTGACCAAAGGAACTTTTTTTGGATTCTTTCAATAGCTTCTGCAAACTTTGAGGGGATTTTGAACAAGCTAAGAGTGCACACAGGAAGATTTTGGAGAGTGGCTTTGAGCAGAGTGACTTTACCAGCTTGACTAAGAACAACCCCTTTCCAGCCAGCGAGTTTCAGGTTGAGTCTGTCAATTAACTTATTCTAGAAGGAATCCTCAGGCTTGAGACAAAGAGGAAGCCCCAAATAGGTAGAGGGAAACTCAGATATGTTACAACCAAGAATCCTACCAATCCTAATTTGCCTTTGGGCCGGGGTGTTGATGAAAAATAGAGAGCTTTTATCCCAGTTGATTTTTTGACCAAAGGTAGATTCATAGGTATTTATAATGATTTTCATGTTTTTGGCTTCCAAGATGGTGGCTTCCCCCATGGTTATAGAGTCATCAATGAATTGTTCATGAGAGCAAACAACATTGGATGAAGAAGGTTTCAGACCCTTAATATTTCTTTCTTCCACATTTTTAAGGATGAATCTACCCAAGCATTCAACAAGAATGGTGAATAGGATAGGGGAGATGGGGTCTCCCTGTCTGAGACCTCTGGAGTTTTTGAAGAAACTAGACGGGGAGCCATTAACAATGATAGCAGAGGAGGAAGTTTCCATGAGTTGAGAACAGAGCTAGATAACTTTATTGCCAAAACCAAACGATTTCATGATCCTGAGGAGGAACTGCTAGTTCACTATATCAAAAGATTTAGCCATGTCTAACTTAAGGAAGAATCCCTGTTTACTCACCACTTTCAAGGAGTGGATATTTTCATGAATAGAGATAATAGAGTCCAAAATTTGTCTTTCGGGGAAAAAGCCATTCTGTTGGATAGAGATAATCCTTGGGAGAACATCTAGCAACTTGGAAGTCAAAACCTTTGAAAGGATTTTGTAGACACAGTTACACAAGCTGATGGGTCTAAACTTGTTAAGAGAATCAGCTCCAGGGATCTTTGGGATAAGGACAATGAAAGTGACGTTCAGTTCCTTGAGAAGTCTTTTGGAGTCAAAGAATTCCTTAACACCATTGCAAATGTCAGCCTCCACAATGTGCCAGAATTTTTGGAAGAAAAACATGGGGAAGTCGTTCAAGCCAAGGGATTTATCACCTTGAAAGGAAAACACTTCCTTTCTAATTTCAGGATTAGTAGGAATATGGGATAAGAGGTGATTGTCAGCTTCCGACAGGATAGAAGGGATAGCTTGTAATAGGGTATTTTGCTTACTGTAATACAGGTTGTCCACTTCACCCAACAAGGTACTGAAATGCTCGAGATCTTCCTTCCTAATGCCACAATCCTCTATTAGGACACCTTTATTACAAGTGAGTCTGGATATTTTGTTGGCTGCCCTGTGCTTAAGGGCGGTTAAGTGAAAGAAGCAGGTGTTTTTATCACCTCCCTTCAGGAACAAAGCTCTAGATCTTTGTCTCTAGAAAGTCTCTTCATTGGAGATGATGGAGTGGTATTTAGATAACAGATCATTTTCAGCCATCCTAAGATCTTCGGTCAACCCCACCTCTTGGATTTTATCCTGAACATACTTTAATTCAACTTTGACTTGAGTTTTGTTCTTGAATATGTCCCCAAAAATCTCTTTGTTCCAGGTTTTAATTTTGGCTTTTATGATGTTGAGCTTTTTAGCAATTCTAAAAGAGCCTTACCCTCCACTTCAGAGTTCCACCATTTAGTAATGCAGTCTTCCAGAGAAGGATGGGAAAGCCAAGCTTTTTCAAATCTGAAAGGGAAGTTTCTCTTAGCCAAAAAAGAGTTGGCAGAAAATGAGATGGGGAAATGGTCTGAACTGATTTTGATGACAGAACCAAGGGAGCAACTATACTTAGAAAGCCAGTTAGGAGAAATTAAAGATCTATCAAGCCTAACTTGAATCAAACCAGCTCTGGTTCTTTTATTGGTCCATGTGTAATTGATTCCCTGGAGATCAATATCAATGAGAGCTTGGTCATTAATGAAATCCATAAGGTCTTGTTTTCCATCAAGATGTAGGGAGATTCCTCCCATCTTATCTTTGTCTTTGAGCGGGGTATTGAAGTCTCCCATAATAATCCAGCTTTGATCAGCAAACTGGAGTCTGTCAGTGGCAAGGCTTTTCCAGAATTTAGCTCTCCCAAATTTAGTATTAGGAGCGTAGACATTAGATAACACCCAAACAAAGTTGTCCTTAATATGCTCAAGCAAAACCGAGTTCTTGATAAAGGCAAAGATGATTTCCTTTCCTATTATAGTATTTTTGTTCCAAAAAATCGCAGTTCCTCTAGAAGCACCTTCCAAGTTAGTTCCTATGAGTCCATTTTTTTTGAAAATTATGATCCTTTAACTTTTTCTTTAGACATCTTGGTTTCTTGAACAAGGACCACATCCGGTTTATGATCTCTGATGACATTTCATAACACATCCTGCTTATGGGGGGCATTTAGCCCTCTGATATTCCAGGATATAATCTTCATATTTTAACTGGGGATAGGGCTGACTTGATGAAACACTGTGTTCCATCAACATGGTTCTTCCAGCTTTCCTATTCCCTTTGATGTTTTAGGGATGGCCTTCCTTGCTTTTTATTTTGACTTCCAACATCCACCTTTTTCTTAATCTTGCTTCTAGTTGAGATTCCTTCATTGAGTTCCTCCTTGTTTGATATTCCTTCTCTCGACCCGGGTAACCGGAGAATCTCATCCAGCGTGTGCACACTTTGGGAAGGGGTTTTACAGAGGAGAGGCTTTGGGCTTCCGTTAGTTCCAGTGTTGAGCACCCATGCTTTTAATGTATATCTTCATTCTGTCTTTTCATATCTTAAAGTTATCTCTGTTGAACTTAGGACCTTCCCTCTTCATCATTAGAATAGGATCTTTTCCTCAAGCGGTTAAGCTTATAGCACAGAGGACCTGGAGGATGCTTTGATACCAATTGATGAATAATGATGAACAATAAATACCCAATAGATACTGAGGTGGGGGGGTGAATCAGTATAGACAAAAACTTCCTTAAACAACTTAAACTACAAAGACTCCACTGATTGACAAACAATATCACCGATCTAAAACAAGGCACTACCGGTAACACATAGTATGACTGTGAAAGACATAAACCAATTCATCTAGATCATCTTCAGACCTAACATCTCATCTCAACTTCACCCATATGCTTAAGCAAGTAAACATCAGAATACAATGACCATTGGATCAACATGCTTTACAGCTTAACAAAAAACACTAAAACATCACATGAAAAAGGATCACACATAACACACTGATTTTTCACATGGAAACCCAACTGGGAAAAACCATGATGGGGATGAATACCCACAACTTGTTCTTGAACTCTTCTGAAGTTCACTCTATTAGGAGCCTAGTCCTATTAAAGACTTTATAATAGGTTCTGCTAGGAACTGATCCTACTAGGGATCACCTGGTTAAGGGATGGCTAAATACCAGGTTAGAGGTTAAAACCCTATTAAAGGTTACCTTTTTAGAGGATTTTAAAGAGCTCAATGATTTTGAGTCACCTTGTTAAAGGATTTACAAAAAAATTGTTCAAGCTACCTGGTAAAGGGATTTTCCAACTGCTAAATGGTTAGAAGTCAACAGGTAATACACTAATTTGATAACAACATTCAATGCCAAGGCAGATCCACTTCAGTTCCTTTACTTCTGCAATCAAACTCTGTAGGTCTCTACTCTTTTCTCTGATCTGGCAAGAATCACTTCACACACATTCATTTGCCAACAACATCAAATGAGAATCATCATCGACCTTATAGACAACGATTAGGTCGATAACCAAAACCTAAAACCCTAAGCATATGGGTTAACAATACAGTCGGTCCAATCCTGACGGTTAAATCTCACTACACAGGGTAAAACAATCTTGAACAAATATCAAGATGTTCTCCATTGTTCGTTCTTCACCACTTCTGGAAGTTGATAACCCATCACGCACTCTCCACCATTTACTGAGACTTTGTACATTCTCGAGGTAGATAGAATCAATCTTCTTCATGCAAGATCCTCAAGGAAATTCTTCACACGCACAAGGCTGATGTGGCAACATGATCTGATCTTCATTTCAATGCTAACTCATTACAGGATGTCATCAGTTGAATCACACAGACTTGAAATGCATCAACTGAAAACCCTAAAGCTAAGACTACCAATCGGTAGTCATATCAAATGAAACCCTGATACAAACTTTGCATATACTGGTTCACATTCCAACATACCGGTTCACCTTTTTGCATATATCGATTCATACCATTATACCGGTTCTCTTGCCAGTTTGCTTTCTTCAATATACTAGTTCATACTTCAACATATTGACATCAATGACAACATACAATATCATCATGTCATCCAACTCTGCACATATGCCAACATTCAAATGAAAGATATTACCTTTAGTCTGATTACCGGTTGCAATCTCTAATCCAGTTCCGTTTATGATTTTTCATTTTCCATTCTTGAATTGTAATTGAAATCCTTTTTCCACTAACTAACCAACACTCTAAAGATTATGCTTTAAACCTTGAACATAATAAACATTGTTAGTATTGTGCTTACCATCCAAAGATATAGTGCCTCTTCCTTTGATCAAACAAGATTTGTCATCTCCAAATATTACTTGACCTCGATGATATTCCTATAATGATAAGAATTTGCTTTTATCACCAGTCATATGATGCAAGCATCCACTATCAATGATCCATTCATCCCTTTCTTCAATTTTTGTTGCTAATGCCTACTCTACCAGTTTGACAATAGGTGCTGATTGATCTTCTTTTATCGCAACAAATGCCCATCCACTATCTGCTGGATCTTCATCAGAATCATCTATAACACCTTCATCTGCATAGTAACATGACTTATCTTTGTTTTTCTTAGATTTGAATCTCTCATATTCAGGGTTAGGCTTATATGTTCTCTTTTCCTCATCTCTTAGTCTTGAATGTCTATCAGGACACCTAGATGCCATATGACCAACTTTATTGCAATTAAAACATTTGAAAGGTGCTTTACCTTCATACTTACTTCCTACTAGACCTTTAGGCATCTTTCTTGCAAATAGTTCTTCAAGTTCTTCAAGTTCTTCATTTTCTCTTCTGATATCTTCAAGTTCTTTTGCATAAAGTGCTTTCCAATCAGATTTGTCAGATGATGATGATTATGCTTTGAAGGCTATATCAGTCTTGATTGTAGCAGTAGGACCAAATTCTTCAAGCTCAAATGCTGAAATTTTTCCAACCAATGTATCTCTAGATATTGATGTATTAGGCATTGTTCTCAACTCATTAATAGCTGTCACTTTCATTTTGTAAGTCGGTGGCAAAGCTCTTAAAACTATAGAAACAATTTCATCTTCACTTAAAGATCCTCCACAACATTATATTTCTAAAACAATTTCATTAACTCTTTCCATAAATCTAGATATTATTTCATCCTCTTCCATTTTTAAATTTTCATACCTAACCCGGTAACATTCCAGTTTTGCAATTTTGACAGTGGAATCTCCTCGATTCAATGTTTCCAGTTTATCCCAAATAGATTTTGCTATAGATCTATTTGATAATCCCATGATTTACTTATCTGATAATGTGCTTAGAAGTGCTTCTCTTGCTTTGTAATCGTTCTCCAAGTCTTTAGCCAAGGTTGGTGGATTAGGGTTATTCTCATTAGGAGCAACATAGCCATTCTTTGTAACATCCCATATCTCTCTTCCAATGCAGTTCAGATGTGTCTCCATTCCGATCTTCCATATACCATAGTTAGTTCCATCAAGTTTGGGACTATCCTTCCTAAAGATATTTGCTGCCATAGGATGTCCTCAAGTTGTTAGGCTTCTGCAAAAAAAGGACAAGGCTTTGATACCAATTGTTAGGAACTGGGAAGGACAACTAAGAGGGGGGGGGTGAATTAGTTGTCAATAAATTGCAATGCAAAATAGATTACTCCAATTTAAAACTTAGTGTCGGTAAAATAGATTAATAGTTATAGTAATACCGATACAACTTAATGCATGAAACAAAAAGCAAAACAACAACTAGAACAAATGACATAAATATTTTGACGTGGAAACTTTATAAGGGGAAAAACTACAGTGGGAAACCTTACCCACAATCAGATGATACTATTGGAGATAGTATGTGAATACAATAATGGGGTTTGCACATGCAGAAAGGCCAACCACCTAGAGCTCATTGCTCAATGACTACATAGTTGGATGGTTAAATTAAATAATCAAGGTACTGCTTCAATTTAGAATCTTCAATGTCGGATTCAGTACCAGTTTAATATTTGCGCATGAGGAATAAACACCTTCATGACCTTTAACATTCTTTCCTTCAACCTTCAGATGATGTTTGCATGATTTGCACAAGGATCTTCTTGTTTTCTCTCTTCACAATAATCTCAACACATACGCACACTTCTTCCAAACAAGATCTTACAATTATTTATACAAAACTTAAGACCTAACCATTAGGTCGGCTCCCAAAATATATTACATTTAAATCAATTACAAAATAAGTCTTAGTGCAATATAATATGTCGACCTCAATACAGTTACACATTATCCAATCAATAAATCATTTTCAAAATGTGTCGTGCTGATCTGGAACATGTTTTCTTATGTTGGTTCATAACCTAGACCTATTTGTCAGTCAAGACAAATATGTGAACCCGATTAGTCCAATATGGAAAATGCTAAATGTAAACATCCAATCCATGTCTTCAACATAACCAAATGATCTCCAGATGATAGAAAGTCATCATAAACTTCCTGAGTTGCTGGTGAAACATATATCAGTAACTGTGCATAAGCCAATATCCATACGGAGACCACAATATGCCAATTCATCAACAAACCAATATAACCCGAGTTCCAAATCATTAATGTAGACCTCTAGAAAGATAAGTGTTGACATTAATAACAAAACCAATGCAACACATGAAGAAGTCATCCATAATACCAACACATCCTGCTTGCTCCCCCTGAGTTGAATATTCATTAATGCAAAATACTCCACATCTCCATATCTCCCCCTAATGTATACAACTCCTTTTTTCTTTTTCACATCTATACCACTCCCGATTTGATATCAATGCCATCAAAAATTATAAAAAGAATGTCAAAGATCCAAAAATTGTACAATGAACATCTCAAAAATATCTCACCGGACCTTGACAAATTTTAAAATTTCCAGATAAGCCTTCTCCAGTAGCTCAAGATAGGTATCTGAACCTATTTTAAATGAGCCAGAAAAAGATACAAGTCTACTTAATATATGTGCAAATGACTCTTTCTCATTTACCTCTACTGGTGTGGGTTTTCCCACCATATCCATACATTCTTTCTTATGTACACTAAGTGAATCCAACCGGGGACTCACCAAGCCTCTCGAAGTTCTGGCTCTTCTTTTTATTTTGTCTCTTTCCTTTTCAAGATAATAAATTTGGTTTTCCAAAATCAAAATTTTACCATCAATTGATGTAGTCAATGAAATCAATCTGTCAAAGGAATTATCTATATTTGCAATTTTCTCTTGAAGTTCTTTTATCTTCTTATCCACATTAGCTATAAGTATATCAGTGTTACAACATACCCTATAAATATTTGTACATTGCTTCAAAGAATTTTCTATTAGTTTTAGCTTCTCATCAATCTTCTTCTTCTCAGATTCAATCAACTGATCAAATGCAGCTCTCTTAGCCTGAGTGAATCTCTCTAGTGCTTGTTGGTTTGAAATCTGTTGTAAGGATTGAAAATCCTTTGAAATATGCTCACTAATTATTTAAAGCTTGCCGGATGGGCTTGCTTCATTTTCAATCTTGCACTCTGGGACTAGTCTTTGTAAAATAGTGATTGACTTATCAATAATCCCTTTATTTGTAGATCCATCCTTCAATAGTTTTTGTATTGCCATCATCATGAGTTCAGTGGGACTCATCTCTGTTATGTTTTTCTTTTTGACCTATGAGGTGTCGATTGACAACAATGATGGACCAACTACCGATTCCCTGTTGGATTCCCCTTTCTTCTCTTCTGAAAATTTATCCTTTATAGCTTTCTCACTTGCACTGGTGGCTTCACCACTTGGTGCAGTTTGTGTAACTGCCAATTCCTCTATAGGAACTGTGACCTAAACCTATACATTTGTATTTGAAGGACTGTTATCCTCAATATTAGTATCCTGCACAACATTAACTTGTTCAATCTCTGTATTAACCAGTATCTCAATATTTGTATGTACATTTGTATCAATTGGGGGCTCAATTTCCACTATCTTAATATTTTTCAAAACTGAGGGTGAAGTACCCATAATCCCCTTCCCTTTTCCTTCAATTGGGTTGTCTACAGTGTGTGTCTTGGATTCCGGTGAAGTAAATTATCCTCTGTTCTCTCCCAAGAATTTAACCCATGCTTTTTGAGTCTCCTTTATTATTTCATTTACCCTTCCTAGCATCAAGCTAGTTATTCTATGTTTTCTATTAGAGACTTTTATATCTGCCACTTGAAGTGTTCTTTCCATTTCCTCTGGAGCAATAGTAACACAAATAGATAATACCTCTTGAATCTTAATATGTTTGTCTTCTTGCATAGCTGACAATCTTCTAACATCTAACACATTATACAATTCAACCAGTATTTGATTTTCAATTTCTATTAAGGCTTTCTGATAATTATCCAAGTATAGTAAGACTGCTTCCTCCACCTCTCTTTGTTCATAATCCTCTAAGTGATCATAGTAAAACTGTACATTCTTCAACATGCCATCCTTATTGACTTAACCTACTAATTCTGCACAAGTTTTAGGTGGGATGATAGTCACATTATTAGATTGAATTGCTAAATCGATGTCACTCTTCTTCTTCCTCTTTACAGTACCGGATGTTGCTGAAGGTGTTACCTTTGGTGCTTGCTTCTGTGTCGGTATTTTGAGTGTAACATTTCTAACTAGTTACTTTTTAGCTTCTACCTTTGTTTCCTCTATTTACTTCCTAACAACCCTCTTAAATGCCAATAGTGTGTCATCCTCAGATTCAAACTTTGCAGTAACAGGGTCAATGTGTACTTCTAGATTCTTCCTCTTCCCGCCTTTCTCTGAGACAACACCAATTAATGCTTTTATGGCCTATGAGACCTTCTTAATAAATTTGCTATCCTTTCTTGCCGCCTTCTCTCTCTTCTTCCGGTTGAACTCTGTTTCAACCTCATGTGTTTTCTGTTGCACAGTACCACAAGGCTTCTCTGCTTCATCAATAGGTGCATCAATCAACATTTTTGCATAGGCATCAAGAATCTGTGCATCCACCTCATAGCCCATTTCCTTGATCCAAATATTTCAGGGCTTAACTACTTCCATAAGTGTTTCATCCTTCTTCACCATGAAGCATATATTAGTTGAATATTTTTCTACAATATTCTCAGGAACCCTTACCCTAGACTTCATAGATTTTTGAAATGCTTTGAAATATCCCCAAACTTTATCATCTCTCTGATTGCCTGAAGCAGCAATTGACTATTTCAATTGCCTCCCTACCAGGATGTCAAATTCCCATTGCCTCTTACCAAAACTAGGTGTATCATTCATGAAAAATAACATTAAGCAAACTATCAAGTTGCCATACTGGAAGGTACCCTTTTTTTCACCCTTAATTTTTCCTTGATTTATTAATAACTCATCTAGCATCCAACCGCATAGATCCAATTTCACATTCTCTCTCATCATTTTGTATGTAGCTAAAATGCAGGAATAGGAAGCATTATTCAGTTGGTTTAACTGATTTACCTTATACCAGATGATCATGCTACCTAATTTGATGTCTGTGTTGGTAATAGTACTCACTCTCATAGATCTCCTATCAGATTTTACGTCGGTGATCTTGTTCATGAAATTATTTGAAACCTTCTTGTCTGGATGTCGCCCAACTGATGGTAAACCAGTGATTGCCTAGATGACTTCCTTGGTAATTTTGTAGGGTCTGTCTAACCATATTAATTTCCCCATGTACTTCTCAAAACATACCTAATCATCTCATCTTCAAATTATGGATTGTCCAAAATGGTGGTAAACCCTAAGTCTTCAATATGCTTGTATACCAATTTGATCTTTTCAGATTCTCCCATTAGCTCACTCATATAAATGCCCTTTATTTTAGAAGTTCCCAAATCCTCAATGTAACAATGAATATATGTGCTAACATCTTCTACATAGACAACTCTCTCCGGAATGCGAGAAAATGCTCCAACCAAATCTTCCAGGGTAGCCACATGTGGATACCGCTTGAAAATTTGCCTAGGGCGGTCCTTGACCTCTACTACAGTCGAGTTTGCAACAAAAATAGGAATAGCTGATGATCATGCTTCCATGTTTAAAGATAAATACCTTTTGATCGCTCTCGGTGAAAACCTTCAACAAATTCTTCTAGACGCCGGTGAAATCGCTCAAGAAGAAATTTGATTTCTCCATAATGCCTTTGATCACTCTAAATGCAAGGTGATCAATAAAGAAGTCAATTCAACCTTTTAACCTTGGAGAAAAACCCTAATCTTCCATTGACATAAATGACTATCAGTGAAAGATACTAGATCTCGAATAGAACATATCCATGTCGGATAATAATTTCCATTATCTAGAACATCTTCTAGAACCTCTTTCTGCGGCATATGTGTTGGTATTATGGATGACTTCATCGTGTGTTGCATTGGTTTTGTCATTGATGTCAACACTTATCTTTATGGAGATCTACATTGTTGGTTTGGAACTCTGGTTATATTGGTTTATTGTTCACCAGTATATGTTCACCGAATAGTGATGATAATGAGGTATCATCTAGAGATCATTTGGTTATGTCGAAGACATGGATTGGATGTTTGGATTTGGTGTTTTGATTATTAGTCTAATCGGGTTGACATGTTTTTCTTTACCAGCAGATAGGACTAGGTTATGGACCAGTACATGATATCTATTCCAGATCAGCATGACATGTTATGGAGATGATTTATTGATTGGATAATGTATTGAGCCGACATATTGTATCGCATCAAGACTTATTTTGTAATTGATTTAATTGTAATATCTTTAGTGAACCGACCTTAACATTTGGTCTTAGGTTTTGTATAAATAAATGTAAGATCTCATTCATGAGATACGGTATGGATATGGCATGAGTGTGTGTGTATATTGAAGAACAAAAATAAGAAGATCCTTGTGCAAATCATATAAACATTATATGAAGCTTGAAGGAAGGTTATGAAGGTGTTTAGCACTCATGTTCAGAGCTTAAACTAGTACTGAATCCAACATTATAGATGCTATATTGAGCAGTACATTGTATTGGATTTAACCATCCAACTGTAGTCAGTGTGACTCCTATTCTGTGATTGAGTAGTGAGCTCTAGGTAGTTGGCCTTTCTGCATGTCAAGACCCTATTTGTATACACTTACTATTTGTAGTAGTATCATCTGATTGTGGGTAAGGTTTCCCACCATGGTTTTTCCCTTTACCTAGTTTCCACGTCAAAATCTCTGTGTCATGTGTTGTGAATGTTGTTTCTCTCTCTGTTCAATGCATTAAGTTTTACCAGTACTATTAGGATTCCCACAGATACTGAGAGGGGGGGTGAATTAGTATCTAACCGGTTTGTAGATTTTCTTGACTTAAAACATGTAAAGCATATTAATACTGTGTACTGGTAAACAAAAAGTAATGCAATAAACAGAGATAAAAACAACCACATGAAAAACACACCATAACACAATATTCTAACGAGAAAACCCAGTGTGGGAAAAACCTCGGTGGGATTTGTGACCCAGAATATTCACTTACTAGTCAATAAGAGAATATTACTGCTACAAGAGGGGCTTGCACATGCGGGAAGGCCGAGTGCCTAAAGCTCACTACTCAATTACAAAATGGTAAGTCTCACTGACTTACAAATTGGATTATATAAATCCAATGTCTTGTACTGCTTCAAAATAGCATCTACTATGCCAGATCTAGTACCGGTTTATAGCTCTACTTCATACATAAACCCTTAACCTATAATTCACATAATAGGTCTGCCTTATTTCTCTTAATTACATTCCTCCATACATTACATCTATATATTTTTTTTTCACAATGTTCTACAATGAACTCTCTTATATAAGAGTCATTTTACAACTTGCCAAGTCAGCTTACAATGATTTTACAATAATAAACAAAATATATTAACAACAAAATTCCTATCAGCTTCTGTGCCGGTATGGTTCCTTTCACTGCCGGTGCCGGTGGTCTGTGTGCTGGTGGATTGCCTTGCCGGTGTCATAGGATTGTAAGGTTGCCATCAATGACAAAACCTTCAATCACCTACAATGTCTCATTGGAGTGAGCAGTTGCCAACAGGTACTGCTATAGCAGTTAATCTATTTTACCAACATTTAAGTTTGGTTTACCGATACTAAGTTTAAGTTGGAATAATTTGCACTTGTGTTATAACTTATATACAACTAGTTAACAATTGATTCACTCCCCCTCTCAGTTGTCTTTCCAGTTCCTTAAAAATTGGTATCAGAGTTAGGTTCTCTTTTTGCAGAAGCCTAACAACTTAAGGAGATCCTATGGCAGCAAATATTTTTAGGAAGGATAGTCCAAAACTTGATGGAACTAACTATGGTATATGGAAGATTAGAATGGAGAAACATCTGAACTGCATTAGAAGAGATATATGGGATGTTACTAAGAATGGCTATGTTGCTCCTACTCCAAATCAACCTCATCCACCGACATTGGGTAAGGACTTGGAGAATGATTGCAAAGCAAGAGAAGCATTTCTGAGCGCATTATCAGATCAACAAATCATGGGATTATGAGACCGATCTACTACTAAAGCTATTTGGGATAAACTGGAAACATTGAATGAAGCGGAAACCACTATCAAAATTGCAAAACTGGAATGTTACCGGGTCAGGTATGAAAATTTAAAAATGGAAGAAGATGAAATAATTTCTGCATTTATAGAAAGAGTTAATGAAATTGTTTTACGAATACAATGTTGTGGAGGATCTTTAAGTGAAGATGAAATTGTTTCTAAAGTTTTAAGAGCTTTTCCACTAGCCTACAAAATGAAAGTGACTGCTATTAATGAGTTGAGAACAATGCCTAGTACATGAGTTTCTAGAGATACTTTGGTTGGAAAACTTTCAGCATTTGAGCTTGAGGAATTTGGTCATGTTGCTACAGTTAAGACTGAGTTAGCTTTCAAAGCATCATCATCAGCATCATCATCATCATCATCATCTAACAAAATTGATTGGAAAGCACTTTATGCAAAATAACTTGAAGATATGAGGAGAGAAAATGAAAAACTTGAAGAACTTGAAGCACTATTTGCAAGGAAGATGCCTAAAGGTCCAGTAGGAAGCAAGTATGAAGACAAGGCACCTTTCAAATGTTTTAATTGCTATAAAGTTGGTCATATAACATCTAGATGTCCTGATAGACATGCAAGACTAAGGGAGGAAGCTAAGAGAACATATAAGCCTAACTCTGAATATCAGAGATACAAATTTAAGAAAAATAGAGATAAGTCATATTACTATGCAGATGAAGGTGTTACAGATGAAGATCTAGCAGATAAGGGATGGGCATTTGTTGAAATAAAAGAAGATCAATTGGCACCTATTGTCAAATTGGTAGAGCAGGCATTGGAAACTAACATTGAAGAAAAGGATGAATGGATCATAGATAGTGGATTCTCACATCATATGACTGGTGATAAAAGTAAATTCTCTTCATTTTGGGAATTTAATGGAGGTCTAGTAAGATTTGGTGATGATAAAGCTTGTTCAATCAAAGGAAGAGGCACTATATCTTTGGATGGTAAGCACAATACTGACAATGTTTATTATGTAGAAGGTTTAAATAATGATCTTTTGAGTGTTGGCCAGTTAATTGAGAAAGGATTTCAGTTACAATTCAAGAATGAAAGATTCAAAATCATAAACAAAACTGGATTGGAGATTGCAACTGGTAATTAGACTAAAGGTAATATCTTTCATTTGAATACTAGTGATAAGACATGTTTGATTGCACACTTGATGAAAGTTGGTTATGGCATAACAAACTTTGTCATGTAAATTTTGATTACATTGTAAAGATCGGTTCAACTAAGGCAGTAAGGGATCTACCTAAGATTGTGAAACCTCATAATCCGGTATGTAAGGAATGTCAAATGGGAAAGCAAGTTAGAACAACATTTAAGAGAATTATTGAGAAATCCAATAATATTCTTGATTTAATTCATACCGATTTATGTGGTCCAAGAAGAACAAGAAGTCTACAGGGTGATAGATACTTTATGCTAATAATTGATGATTATTCTAGAATATGTTGGGCTACTTTTCTCAGGGAGAAATCAGAAGCTTTTGATAGGTTCAAGATATACAAGGCAATGGTAGAGAATGAAATCGGCAAGAAAATCAAATGTTTGAGATCAGATCAAGGAGGATAATTTACATCTAGGGAATTTAATGCATTCTGTGAAGTGAATGGGATCAAAAGACAATTATCAGCACCCCAGACACCCCAGTAGAATGGAGTCATGGAAAGGAAGAAGAAAACTATTTTGGATGCAATAAAAACCATGTTGATGGAAGCAAATCTACCTCATGTGTACAAGAGAGAAGCAATGAATACAATGGTTTATACTTTCAACAGAGTTCACATCAAAAGTGAAACCGGTAACCCCTTTTAAACTATGGTTTGGTCATACTCCTACTCTTAAATACTTTAGAATATTTGGAAGAAAATGCTATATTAGAAGAGATGATTATATTGTCAAATTTGATCCTAGAAGTGATGAAGGAACATTTCTTGGTTATTCATCTAGAAGCAAGGCATATAGATGTTTTGCATAAAATCATTGAAAGCACTAATGTGAAGATAGATGAACATTTTAGAGGAGATTCAAGGTCTATAGATTTTGAAATGACAGTTGAAATAATTATAAATCAACTAGCACAAATTGCACTAGTACAAATGTAGATCCAGTCACACCGACATCATCAGAGAACTCAACTGTGACTGAATAAAAACAACATGTGAATGTAAATAAAAATGAACCCAGGTATGTAAGATTGAATCATTCAAAGAATCAAATAATTTGAAATAAGAATCAAGGTTATATGACTAGAGGAAGATTGATAAATGAAGAGGTACGCTTAATTTCTCAAATTGAACTAGAATCTGTTATTGAAACATGTACAGATGAACATTGGATAAAAGCAATGGAAGATGAATTAGTACAAATTGAAAATAATTATACTTGGACATTGGTTCCCCAACCTAAAGACAACTGTAATTGGAACTAAATGGGTATTTAGGAATAAACTTAATGAAGATGGTGAATCGATCAGAAACAAAGCAAGATTAGTTTGTAAAGGTTATTCATAGAAAGAAAGAATTGATTATAATGAAACCTTTGCATCAGTAACTAGAATTGAGGCAATTAGACTATTTCATGCATTTGTAGCTTATAAGAACTATAAAGTTGATCAGATGGATGTAAAATGTGCATTTTTGAATGGAGATATTGAAGAGGAAGTTTACATTGAACAACCTAATGGATTTTCATTGACAGATGATAAGGATATGGTTTGTAGGTTAAGGAAATATTTATATGGATTGAAGCAAGCTCCCAGAGCTTGGTATGCTAGATTGGATAAATATCTTTTGAAGCTTGGTTACACTAAAGGTAATGCTAATAGTAATTTGAATTACAAAGTTACTAATGACGACATTTTGGTTATTGAAGTATTTGTGGATGACATCATTTTTGGAGGTGAAGATGGATTATGTAAAGACTTTGCTAACAAGATGCAAGAAGAATTTGAAATGTCTATGATTGGAGAGATAAAAGATTTTCTAGGTTTGGAAATTTCACAAATGGATAAAAGTATATTCATATGTCAAACAAAATACTTGAAGGAAATTTTAAAGAAATTTGGTATGGAAAACTCCAAACCGATGAGTACTCCTATGACTACAACTAATAAATTGACATTGAGGGATGATTCAGCTCCTATTAATCTGACAAGATACAAATCTATGATTAGAGGTTTACTCTATTTGACAGAAACAAGACCTGATATAATGAATGCAGTATGTATTATTTCAAGATTTCAAAGAAATCCTAAAGAAAATCATGAATCAATAGTAAAAAGGATTTTCCGATACCTAGAAGGCACAACAAATCTTTGTTTATGGTATCCTAAGAATGAAAATTTTGAGTTATGTGCATATGCAAATTCTAATTAGGCAAGAGATGTAGATGACATAAGTGTTAGGTCCCAGAGGCAACTGAGAGGGGGGTGAATTAGTTGTCTATTAATTTCAAACCAAAACTAACTTAACCAAACTTAGTGCATAATACCAGTAAACCAATCTTTAATGCCGGTAGACAGTTTAATAGTTAATTGCAATACCGGTAAAGTTTAATGCATGAAACAAAAAGACAAATAACATACACAACACATAACACAGTTATTTGTATGTGGAAACCCTGTAAGGGGAAAAACCATGGTGGGAATCCTTACCCACAATCAGATGATACTACTGTAGATAGTATGTGTGTACAATATGGGGTCTGAACATGCAGAAAGGCCAACTGCCTAGAGTTCACTGCTCAATCACAAAATGGGAGTCACATTGACTACAATTGAATGGTTAAATCCAATGATAATGTATTGCTCAAAATAGCATCTTCATATGCTGGATTCAGTACCAGTTAAGCTCAGATTGTTTTCTTCATACCTTCCTTGAATCTTCAAATGATGTCTGTGTGTATAGCTCTTCTTATATTCACATATACCTTATTACAATCCTTTTACCACCTCTCTACTACTACTTCTTAATCTCAAAAATGAGATCTTACATATATACCAAAGCCTAAGACCAAATGTGTAGGTTGGCTTACAAAGAATATTACAATTAAATCAATTACAAATGAATCAATATGCGATGCATCATGTTAGCTCAATGCATTTACAATAATAATCAATCATCTCCATAACATGTCGTGTTGATAATGCTTGGCGGTCCATAACCTAGACCTATTTGCCGGTAACAACAAATATGCAAGCTCGATTGTACCAATAATAAAATCACCAAAACCAAGTGTCCAAATAATGTCTTTGACATAGCCAAGTAGTCTCCAAGTCATTCCAAGTGTCGGTGAACAATATAACCTGTCGGTGAACCAGATACCATTGATTGTTCTTAAGTCACTGAATCATGCCGGTGAACATAATCAAGAATCTCCACAAGGATAAGTGTTCTCAAGAGTTGACAAGTGTTGACATCAATGACAAAACCAATGCAACAAATCCAAAATACCAATAAGAAATAGTACCACTGGCAGTGCATTCTTTCTTGGCAGAAGATTGATTTCATAGATCAACAAGAAGCAGACTTGTACATCATTATCTACAGTAGAAGTAGAATATGTTTCAGCAACAACTAATTGTACTTAGGTATTATGGATTAAGAAAATGTTGAAGGATATAAAGGTAAAATTCAAAGAATCGGTAATTATTTATTGTGATAATTCAACAGCAATTGATATATCAAAGAATCTGATATTTCACTCTAAGATAAAGCATGTTTCTACTAAGTATAATTTTCTGAAAGAGAATGTTGAAGCAAATGAAGTAAGATTGGTTTATGTGAATACTAAAGAGAAAATTGTAGATATCTTTACGGAAACATTTGAATATCTTAGAGAGCATCTTGGGGTAATTTTCCCACTGACAAAGACTTAGCTATTGAAGATTGGCATCAAACCAAAAGGAACTAACAAAAATATGTTTTTTTGGCTTTGATGGAGGAGAGCTACTTCTCAGGGGGAGTAGTTAGCTGTATGTTATGTTTCAAATTCTTAACTGCTTTGGCATTTGATGTCAAAGGGGGAGAGATGTACTCTTTGGAGAGATGTATTTGGTTCTGGTTTCTGTTCTTGGTACAAAACTTTGTAACAAACTTTGTATTGATTTATCTTTGGGAGATTGTTGGTTTATTAGTTTTTGGCATTCTGTTTTTGGCACTTAGATGTTTTTCCATCTAGTGTTGCCATCAATGCCAAAGGGGGAGGTTGTTGGTATTATAGATGACTTCATCGTGTGTTGCATTGGTTTTGTCATTGATGTCAACACTTATCTTCATGGAGATCTACGTTGTTGGTTTGACACTCTGGTTATATAGGTTTATTTTTCACTGGCATGGTTAGTGGCTTATGCATAGTCACTGGTATATGTTCACTAACAGGTTATAATGTTCACTGACAGTGATGATAAATCAGTATCATCTGGAGATCATTTGGTTATGTTGAAGACATGGATTGGATGTTTGGATTTGGTGTTTTTCTTATTGGTCTAATCGGGTTGACATGTTTGCCTTTACTGACAGATAGGACTACGTTATGGACCAGTACATGATATCTATTCCAGATCAACATGACACGTTATGGAGATGGTTAATTGATTGGATAATGTATTAAGCTGACATATTGTACTGCATCAAGACTTATTTTGTAATTGATTTAATTGTAATATCTTTAGTGAGCCGACCTTAACATTTGGTCTTAGCTTTTGTATAAATAAATGTAAGATATCATTCGTGAGATATGGTATGGATATGGTATGAGTATGTGTGGATATTGAAGAGAAAAAATAAGCAAATCCTTGTGCGAAGCATACAGACATTATCTGAAGGTTGAAGGAAGGTTATGAAGGTGTTTAGCACTCATGTTCAGAGCTTAAACTGGTACTGAATCCAACATTGCAAATGCTATTTTGAGTAGTACATTGTATTGGATTTAACCATCCAACTATAGTTAGTGTGACTCCTATTTTGTGATTGAGTAGTGAGGTCTAGGAGGTTGGCCTTTCTGCATGTGCAGATCCCATTTGTATACACTTACTATTTGCAGTAGTATCATTTGATTGTGGGTAAGGTTTCCCACCATGGTTTTTCCCTTTACCGGGTTTCCATGTCAAAATCTCTATGTCATGTGTTGTGAATGTTGTTTCTTTTTCTGTTCCATGCATTAAGTTTCACCGGTACTGCTATAAAGTTGGCTTGATGATGATTGTAATGTACTCATCATTTATTGTCATTGATGAAACACTCTCACACACACATATGATTATATTGACTGCCGGTGTAACTTCAATTGTTTACTCTGTCAACCAATATGCTAGAGGTTATTCTAAGAGGTTTATCTCTAATCGGTACTTTGTGTCAACTAATATGTGCATAAGAGATAGTTTGTGATTATACTAAGTCAACATCAAGATGAAGATGAAGATGAACATCAAGATGGAGATCAAGCAAAGATTTAAGGACAATGGTTCATATATTTTATTCAAGCCAGTATTTGATTGTTCCAACTAGTATTTGGTAATTTTGTGATGAGTTACCAACACCAACTGCTTGGTGGCAATTTTCATGATGAGTTATGATCACTTATCCAGATACACTGCACCTAGGAAATTGTGTTATGATTTCTTAAGGCCGACATGAAATCAAAAGGTCTATATATTGACATCACAATGAATTATTTGATATAGTGAAAAGTGTTATGTTATGTGTGAAAAGAAAGAGAGTTAAGTTGCAGAGTATGCATAAGAGCAGCGTTGGATATGTTTAGAAGGATCCGATTAAGCAAGTATTGTGTTACTTAGAACAGATCAAACCATTCTTGTTGTTTTCTAACCATTACAACATAATCAAATCCCCTAACCGAGTAATCTCTAACAAGCTTCAATGTATAAATTATTTAACAGGGTGATCCATTAGTTTGGATTCAGAAACCCTCCACCGAGGTTACTCCTAACAGGGTACTACCTTTAACAGGGTATAAGCTTCTAATCAAGCTTTGGGATCTCTAACAAGATTCACTCCTAGTAGAGAACTTTGTAGACCTTAACCAGTTAGTTATCTATTACTGTAGATAGTTAACTCTTGAGTTCCATCTCACTGTGGTTTTTACCTATTTGGGTTTGTTAGGTCCCGAAGAAAACTAAGAGGGGGGGGGGGGGGTGAATTAGTTGTCAAATAAATTCAAACCAAAAACAACTTAACCAACTTAATGCTTAATACCGGTAAACTAGTTAAGTATGCCGGTAGATAGTTTTAACAATTAATTGCTATACAGGTAAAGATTAATGCATGAAACATAAACACAAAGTCATCCACAACACATGACACCAATATTTGTATGTGGAAACCCTATAAGGGGAAAAAACATGGTGGGAAACCTTACCCACAATTAGATGATACTCCTGCAGATAATAAGTGTACATAAATGGGGTCTGCACATGTTGAAAGGCCAATAGCCTAGAGCTCACTGCTCAATCACAAAATGGGAGTCACACTGACTACAGTTGGATGGTTAAACCTAATAAGAATGTACCGCACAAAATAGCATCTTCATATGCTAGATTCAATACTGGTGTAATACTGATATGCTTTCGCAAAAACCTAGCTTCAACTTCAAATGATGTCTATGTGTATTGCACTACTTAATCTCGCATATACCTTCACACAATTCTATTTCGCATTCCACACTTGATCTTACAAATAAGATCTTACCTTTATACCATAACCTAAGACCAATTTTAGTAGGTCGGCTCTATAAGATATTACAATAAAAACATTTTACAAATAATATAATATCCGATGCAATAACCGATTGAACATGTCAGCTTAATGCATTTACAACAATAATTAATCATTTCCATAGCGTGCCATGCTGATCTGGAAAAGATAAACTTTCTGGTGTAACCCTAGGTAACCCTGGACCTATTTGCTGGTAAAAGCAAATATGCAAATATGAATATACCAATGATTAATCCATTAAGATAAGATGTCCACATGATGTCTTTGATATTACCAAGTGTCTTCCATATCATTCCAAGTGTCGGTGATCATTATATCCTGCCGGTGAACCATATACCAGTAACTGTGCAATAGTTACTTGCTTGTCGGTGAATGCTGTTGGATCTCCAAAGTGCTAGTGTTTTAGTAGGTGTTGACATCAATGACAAAACCATACGAAAATACCAACAATCTCCCCCTTTGGCATTGATGGCAACACAAGATAGAAAAACCATCAAAGTGCCAAAACAAAAATGCCAAAAACCAACAATCTCCAAAAAGATCATAACCAGAATACAGAGAGTAATAGTCTCTCCCAAACAACAATCTCTCCCCCTGGGAGCAACATGTGTTATCCAAAGTTCCTCAAAAGATAATGTGTTTTTCCATAGATATCTCTCCCCCTTTGAAATCAAATGCCAAAGTTATAATAAAACTAAGTTCATATACAAAATACCAATCAATTCAATATACCAACTACTCCCCCTGAGAAGTAGCTTCCTCATCAAAGACTGGAGTAAAAGATTTGTCTAATAGTTCTACCAGTTGATGACAATTATCGACTGTTTAAGTCTCTACTAGTGGTGGTATGACTCCAAGCTGATCTATGAGATATTCAAAAGTCTCCTTAGGTAAAGGTTTTGTAAAGATATCTGCAAGTTGTTCTTTAGTATTCACATAAACCAGTTTTATCTCCTTTTCTTCAACTTTTTCCCTTAGAAAATTCAGTTTGATAGAAACATGTTTTGTTTTAGAATGTAGTACTGGATTCTTAGATATATCAATTGTTGCAATGTTATCATAATATATAGTAATAGGTTCCTTGCATTTTACCTTTATGTCTTTCAACATTTGCTTAAGCCATAGTACCCATGTACAGTTAGTTGTTGCTGCAACATATTCTGATTCTGTTGTTGATAAAGATGTACAACTCTGTTTCTTACTCTATCAAGAAACTAGTTTGTTTCCAAGAAAGAATGCTCCGCTGGTGGTGCTTTTTCTATCATCCACATCTCCTTCCCAATTTGCATCTGTGTATGCACAAAATTCAAAGTTTTCATCTCTAGGATACCATAGTCCAAGATTTATAGTGCCTTGTAAGTATCGGAAAATCTTTTTTACTACTGATTCATGATTTTCTCTAGGATTACTTTGAAATATAGAAACAATACATACTGCATTCATAATATCAGGTCTGGTTTGTGTCAAATACAGTAAACCTCCTATCATAGATTTGTATCTAGTTGGATTAACAGGTGTAGATTCATCCCTTTGAGATAATTTTTCATTTGTAGTCATAGGTGTGCTTACCGGTTTAGAGTTCTCCATCCCAAATTTCTTTAGTAACTCTTTCAAGTATTTGGATTGACTCAAGAATATACCTTTATCAGTCTATAAAATCTGCAATCCTAAAGATAATTTTATTTTTCCAATCATAGACATTTCAAATTCTTGCTGCATTTTACTAGAAAATTCCTTACATAAACCATCTTCTCCTCCAAAGATTATATCATCAACAAATACTTCTATAATCAAGATGTCATCATTAGTTATTTTGTAATATAAATTGTTGTCTGCATTTCCTTTAGTAAAACCAATCTTTAAAAGATACTTATCCAATCTTGCATACCAAGCTCTTGGAGCTTGTTTTAATCCATACAAAGCTTTTCTTAACCTACAAACCATATCATTGCCATCTGTCAAACAAAATCCATCAAGTTGTTCAATTTATACTTCCTCTTCAAGATCTCCATTCAAAAATGCACATTTAATAACCATTTGATGAACTTTGTAGTTCTTGTGTGCTGAAAAAGCCAAGAATAATCTGACTCCCTCAATTCTAACTACCGGTGCAAAGGTTTCATTGTAATCAAATCCTTATTTTTGAGAATATCCCTTACACACTAGTCTTGCTTTATTTCTGACAACCTTACCATCTTCATTAAGTTTGTTTCTGAATACCCATTTGGTTCCAATTACATTTTTATCTTTAGGCCGGGGAACTAATGTCCAAGTGTTATTTTTCTCAATTTGTTCTAATTCTTCTTCCATAGCTTTAATCCAAAATTTATCTTCACATGCCTCATTAATAGATGGTGGTTCAATTTGAAAAATAAGACATACCTCTTCATTGCCAATCTTCCTCTTGTCATAACTCCTTTAAATTTATGTCCAATTATTTGATCTTCAGAATGATTCAATCTTACATACTGGGGTGTCTTTGTTTGTTGTTGTTGTTCAATTATTGTGGAATCCTCAGATGGTACTGGGGTAACTTGATCTTCATTTTTCTACTGGTGGATTTAGTTTAGGTTCATTTGTCACAATTTTTGTTGCCGGTTCAAAGTCTATATACCTTGAAGTTCCTTTGAATTGTTCATCAATTTTTACATTTGTACTCTCAACAATTTTCTGCAATCTCTTGTTAAAACATCTATATGCTTTGCTCTTAGGTGAATAACCAAGAAATATTCCTTTTGATATACTCATCTCTTCTGATATAACATTTACTTCCAAAATTTTTGAAATACTTAAGAGTAGGAGTATTACCAAAGCATAGTTCATGAGGGGTATTACCGGTTTCACCTTTGATGTGAACTTTGTTGAATGTATAGACCATTGTGTTGACTGCTTCTCTCCAATACGAATGTGGTAAATTTTCTTCTGATAACATACTTCTTGTTGCATCCAAGATAGTTTTGTTTTTCCTTTCAACAACTCCATTCTACTATGGTGTCTGAGGTGCTGTTAGCTGTCTTCTTATTCCATTCACTTCACAGAATGTATTAAAGTCCTTAGATGTGAATTCTCCTCCTTGATCTGATCTTAAGCATTTGATTTTCTTATCGGTTTCATTTTCAACCATTGCTTTGAATAGTTTGAACTTTCCAAGTGCTTCTGGTTTTTCTCTAAGAAAAGTAACCCAACACATTCTAGAATAGTCATCAATGATTAGCATGAAATATCTATCACCTTTTAAGCTTTTAGTTCTAGCTGGACCACATAAATCAGTGTGAATCAAATCAAGAGCATTATTGGATTTTTCTAGAATACTTTTGAAACTAGCTCTAACTTGTTTTCCAAATTAACATTCCTTGCATATTGTATTCTGAGCTTTGACAATTTTAGGTAGATCTCTAACTGCCTTAGTAGTACTAATCTTCACCATGCAATCAAAGTTTACATGACAGTGTCTCTTATGCCATAACCAACTGTCATCTATATGTGCAATCAAGCATGTCTTTTCATTGTTATTCAAATGAAAGATATTACCTCTAGTCTGATTACTGGTTGCAATTTCCAAACCAGTTCTATTCATGATTTTGCATTTTCAATTTTTAAATTATAATTGAAATCCTTTCTCAACTAATTTACCAACAGTTAAAAGATTATGGTTTAATCCTTTAACATAGTAAACATTGTCAGTGTTATGCTTACAATCAAGAGATATTGTACCATTACCTTTGATTGAACAGGCTTTGTCATCTCCAAATCTTACTAAACCTCCATTGTATTCTTGAAAGTTCAAGAATTTACCTTCGTCTCTTGTCATATGATGTGAGCATCCTGAGTCAATGATCCATTCATCCTTTACTTCAACTTTAGTTGCTAGGGCTTGTTCTATCAGTTGAGTAGTAGGTGCCAGTTGATCTTCTATTATAGCAACAAAAACCCATCCATTGTCTGCCAGATCTTCATCAGAATCATTAGTCACACCTTCATCAACAATGTAACAAGATTTGTCTTTGTTCTTCTTAAATCTGTATCTTTGATATTTAGGATTAGGCTTGTATGTTCTTCTAGCTTCTTCTCTTAGTCTAGCATGTCTATCAGGGCATCTCGAAGCCATATGACCAATCTTATTGTAGTTAAAACTTTTAAAGGGTGCTTTACCTTCATACTTACTTCCAACTGAACCTTTAGGCATTTCCCTTGCAAATAGTGCTTCAATTTCTTCAAGTTCTTCATTTTCTTTCCTGCTTTCCAATCAGATTTGTCAAATGGTGGAGTAGATGATGTTGATGCTTTAAAGGCTAAATCTATCTTAATAGTAGCAACTGGACCAAATTCTTCAATTTCAAAAGCTTAAAGTTTCCCAATCAATGTATCCCTAGTTACTGATGTATTAGGCATTGTTCTTAACTTATTGATAGCAGTAACCTTCATTTTATATGCCAGTGGCAATCCTCTTAAAACTTTTGAAATAATTTCATCCTCACTTAAGGTTCCTCCACAACATTTAATACCCAAAACAATTTCATTTACTCTTTCCATAAAAGAAGAAATCCTTTCATCTTCTTCCATTTTTAGATGTTCATACCTAACCCAGAAGCTTTCAAGTTTTGCAATTTTGACTGTGGAATCTCCTTCATTCAGTGTTTCCAAATGATTCCAAATAGCTTTAGCAGTAGACGAATCTTATAATCCCATGATTTGTTGATCTGATAATGCACTCAAAAGTGATTCTCTTGCTTTGCAATCATTTTCCTCATCTTTAGCCAAGTTAGTTGGATTGGGCTGACTAGGTACAGTAGTAGTGTAACCTTTCTTTGTAACTTCCCAGATGTCTTTACCAATGCAATTTAGATGTGTCTCCATTTTGATCTTCCATATGCCATAGTTGGTTCCATCAAGTTTAGGACTGTTCTTCCTGAAATAATTAGTAGACATTGGATCTCCTCATGCTGTTAAACTTCTGCAAACGAGGACTAGGCTCTGATACCAATTGTTAGTTCCCAGAGACAACTAAGAGGGGGGGTGAATCAATTGTCAAATAAATTCAAACCAAAAACAAATTAACCAACTTAATTCTTAATACTGGTAAACCAGTTAAGTATGTTGGTAGACAGTTTTAATAGTTAATTTCTATACCGGTAAAGATTAATGCATGAAACATAAACACAAAGTCATCCACAACACATGACACCAATATTTGTACGTGGAAACCCTGTAAGGGGAAAAACCATGGTGGGAAACCTTACCCACAATTAGATGATACTACTGTAGATAGTAAGTGTACATAAATGGGGTCTGCACATGCAGAAAAGCCAATAGCCTAGAGCTCACTACTCAATCACAAAATGGGAGTCACACTTACTATAGTTGGATGGTTAAATCCAATAAGAATGTACTACACAAAATAGCATCTTCATATGCTGGATTCAGTACTGGTGTAGTGCTGATATGCTTTCACAAAAACCTAGCTTCACCTTCAAATGATGTCTGTGTGTATTGTACTGCTTAATCTCGCATATACCTTCACACAATTCTTTTTTGCATTCCACACTTGATCTTACAAATAAGATCTTACCTTTATACCATAACCTAAGACCAATTTTAGTAGGTCGGCTCTATAAGATATTACAATAAAAACATTTTACAAATAATATAATATCTGATTCAATAACTGATTGAACATGTCGGCTTAATGCATTTACAACAATAATTAATCATTTCCATAGCGTGCCATGCTGATCTGGAAAAGATAAACCTGCCAGTGTAACCCTAGGTAACCCTGGACCTAGTTGTCGGTAAAAGAAAATATACAAATATGAATATACCAATGATTAATCCATTAAGATAAGATGTCCACATGATGTCTTTGATATTACCAAGTGTCTTCCATATCATTCCAAGTGTCGGTGATCATTATATCCTATCGGTGAACCATATACCAGTAACTGTGCAATAGTTACTTGCTTGCCGGTGAATGTTGCTGGATCTCCAAAGTGCTAGTATTTTAGTAGGTGTTGACATCAATGACAAAACCATACCAAAATACAAACAGGGCTTTCCCCGTACAAACACTTGTGTTATGGTGGATGCTTTACTTTTTGTGGATGTTGTTATATCATTTTGGATTGCATGCATTGTGTTTAAAAACTTTGTTAAGTTCATCTACCGATTATTGTTTGAAGTAGTTTTATTTTTGCTGTCACTGATTCACCCCCCCTCTCAGTGATTTTCAAGTCCATCAATTGGTATCAGAGCCTAACTTCTTCGAATCCTAATCACTTAGAAGGGAGCCTTGAAACCACCGTGGGGGACATGAGATACTTCGAGATGGCTAGAGAGCTAGAAGCTTATAGAAATGAACTTGAAACCCTTAGGGTCAAACTGAAAGCTTCAAAAGTCAAAAGGAGAGAGCTAACTGAACAACTATTAGAGATATCTGATAATAGTTCTTTAGATAAAGCCAATATTCATGCTTTAGCAGAGGAAGTTGAAAATTTAAATGGTGAGAAACGAAATCTAAGGAAAGAGCTAGAAGGTCTCACTATCCACATGAGTCAGGAACTAGAAGCCAAAAGAGCTGCTGAAGATCTTATCAAGGAAAGAGATCAAGAGATTACAAAGTTAAATGGGAAAGTGTCACTATGCATGAGAATTTGGTTGCTGAAAGAGAAGAAAATGAGAACCTGCAGCTAGAGCTTGAACTAGCATCATCTCTGAGAGAGAACCTGTCAAAGCATAATGAAGATCTTACCAAATAGCTTACTGAAGCCAATGAGAAATTGGAGAAGTTTAGGAGAAGTTTTTCCATGCTGGAAGAACAATTTCAATGACAAAGAATGAAGGGTGATATCTCCGGACTTGGTTTTCACACACCTAAAAAAATGTGAATCCTCAAGTACAAAGAGAAACAATCCTAAGAACAAATCTGCTCCTAAGATCAATAAGCCTACCAGTAAGAATGTCTTTAAACTTTCTTGTTTTGTTTGCCATAAACTTGGTCACATTGCAAATGTTTCTAGAGACAAACCTAATAGATATGCAAGTTACAATACTAATGCTAGGTATGTGTCCAAGAAATTTGAATGTCATTGCTTCACATGTGGAATGTACGGACATAGATTTGTTGAGTGCAGATATGGAGCAAACAATCCTATACCACACATGCATCCAAGACCAAATGGTGACCAGAGGAGGAGTTTTGACAACTGGGTAAACCTGAACTGGCATGGACAGTACGACAACCGGTTTAGTCCATTTGAGATGGAAAAGGTAACAAATGTTATTTGCACCATCTGTAATAACTTTGGTAATGTGGATATGAACTGTAGAAGAAGAATAGGAAGAGGAAATGTAGGACCCTGGAGATCATCTGGTATGGCCTATTATCACTGTAACAAATTGAGGAACTTAGTAGAATTCTATAGATCCAGAAATAGAAAACCAGTCAATTCTTCTAAGGATTAGAAAGGAAATCAGAAAGTTGACGTTGAAGAAACCAGAGAGGAAATGAATCAGATTTGGAAGAAGAAAAGTGATGACCCACCTGGAGAAGAAATTGTTCCTTCACCCAATGAAGAGAACCTTGCACCAGTGACTTAAGCCTTTTTAATGTGGATAAGGGGAGCTTAATGGTTCAAATACCTCCGGACCCCTTGTAAATATAAAAATGAGTGGGAAAAGAATTTTGAAACATGAAATTTTGGTAACTTTTTGTCAATATGTTATCAACCGGTTTTCCCCTTGAGTAGTGAAATGAGGGTTTGTAACCCTAACAGGTGAGCATTTAATGTAGTAGGTAAAAAGGATAAAAGCTAGTTTTACTTTGTCATTTAGAGCACTTGCTGAGCTGAGAAAGATTGTTTTGCTGTTAATTGCCAAATTATTTTGTGATTTGTGAAATTAAGCTGAATTGAAGGTTACAGAAGGTTGAACTGGTGTTCACTTGGGCATTTCAATAGGTAAACATGGCAACACACATGAAACAAGGTATTTCTTTGAACATTCTACTTCCAATCTTGTTCATCTGAAATGGCATCAACTTCAAAGATTGTAGAGAGGTCAATGATTACTTCTGAGCCTATGGAAGCTGTAAAGGCAGAACAGATGCATTACCACAAGTTTCGAGTGGAGTTTTGGTCAAAGGTGATTTGTCTAGTTACATTGACTACAAGATAGAAGATTTAGGATCTCTATACATTTACACACAGTTGAAATCACTTTGTGATGAGAACGGTAAGATTAAGACAAAGTATGCTAGGGTTTTTGAAAAAGGTTTTCATAATGCCACTTATTTTCTTGAATATTTTGAAGAAGCACATATTAGAATCATTTTGAGTCGAGTTCATGGAGAAAACATGTATTTAGAAAGAACTCACACAATTACAAAGGAAGTCATTTAGGCTATGACTGACTATTTTTCAACTAGTTAAGTACCTGAATTAAGGAGAATTTATAAGGATACTGTCTTCAACTTAACTGGTTCTACATCTGATGGGCGTGCTTTTTCCATTAAAAACATTAAAGACCTTGTAGTAAAACTAGTAGCAATGGTAATAGGCTACTGAGTATTTTACTCCAGTAGACTTAACAATGTTCCTTTAGTAGCAATTCACATAGCTCACAAAATGATTGTTGATAATGCAAATTATGATCTCTGTGAAGTTATTAGGAGTCAATTGTTTTTGAATTTGCAATCTATCAAGAAGGATAAAAGTTTGAAATTCAAATTTGGTCAGCTATTAGTTGGACTATTCTTTTATTTTCAGAACTTTCTACCAAGAATTGGAGACATTGAGTGGTCAAAGGACTCACTGGTCTCGACACAAATTAAGAAAAACATCAAGGTTGTAAAGAATACTTTCCCTACTGCCATGAATAAGTATTTTAACAGGTTCCAAAAGAAAATGAGCATGAGAATGAGACTACCAGAAGAAGTGGTAAAACACTTTGAGAAGGATATAATCTTCACTCTTACCACTAATTTTTGCATGATGCTAGCAATTGAGCCAAGAGAGGAAGAAATGGAAGACATGAGTTATGAGGTAAACTATGATCTATTGGTTGGTTATGCTAATACCATATTAGCATCAGCTTAAGACAAAAAGAAGTTAAAAGTGGACATTGCGGTAGTCTAAGATGCACCTGCACAAACCAGTACTGCACCTATTAAAAGTGCAAGAGGAAAGAAGAAAAAATCTAATGAAGCATCTCCAACAACAAAGAGTACTAGGGTTACCCAAATCTCCCTAACCAAAAAGGAATCAGAACCTAAAGTATATAATAAGAAGGAGACAAACAAGAGAGGCAAAAAATTAATTTTGCAACTAGACTCTGAGGGAACAAATTCTGATGAAGAACCAAAGAAGGAAAAAACAACTAACAGAATATCCAAGGAGGTTAAGGAAGTGCCAAAGGCAACTAAGCCTATTGATATAGCATCTTTCAAGCCAAAAACCCATTTTGAAAGAACAATGAATACACTAAGGAGGAATAGGTTTGACAATGTAAAAGAGCATTTTGATTCCTTCACTGAAAATGAGAAAGAGTAAGTGATTCAACAGGTAATCACTCATCTGTGTATTACAATAGATATCCACATGAACTAGAAAATGATATCACAAATTCTTTGTACACTATGATGAATACTAAGAGGGGGGGTGAATTAGTATGCCAAAAATCTTTGAACTAAAACACTTTAATAGTCTAAAGACAAACCAGTAAAACAGTTTAATAGACAGACCAGTTATCACACATGCAAACCAAAATGCAAGTAAAGCATTCACCCACAAAAGCAATGCAACCATAACACAAGATATTTGACATGGAAATCTAAATGGGAAAAACCACGGTGAGATGGAACTCACAAGTCACTATCTATAGAATAGAAACCAGATCGGTTAAGGTCTTACAATGTTCTTCACCAGAACAGATGTTGTTAGGAATCTCAATCTCTATTAGGAGATAAGTCCGATTAAAGACTACCTTGTTAGAGGATTTTAGATTCACAGAGGTGAACCACCTTGTTAGAGGATTTTACAAAGGCTTTTGGGCCTACTCGGTTAAGGGCTACAGACTTGTCAAAGATGTGAGTAATTGACAAGTATTTGATCTATCTAATAGCACAAACTGCTTGGTTAGATCCAATATTGCTCACTGTTAATGCATTCCAGCATTACTTCAGTCTCAATGGATGTGCTAGAACTAGTATGAGATGCGGAAGCCATTGTAGAGTATTTCAAGAACATGAAAAAATACCTTTAAAACATGAATTTAGGGCTTCCTGATTCTGCTTTATTCCACTCTCCATCGGTTGCCAAATCACCGCTTTGTGTTCTACATGACCATTTGCAAACTGAATTTGAATCTCGTTCAAGACTTGTCAATTTCTTGAAATCTTAGCTCAAATCACATTTTCTTCGCTTTGCACTTTGAAAAACTTTACTTCACTCAAAAATAGATAGTGAGAAATGATTTGAAATATGCTTTTATACATGTCTCTCATCTACCATCATTAATGCTCCTCTTTTAGGGCGTAAACCCTAATTTTCCTTTTTACCATTTCTGATCTTCTGTCAAGCGATAGGTATCACATACTAGTTAAGGTCTTTTACCGGTGTAACTAGGGGTTCACAATCATTTCACCGTTTGCTCCCCCTAAGCCTCTTTGGAGCTTAGTTTTTCAGTTCTGATATTTCCACACTAGGTGCAGAAACCAATTCCTCTTCCAACATTGTTGGTTTCTTCCTCCAAGTTTTGTTCATGTCTGCTTGAACTATTTCAAAATCAATTTCTCATTTCTGAGTGACTGGTATATCATCAGATATACTCTTTCTGCTTCTGCAGAATCTTGCAATGTGACATGGTTTGTTGCAGTGATAGCAAACCAATCCAGGTGCTCTCCAAGGTTCATTGCTAATGTTTCCATTCTTCCTTCTGCATGTAGCAACAGTGTGACCATGTCCATGACAAATCCAACAGTTTTCTCTCCATCCTATTGTCGGTTGATAACCATTGTTACCTGACTGATAATTGTAAGCATTAAACCAGTTAGGGTTTGAGTTCACAAAAGATTTCGGACCATCTCCTTGGGTCCTCTTAGGATATCTTCCGGTGTTGTTCATGACAAACCTCCATTCCGATACTTTATGCCCAAACTTGTTGCATGCATAACAATGACCATTGAACTTATTGGATCTAGGTACATTGTTGATAAAATAAGGAAAATTATTGTAGGCTTTGCTCCTACATACATTGGCAGTGTGTCCTTCTTTAAGACAGTTAAAGCAAACAGGTTTGAATTTTTGCTTACCTTTTCCTTTGAGTGTTGGTTGCTTCTTTGATGCTTCAACATTTGTTCCTGAGGATTCTCCTTCCTCATGTCTAGAGAAACCAAGTCCATTGGTGTTCTTTACCGGTCTTGATGACTCAAGGTTTTGCTCTAGCTTAACAGTACTTTTGCTAAACTTAGCAAGTATTTCCTTTGACTCAGAGAGTTCTTTGAAAATAGCATTATTTGTCTCCATTAGGTTTTCATTTTCAGAGATGGCTATGTTCAGTTCATCTTGTACTCCTTCCTTTTCCATTCTACTCTCATGAAGGTGAGCAGTCAGTGCACTAATCTCTTGTTTCAACTTGGAGATCTCATGATCTCTGTCCTTTACCAGATCTTCAGCTTTTCTCCGATTCTCAAGCTCTTGACTAAACTGGATAGTCAGTCCTTCCAACTCCTTTCTTAGATTGGAGTTTGAATCATTCAACTTATTTACTTCTGCAATCATAGCTTCCATATTTTCTTCATCTTCAAAACTACTTTCAGATAGCTCCATCAGCTTCTCTGCATGTTCTCTCCTTTTTGCTTGAGATGCCTTATATTTGACTATAAGATCATCATAGGCTTGCTTAGACTGAGTGAGCCATTAAGTAAGTTTCCTCAAGGTGTATTCTCCCATATCTCTTTCCAAGTGGTTAAACTTATAGAAAGGTAGGCTTTGATACCAATTGATGAATACTAAGAGGGGGGGTGAATTAGTATGCCAAAAATCTCTGAACTAAAAAACTTTAACAGTCTGAAGACAAACTGATAAAATATTTTAACAGACAGACTGGTTATCACACATGCAAACCAAAATGCAAGTAAAGCATTAACCCACAAAAGCAATACAACCATAACACAAGATATTTGATGTGGAAACCAAAATGGGAAAAACCACGGTGAGATGGAACTCACAAGTCACTATCTACAGAATAGAAACCAGACCAGTTAAGGTCTTACAATGTTCTTCACCAGAATAGATCCTGTTAGGAATCTCAATCTTTGTTAGGAGATAAGTTTGATTAAAGACTACCTTGTTAGAGGATTTTACAAAGGCTTTTGGGCTTACCCGGTTAAGGGCTACAAAATTGTCAAAGATGTGAGTAATCGACAAGTGTTTGATCTATCTAATACAAAAACTGCTTGGTTAGATCTAGTATTGCTCACTGTTAATGCATTCCAGCATTACTTCAGTCTTCTCTATCTCTCTCTCAGTTACAACTTGATCTTCTCAGATAAGATCACTCTTACAACAACTCAACAACCACCTTAAACCCTAGCACAACATAAACCCTTTCAGCAACAACTTAAAACCCTAGACATGATGTCCTTTTAAAGGAATCTGATTTCATGTTGGTCCAATATAATTTCATTACAATTTCCTAGGCTCAATTAATCTAGACATACTCAATAACATGACACAAAAAGCACCATTAGTGTGTCGACACCGTCAGACAATCAGTGGATTGGTAACTCATCACAAAATGTCAGTTGGTAACTCATCACAGAGTATTACCAGTTCATACAAAATACCAGTTGTCAGTTTGACAAAAATGAAGACTGGTAAGAATGTGTTATGCCACTTTGCTCCCTCATATCGCTTGAGATCTACGAACCGCTTGGGGTCGACATGTCGCTTCAGACCGGGAAACACATTCTGCAAAATCACCAATAGTCTAAAGACTAGAATACAACATACCGGTTGAGCTCTAGCTCATACATATAAAGGGGATCTCAATACAAGTGTGTATCCATCAATGACAATCACAACATAAACATCAAAAATGCCAACAATCTCCCCCTTTGGCATTGATGGCAACACTTAGGAAAAATTTTGACATCTAAGTGTTTTACAATAAAAAACATGCCATTAACAAAATTGCTCCCCCTAAGCATATACACTATCCCTTAACCAATACAATGTATAGCAATTTTGCATACAGAGCATAAACATTGAGATATCAGAGCATATAGCATATATCAAAACATATATCAAAATTTTAAAGCCAGATACTTCTCCCTATTCTTCTCCAAAAATAGATAGAGTACTTCTCCCCCTTTGCCAACAATGACAAAATACCACTGAACAACCCTGTTTCCATTTGATATATAAAAAATAATAAAAGTTTATGACAACAATGAATAGTACTTGTCAAAAACCGATTTATAGTCCTACAAAAATTGTTTCATGGATAGAGACCAAGACTCAAGTAGGGAGGTGGCCACTTCTTTCTCTATTTGCATCTGGGATACCTGTTCCTCCATGGCATCAACTATGCTTAGCTCCTACGTAAGTGTCAAGGCATCCAGGTTTAGATAACATTTCTGAAGAATTTGCAAACATGGAAGTAAAACCAGTTGAAGCTCTTGCAAATCTCTAGATTGTGTACTGATCTCTTGCTCCATTTTGGCTGACTGGATCTAAAACCGGTGAACAGTTTGCCCATAAGTTGCAAAGGAATCATAAGGTGGCTTAAATGTGCTCAAGTAGGACTGTAAGTCCATTTGAAGCTTTTGCTTCTGAGTTAGCACATCATCACAAAATAGATGGGGTTGATAGATTTTGCTTAGTAGCAAGTTTCCCTCATCCAAAGCGTCCCTTATATCCTTTTGGTCTTTTAGAAGTTCAAACCGGAGCTCATTCAACTTTTTCACCAGAGCAATGTTAAGAGCCTTTTGATGCTCTTTCTTGACATTTGCCTTAGCTGCTTCTTCCAGGCTCTGCACCTGATCATCCACTACAGTACATAGTAGCTTAAGTTGTGCTAGTGATGATTCAGTGCTAGGAAGATTGGTACCGGGGATCAAACCAGTAAGGGTGTCTACACCCGCTTGAATGATATCTTGCTCCTTTTTCCTTTGTATGATTTCAAGACGCTCTTGAGAAACCTTGATTCTATACATAAGCTTCGACTCACTTGCAGACTAGAGATCGATAGGACTAGAGATATCAGCTAGTTTGGCTTGACTCTTAGTTGCCTTCGGAGTCTCCATCTGTGTGCTTTTCATTGCTTCCACTGCCTTGTCTGCTTCTTCCTTCTTTCTTTTCTCTGCTTCCTTCTTCTTTTCTTGTGCCTTTTCTTCCTCTTCTTTCTTTTTCCTCTCTGCTTCCTTCCTCTCTTCTTCTTTCTTTTCTTCCTCCTCCTCCTTCTTCTTTTCTTCCTCTTCCTTCTTCTTCTTCTTTTCTTCCTCTTCCTTCTTCTTTTCTTCCTTATCCTCTTCTTCTTTCTTCTTCCTATCATCTTCTTGCTTCTTCTTCTCTTCATCTTTTCATTTCTCCTCTTCCTCTTTTCTCTTCTCTTCCTCTTTTCTCTTTTTCTCATCTTCATCCCTTTTCTTCTTCTCTTCCTGTTCCTTAGTCGCTTCCTGTGTGTCCTTGGCTAGCTCACTGCCCTGTTCGGCTTGTTGCCCCTATTCTGTTCCCTCATAAGGTATGTCTTGAGTGACATCTTCTATGTCCAGAGCATCGACATCAATGGTGTTGATTGGCTCTTCAACCAAGTTTCCTTCTTCATCAAAAACTTCATCCGGTTTGGATACAAACGGTTCTTTTTCCGCTTAGAGGTTGGCCATTCATGCTTTGTGAGAATTGATAGCATAATCCATATGCTGATGAGTGTCTTTTTCAACATCATCAATTCTCCCCTCTAACAGCCAGAATCTTCTTCTCCTTGTGAAGAAGAGTCCTTTATTCTGATCTAAAACATCAAATAATTCTGAATTTGAGAGGTCGGGAAAGTACTGTGCAAAGACTTTCTCCCTAATCTCCTATTCTTTTTCAATGGCAATGCACCATTTATTATCTAATGCTTTATATAAAGAATCCGGTGTCTGAGATTTAATCTCTAATGGTGACTAGTCATTTTTACACAAATAAAGAATAATCTCCTGTAATACTTCATCTTTCTCCTCACTATTAAAATCATCATAGTAATCAACTAAATCATGAAGGAATTTTCTCCTAATATTCTTTATTGTCCTTTGAAAATGTGTCAAAGGTTTGTAGGAGGAGATATCAATATTTACCGGTGTGGATGTTGTCAGTTCATTCTTCTTCATCTTCTTTGTCTGTCTAGCCTTCTTTGGCTTTTCATCAGACTCAGTCTCTTCAAAGTCCGGTTCATTTGACTTAGTCTTCCTTTTTCTTTCGAAGACTTTTGCCGATGCTACTTCTGGTTTCTTCTTTGTAGGTGACTGCTTGGTCACTCTTGGAGTTGTAGTAGTAGCCAGTGACGATGTTGCAGGCACTGCCTTTGCTTTCTTTGTAGCTAGTTCTTTTCCTTTCTTAACAGAGGGTTCCTCGATTGGTGCAATCCTTTCCAAATAGGTTCCGGTCCTCTTAGCCTTGGGATCAAGAGGCGAGGCAATAAGGATTGAGGCATACCCTTCCAGCAAATCATATACCACCTCATAGCCCATCGGCTCCACTTCCTCCATTCTAGGCTCAACAACATCCATTAAGCATTTGTCCACCTGAATAGTGAAACAGATGTCATCTTCATATTTCTTAACAATATCACCTAAGATTCTCATTCTTTGACTCATCTTCCTTCTGAACTCATCAAAATATTTGTTCAATACATCAGGGTAACCGGTTGCGATAGCTTGAATGCTTTCCTTGATCTGTTTGGTTATCGGTTGGTTAGGGGACCACTGGACATCTCCTACTCTAGGAAAGTAGCCTTGAAAATAGAAAAACAACCCAACCAATAGTTGTCCGAATTTGAATCTCAGTGCATTATCCTGTTTAATTGACTTCAAGTTAGACAAAAGTTGCCTTTGCATACTAGTGCATAGGTCAAATGATGCATCCTCTTTGATCATCTGGTAAGCAGCATTTACTGCTACAACAGATACAAAATTAATCCTGCTAGCTGAGAATGTTCTATAGCTTATCACCATGTAGGTGTATTTCACCAGATCATCCTTGATATAATTAACTATCATACCTCGTGAATCATTGGTTGAACCGGTGAGCTTGGCCATTTTCGTTTTGCTTACTGTTCTAAGGGCTGGCACTTCCCCTGTGTTACAGAAACCGGTGACTGCATGAATTGCTTATGGCATGATATCATGCATCCACTCCAAGTACATCTTGTCACCATGGACTCTACTCAGGATGATCCTGATGTGATCCTCTGTGAAGTCTTCCAGAAAATATATTGCATTATGGAGTTTCTTCTTCTCTAGGATACTAAACTCTGGTTTGATTTTCTTGTCCTTGCCACAAAAAAAACCTAACTGGGTGTGAATGGCTAAAGACCCTAGGTCCTCTATTTTGCAATCAATATAATCAAAAATTCCCTCTTCAACTATTACTCTAGTCGGAACTTGAGATAAGGCATTATATTTGGACTTCCTTTGGATGAAACTTTCCGACTCCATGGATGTGCTAGAACTAGAATGAGATGTGGAAGCCATTGTAGAGTATTTCAAGAACATCAAAAAATACCTTTAAAACGTGAATTTAGGGCTTCATGATTCTGCTTTACTCCACTCTCCATCGGTTGCCAAATCACCGCTTTGTGTTCTACACGACCATTTGCAAACTGAATTTGAATCTCCTTCAAGACTTGTCAATTTCTTGAAATCTTAGCTCAAATCACATTTTCTTCGCTTTGCACTTTGAAAAAATTTACTTCGCTCAAAAATAGATAGTGAGAAATGATTTGAAATATGCTTTTATACATGTCTCTCATCTACCACCATTAATGCTCCTCTTTTAGGGCGTAAACCCTAATTTGTCTTTTTACCATTTCCAGTGTTCTGTCAAGTGACAGGTATCACATATCAGTTAAGGTCTTTTACTGGTGTAACCAGGGGTTCACAATCATTTCGCCGTTTGCTCCCCCTAAGCCTCTTTAGAGCTTAGTTTTCCGAATCTGATATTTCCACACTAGGTGCAGAAACCGATTCCTATTCCAACATTGTTGGTTTCTTCCTCCAAGTTTTGTTCATGTCTGCTTGAACTGTTTCAGCATCAATTTCTCATTTCTGAGTGACTGGTATATCATCAGATATACTCTTTCTGCTTCTGCAAAATCTTGCAATGTGACCCGGTTTGTTGCAGTGATAGCAAACCAGTCCAGGTGCTCTCCAAGGTCCATTTCTCATGTTTCCATTCTTCCTTCTGCATGTAGCAACAGTGTGACCATGTCCATGACAAATCCAACAGTTTTCTCTCCATCTTGTTGTCAGTTGATAACCATTGTTACCTGACTGATAATTGTAAGCATTAAACCAATTAGGGTTCCAATTCACAAAATATTCCGGACCATCTCCTCGGGTCCTTTGAGGATATCTTCTGGTGTTGTTCATGAAAGACCTCCATTCAGATACTCTATGCCCAAACTTGTTGCATGCATAACAATGACCATTGAACTTATTGGATCTAGGTACATTGTTGATAAAATAAGGAAAATTATTGTAGGCTTTGCTCCTACATACATTGGCAGTGTGTCCTTCTTTAAGATAGTTAAAACAAACATGTTTGAATTTTTGCTTACCTTTTCCTTTGAGTGTCAGTTGCTTCTTTGATGCTTCAGCATTTGTTCCTGAGGATTCTCCTTCCTCATGTCTAGAGAAACCAAGTCCATTGGTGTTCTTTACCGGTCTTGATGACTCAAGCTTTTGCTCTAGCTTAATAGTACTTTTGCTAAACTTAGCAAGTATTTCCTTTGACTCAGAGAGTTCTTTGAAAATAGCAGTATTTGTCTCCATTAGGCTTTCATTTTCAAAGATGGCTATGTTTAGTTCATCTTGTACTCCTTTTCCATTCTACTCCCATGAAGGTGAGTAGTGAGTGCACTAATCTCTTGTTTCAACTTGGAGATCTCATGATCTCTGTCCTTTACCAAATCTTCAACTTTTCTCTGATTCTCAAGCTCTTGACTAAACTGGATAGTCAGTCCTTCCAACTCCTTTCTCGGATTGGAGTTTGAATCATTCAGCTTATTTACTTCTACAATCATAGCTTTCATATTTGCTTCATCTTCAAAACTACTTTCAGATAGCTCCATCAGCTTCTCTGCATGTTCTCTCCTTTTTTCTTGAGATGCCTTTTATTTGACCATAAGATCATCATAGGCTTGCTCAGACTGAGTGAGCCATTGAGTAAGTTTCCTCAAGGTGTATTCTTCCATATCTCTTTCCAAGTGGTTAAAATTATAGAAAGGTAGGCTTTGATACCAATTGATGAATACTAAGAGGGGGGGTGAATTAGTATGCCAAAAATCTCTGAACTAAAACACTTTAACAGTCTGAAGACAAACCAGTAAAACAGTTTAACAGATAGATTAGTTATCACACATGCAAACCAAAATGCAAGTAAAACATTCACCCACAAAAGCAATACAACCATAACACAAGATATTTGATGTGGAAACCCAAATGGGAAAAACCATGGTGAGATGAAACTCACAAGTCACTATCTACAGAATAGAAACTAGACCAGTTAAGGTCAGACCGATTAAGGTCTTACAATGTTCTTCACTAGAATAGATCCTATTAGGAATCTCAATCTCTGTTAGGAGATAAGTCTAATTAAAGACTACCTTGTTAGAGGATTTTACAAAGGCTTTTGGGCTTACCCGGTTAATGGCTACAGACTTGTCAAAGATGTGAGTAATCGACAAGTGTTTGATCTAGCTAATAGCACAAACTGCTTGGTTAGATCTAGTATTGCTCACTGTTAATGCATTCCAACATTACTTTAGTCTTCTCTATCTCTCTCTCAGTTACAACTTGATCTTCTTCGATAAGATCACTCTTACAACAACTCAACAACCACCTTAAACCCTAGCACAACATAAACCCTTTCAGCAACAACTTAAAACCCTAGACATGATGTCCTTTTAAAGGAATCTGATTTCATGTCGGTCCAATAGAATTTCATTACAATTTCCTAGGTTCAATTAATCTAGACATACTCAATAACACGACACAAAAAGAACCGTCAAACAATCTGTGGATTGGTAACTCATCATAGAGTATTACCAGTTCATACAAAATACCGGTTGCCGGTTTGACAAAAATGAAGACTGGTAAGAATGTGTTATGCTGCTTTGCTCCCTCATACCGCTTGAGATCTACGAATTGCTTGGGGTTGACATGTCGCTTCAGACCGGGAAACACATTCTGCAAAATCACCAATAGTCTAAAGACTAGAATACAACATACCGGTTGGAACAAATACCGGTTGAGCTCTAGCTCATACATATAAAGGGGATCTCAATACAAGTGTGTGTCCATCAATGACAATCACAACATAAACATAAAAAATGCCAACACACTATTCTTTTGAATAAATGGGAGGAAGCTATTAAATTAGAAAAATAAATCTTTTATGAGGTATCTGTACAATATTTCTCTGAATTTTCTAAAGATGATATTAGTGCCTTAGTTGCTTCATACAAATATCAGTTTACATTCAAAGAAAGAAGACTGAAGTTACTCAGTGGAATGAAGGCAATTGTTGAGACTGATACCCATCAAATAGCCCGTGAAATCAAAAAAATGGAATAACTCATCCAATCCTCTATGAATAAGGATAATATTGTTGATGATGTTAATCGACCGAGAATGGATGAAGAGTAGATTATTCAACCTGATGAGGTCTATCCTCTCAAGAAAAAAGGATGACTCCATTATTCATGTTGTTGATGATGTTCAAGACATAGTTGACCTATCTGGAGATAACACTACGCCAGATATGGAGCCTCCTGCAAATGTTGATGTATAGGTTACCTTAGTTGAGAAACTGACAACTCAACTAGAAGTGGACAATCCAATGACAACAAAACAACTAGGGAAAACCTAATCTCCGCTGGTCATTCAAGTTATTCAGAAGGAGCCTACTGAAATTATTGTCACACAGTCCTCTGAAAAGGAAACAGAGAAGAATACAGAGAAAGCAATCATTAAGGTTGTATCCTCTGAACCAGCAAAGTAGAAACAACTTGATGAAGAAGATGATGATTCTCTAAGTATCTCAAGACCTATTGATATGAACAATTTGAGCGCATCAGAAATGATGAAGATTGCAAATGTCATGCAATCTAGAGTGCATAAGAAGAGATTGAAAGAGCAAAGGGTTGAAGCTGAAACAATTTAGATTGTAGTAGATGTTTTATCTGGTTTGCTACTAAAAATATCTACAACACATCTATCTACAACTATAAGCAAACTTGGTCAGTTAGTTGCAGCTACATCTGATCAAATCAAGTCACTAGAAGATGCTACTCAACTGTATGTTGAAAATAGTCACAAGAAGAAATATGGAGAAAAATAGACAAAGGATATTGATAGTGGCAAAATGGCTCGATCACACAATAAAAGTCTGTTGAGTAAGACTATTGAAACAGGAGGAAAGTATCTTGCTTCTACCTCCAATGTTACTTTCTTTTATTCTAACATTTCAAAAAGTCAAATTGAAATAGAGCAAGAACTGGAAAGGACATGCAAGGCATATGCCCCACTCCAAGACTCTATACTTCCCTTTAGAAAATTTGTGGATGATTTGCATTACAGAATAGACATCTATGATAATGAGAAGACAAAGAGACTCTAACCTCTTAAAGAACTCAAAAGTCAGCTCACATCATAGGCAGACATACTTCAGAGAGCCCACTCCAATGCATAAGCTATTCTTGCAACCCCTTAAACCTGCACACTGGACTCAATGGAAGAATTTCATTCACAACTGATGTCTACATTTGAATACTAAGAACATATTGGAATCATGGGAAAATGCTTTGTCATAGATGAAGAAGAGCTACAATGATATTTTTATGAGATTAGCTAATGCATGAACTTTTAAGCTACTGTTGTATATGTTGAACATTCTGATACAAATTATATATATATATATATATATATATATATATATATATATATATATATATATATTACTTTTTCAATTCGGCATTGTTCTCAAAGGGGGAGTAGAAATATGTATTTGTATTTTTGAAAATTTTGTATAATGTATGCATTAAGGGGGAGCATGAGTAAATGTGTAAATTTGTTGTGTATGCACACTTAGTGGTAATACTGTAAAATTTTCTAAGTGTTGCCATAAATGCCAAAGGGGGAGATTGTTGGCTTGATGATGATTGTAATGTATTCATCATTTGTTGTCATTGATGAAACACTCTCACACACACATATGATTGTTGGCAAATGCACACTCCAATGAGAAATTGTAGGTGATTGAAGGTTTTGTCATTGATGGCAACCTTGCAATCATATGACACCAACAAGACAAAGATACCGACAGACTGATTCTACACTAGCATACATAATACTACCAGTGAAAGGAAGGATACTGACACCTTGGCCGACTTCAATTTTGTTTAAAATGTATTTTGGAATTAATTGTAAAATCATTGTAAGTCGACATGGCGAGTTGTAATATGACTCATATATGTATGAGATCATTGTAGATCATTTTTTAATAAGGTGATAGGTGAAATTATGCAGACCTAATATGTGAATTACTGGTTAAGGGTTTATGTATGTAGCAAAGCTTAAACTAGTACTGAACCTGGTATAGCAGATGCTAATCTGAAGTAGTACAAGACATTGGATTTTTATAATCCTTTTGTAAGTCAGTGTGACTTCTTTTGTATTTGAGTAGTGAGCTCTAGGTACTTGGCCTTCTTGCATGTGCAAGCCCCTAATGTAAGAGTAATATTCCCCTATTGGCCAGTAAGCAAATATTGTGGGTCACAATTCCCACCGAGGTTTTTCCCACACCGGGTTTCCTCATTAAAATACTGTGTTATGGTGTTTTTCTAATGTTGTTATTATTATTCTTAGTTACTGCATTATTTTTGGTTTATCGGTACACAGTTTTGATATGCTTTTCATGTTTTAAGTCAAGTAAATGTATATACTAGTTGGATATTGATTCACCCCCCCTCTTGGTATCTTTGGGAATCCTAACAATTGGTATCAGAGCTTGGTCCTCTATTTTCAAAACCCTAACAACTTGAGGAAGATCTTGTCACCGGTAGAGATGGAAAACTTGAGAAAGGAATTGGAAACAGCTCTTACAAACTATGATGCAGAAAAGGTGAAGAATATCAAACTTGAAGATGATTTGAAGGCTACTCAGGATATTATTCAAGCACTTCAAGAAAATCTTACTATTGCAAGGAACAAGAGAAGAGAACTTTGTGAAAAGATGCAAAATGAGGAAAATGAAAAGGAACTCTTAATGATCTGGTAAACAAGCTAAGACAAGAAATCAATACAACAAAGAATGAGATGCAGGATATGACTATGAGATTGTGTAAAGAAATTGAAGACAGAAAGAAAAATGAAGACTTGGTTAGAAGACTAAATGATGTTGGAAATGAAAACACAAGACTTAGCCATGAAAATGATATGTTGAAGACGAAACTAAACTCATGAGATAGAAAGGAATCTTGGAGAATGAACTGACTGCTACAAATAAACACAAGGAGAAATTCAAGATTATTTTAGAAGAACTTGGTGACATGCTGAAGAATCAGAAACCTAATGGTGATACAAATGCCGTTGGTTTTGAAATTGGTGAAAGCTCTGGTACTGCAAACCATCATGATCATAGCAAATTGGTAAGGCAACCTACTACTTACAAATTTTATGGAAAATGCTTTAACTATAACAAGTATGGTCATAGAGAAAATCAGTGCAGATCTAGAAATTATCAGAACACTAATACACCCATCAGTCAATGTTCCAAATGCAACAAAGTTGGTCATAATTTAGAAAATTTCAGAATGAATGTAAGATTTTATGTTTGTGGAAGATATGGACACTTATCTAATCAATGCAAAACACATACCAACATAGGATATGGGAAAGCTGTTCAAAAAAACCAATGTGACTTGTTATGCTTGTAACAAGATTGGACATATTGCTAAATTCTTTAGAAGCAAGTCCTAACTGACAAATAATAATAAATGTCTGAGTCTGAAAGGTAAAGAAAAATTTGAAGAGGTAAAGCAAGAATTCTCAAAACAATGGATTAGAAATTCAGATCAGAATATTGATGGGAATACTCCTCCATCGGCAGAACAAAGTAACACTCCACCGACAGGAGAATCTTCATCTAACTAAAGCAAATCTTTTGGGGGTTTAGCAACAAAATGAAAAATATGCTATTATTCCCTTGGTTGATAATAATAAGTTAAAATTACTTCTATACTGGCAGATGAGTTAAGTTGTGACTTAATCGACAAGAATTAAATGTGGTCATTGAAGAAAATAACATTATAAAGCAAGTGTTTTGGCTCCTTTTTCATTCAACGAGCATTCAAATCTTCGAAAGCGCGAAAATTACTGAGCGAAGGAATTCTAAGAGAAGAAGTGAAGCAATCCATCAAATCATTCATCCTTAAGGAAAATTGAGGTATTTATAGCTATGACATCTTCATCCACTCCTAAATTTATTTCAAACCCTATTGTTGTTGAAGTTGTTATGCGCCCTAGACCCGTATTCCAGCTAGTTCCCAAAATCGCAAAGAAAGATGATAAAATAGGTGCATTCTCTCAAATCCCTAAAGGAGTAGTATATGTTGAAGACCCTAGGATGTATATACATTGTCATATTGAGGAATTAGGTGATGATAAGATTAAGAACATGTTTAAAACCATGATTTGTGATGAATCTGGAAATGTCAAGCCTGAACATAAGATAGTAGAAACCCTAGGTTTCACTGAAATTCTTAGTATCCCGGATTTTCCCAAGGATATCATAAGGATTGTGTTAAGCAAATTACATGGTGAATTTTTCTGGTTGGACTCAATTCATAAAATCACAAAAGAAGTAGTAAAAGCTGTAACAGGGTTACCCTCCACCGGTAACAGATCAGAAAAAACAAAGAAGGTCTCCAATGACACAGTGATAAACCTAACTCATGCAACATTTGATAAGAGATCTCTAAGGGTAAATGATGTAAAGGATATAAATGTCAAATTTATTAGTATGATCTTAGGTTATAAGGCTACACATGCAAATAGGTTAAACTCAGTTTCTAGCCTATGTATCAATAGTGCCTATGATATGGTCAATGATAATGCAAGGATAGATATATGTGAATGACTTAAAGATGAGTTGATAGACATTTTGGGTAAGATCAAAAGAGATAAGAAAGTAACATTCATATTTGTTTATACATAGCCAAACAAGTGCCCGATATTGGTGCTAGAGATTTTGGTTTTGACATACCGGTAGGAAAACAACTGTTAGATTTACTAAACAATATGGGAGAAAATAGGGAGGAAAACCTAAATGAGTATTTTCAAGCATTGAAGGCTTGAATGAAGACTAGAGTAAGACTGTCACAAGCTATTGTGGATAAGTATCAGAAAGAAATATGTTTCGTGATCAAGAAAGATGAAATTTGGATGGAAGCAGTTGTCCTTCGAACTATTTGGGTAACTGAAATGGGCTATGAAACAAATGTCAACATCATAGAAACATATGCAAAATCCCTCCTTGAAGCTCCAAAGGAACCGAAAGAGGAAGTTTTTGGAAATGCTGAAATAATAGAAAGTGGAATTCAATCTAGAAAAAGGGTCAAGAAGGTTGAAACAACCGTAAGGAAAGGAACCGACAGGCAAAGGCAATCAAGGAAGATTTTCTGAGACAAACTGGTATAAGTGAAAGTGAGTTGGAAGCACCGCAACTAGAAACTCATCTTTCATCGTTTGGAACTTCTTCTGAGAGTGATATACTGACAGTATTTAAAAGGGTTAAAAGGAAAAGAAAACCCTCATTGGCACCCTCTCCTACACCTAAAAGGACAAGACATAAGCAACAGGCAGTAAGGCCTTCGATGAAGAAAATGACTCCTAAGAAGAAGAAGGTGAAATAGACTATTACTCCTCTAGACAAACTTCTTAGTGAAATAATAGAGGATGGTAAGCTGAAAAAAATCAACAAAATATACAACACACTATCAGCAGACGACAAGGAAAGTATAGAGAACAGTGTAATTTTACACTTAGATATATACAAGAAATTCTTAATGGGAGCTGTTGATGAAATTCCAAATGACTTGTATAGGAGATGAGAAGCTAGAAGATTAGCTATTGTTGAACTGGATAAAAAGATTAAGATTGAAAAATTACTGGCAGTGCATCCAGTTAACTCACCTGATGAAATAGACAAATTAATCAGTGAAGCTAATCAGATAGTATTTTCTACTGCTCACCGACATGTAGCACTAATGGCTGGTAGAGTAAATGAAGTATTTAAGGAAACAACGGATGGATGGGATATATTCTTTGTGGAAAAAGAAAAAGAGGAAGAATTACTTAGGCCTAAAATTATCAAAGTATATCAAAAGGATAGAGATAAAGGGAAAGGTAAGATAGGTGGACCACCAAGCCTAAAAATAACTGACAATATGCCCCCACCTCTTTCAGATAATCCACCAGTAGACACTTCTGACAGACAACTGGCCACAGAGAGTATGAAGACTCCGGTAGAAGATACAAATCCCGAGTCAGAAATTTTGTATACAGTAAATATAGACACTCAGGAAGTTAATGTTGTCGTTGATAGAGAGACCACTGAGGATAAGGAGAAAAATGTGACTACTAAGTCACCGGCTACAGAGGTTGAGTTGAACATAGAAAAACCTTAACAGGCAGAGCAACCGACAGAGGATACCACTAAGGAACCGGTAGATACAATAGATAAACCATTTGAAGAACTGACAAAGAAAAGTTCAGAGGTACAAACCGAGATTACATCTAAGAAACCGACAATTGAAAACTTAGAGAAACCTTCTGAGATACATATAGAGAAACCAAAACTGATAAAGGTTGAAGCACAAGTTCAGACAGAGATAGTGCCACTGACACAAACTAAAAAGCATAAACCTTTGTTTGTAGAAATGCAAACACAGATAGACCTACCAGAGGCCGAATCAACAAGGTAATTACCACAACGGGTATCATGGCTATTGTAAAGACTATTGGACAAACATCTAGTACAACTATGGCAGAATTCAGACCTACTAATGTAACAAAGGTCCTGTTAGATTCAATAACAAAGATCACGGAATGCAATGGTCAAGCCTATAAGGCTATTGATGATACAATACCAATTCTTAAATTGATTGCACCAAAGTGCACAGTTGATAATAAGGATTCTTTAGGTCAACTAGACACATTGTCTAAGTTCATCACCGACAACCTATTGACTATTGATCAAATAAATGAGGATACATTTAAGGAAAGAATGATAAAAGAAAAAGAGAAATTCTTTGAGGATATTGTGAAGAAGAACAAGGAAGAAATGGATACTCTTTTACTAGAACTTGGAGAAATAATTTATGAATTCAAGAAATTGTACAGGGACACTTGCAAAATGAATGCATTAATAGAGGATCTTGACAAGGAGATAAACAAAGCACACGAAAAGATAAGCAATATTGTTGACAATCTGATAGGAGCATCAGATTCATTTTTGGAGTTAGAGAAGAAAATTGCAGAGCAAGAAGAGAAAATCAAGAAACTAGAGAATGACAAATAGGGAATAAAAGATAAGGCAAAGGACTTGAAATGCAGACTTAGTCCAAGACTAGAATACCTTATTTCCTTGAGAAAAGAAATATATGAGGCTCTGGTTCCCAGACTGAAGACACCGGAAGAGAAAATGCACATACTCACTGGTATAGTGCAAAGAACACAAGAGGCAATAAAAGATAGCAAGATATTCAGCAATGGTATAAATTTGATCCTAACAGATATATTTTAGATTGTAACCCATCGGTTACAAGAATTCCTGTAGGACTCCATTGACACCGAATGACAACCTTTGTCATTGATGTCAAAGGGGGAGTAGTGGGATGAGAAAAATGGTCAGAAGAAAGGACATCATCTGCTCAAGGGGAGCATACATTTTTTTTGGCACACAGTTTTGGTAAGACAATTTTGGTAGACTATTTTTGGATATTATTTTGGACACTTTTGATTTTTCTCATGAGTGTTGCCATCAATGCCAAAGGGGGAGATCTAGTGGGATGAGAAACATGGTCAGAAGAAAGGACATCATCTACTCAGGGGGAGCATACATTTTTTTTGGCACACAGTTTTGGTAAGACAATTTTGGTAGACTATTTTTGGATATTATTTTGGACACTTTTGATTTTTCTCATGAGTTGTTGCCATCAATGCCAAAGGGGGAGATTGTTGGTAAATGTACACTCCAATGATAAATTGTAGGTGATTGAAGGTTTTGTTATTGATGGCAACCTTGCAATCATATGACACTGGCAAGACAAAGATACCAGCACCGACACCGACAGACTGACTCTACACCGGCATACAGAACACTGACAGTGAAAGAAAGGATACCGACACCTTGGCCGACTTCAATTTTGCTTAAAATGTATATTGGAATTAATTGTTAAATCATTGTAAGCCGACATGGCGAGTTGTAATATGACTCATATATGTATGAGATTATTGTAGATCATTTTTTAATAAGGTGATAGGTGAAATTATGCAGACCTAATATGCAAATTATTGGTTAAGGGTTTATGTATGTAGCAGAGCTTAAACCGGTACTAAACCTGGCATAGCAGATGCTAATCTGAAGCAGTACAAGACATTGGATTTTTATAATCCTTTTGTAAGTCAGTGTGACTTCTTTTGTATTTGAGTAGTGAGCTCTAGGCACTTGGCCTTCCTGCATGTGTAGGCCCCTAATGTAAGAGTAATATTCCCTTATTGGCCAATAAGCGAATATTGTGGGTCACAAATCCCAGCGACCAAAAAATACTGTAAACAATCTTTTAAACAGTTTAGCAGATACCAATGCAGCAGATTCACTAATAAGCTAGTTAAGATAAGTGCAAACCAAATAGAAAATAAAGCATTCACCCACAAAAGCACAATCACCATAACACAAGATATTTGACGTGGAAACCCAAATGGGAAAAACCACGGTGAGAAGAAACTCACAAGTAACTATCTGGAGAATAGTAACTAGACCGATTAAGGTCAGACCAGTTAAGGACATACAATGTTCTTCACTAGAACAGATCCTGTTAGGAATCTAGATCTTTATTAGGAGATAAATCCTATTAAAGATGACCTTGTTAAAGGATTTCAGATCCATAGTTGTGAACCACCTTGTTAGAGGATTTACAAAGGATTTGTTGGGCCTACCCAATTAAGGGCTTCAGACTTGTCAAAGATATTAGTAATCAACATGTGAATGATCTAGATAATAGAACAATATGCTTAATTAGATCCTTGACAACTCATTGTTAATGCATTTCAACATTACTTTAGTCTTCTATATCTGCACACTCTATATCTTCACATAGACCTAACCTTCTCTTTAATGATCGTAGATTCACACCATGAAAACCCTAGACATGATGTCCTTATAAAGGAATCCGATTTCATGTTGGTCCAATAAGATTAGACTACAAGTTCCTAGGTATAGTGCATCCAGACACTTTTGGTAACATGACACAAAAACACCGCCAAAGTGTCGATGGATGATAACTCATCACACATTACAATAATATCGGTTGGTAACCCATCACAAATATGTATCAGTTAATACATACCGATTACTAGTTGTCAAAAATGAAGACTGCAAGATCATAGTGTTCCGATCAAAAGTAGACTACCACTCGAGTCCTTCGCTCTGCTTGAAATCCTTGTACCTCTTGGGTTCTTCAGTCAATCTGTGACTGGTAAACATCTTCTACAAAATACCGATAGTCTAAAGACTACATACTCAATGACATACAATATTGGTTGGAATAGCTACCGGTTGAGCATAACTCATACATCAAGTAAGTGTGTGTTCATCAATGACAATCAAAACATCATCACAATGCCAACAATCTCCCCCTTTGGCATTGATGGAAACACTTAGGAAACATTTGGCATCTAAGTGCTTTACAAAAAAAATGCCATAATCAAAATTACTCCCCCCAAGCATATGCACTACCCCCTTTGCAAAAATTAAAAGTTAGTGCATAAATATTCACCAAAATTTTAATGTACACTACTCTCCCTTTGCCAACAATGATAAAGTAATGCAAACTATCCTTTTTATAAAATAAAATAGAGTAGATGTTCATGACAATAAGGAATGAAATTTCTCAAAAATAGATTTAAAGTTCTGCACAAAAATCTTCATGTCCAATGTCCATGACTCAAGTAGCGAGGTAGTAATCTCACTTTCAGTCTTCATTTGGAATGCCATTTCTCCCATTGCATCTATGGTACTCATCTCTTTAGTTACCGTGATGGCTTCCAAGTTGAGAAAAAATCTCTAAAGAACCTGCAGTTTAGGCAATAGGAGCAGTTGAAGCTCCTGCAGATCTTGAGTCTGGTTGCTGATTTCTGAGTCCATCTTGGCAGTCTGATGCTGAAAATGATGAAAAATTTGTCCATAGACAGTGAATAAATCATAGGGCATCTTGAAGTTGCTGATGTATTCTTGTAACTCCGATTGGAGTTGAGCTTTCTGTTTGAGCACATCTTCACAAAACAGATGGGGTTGACAGATTTTACTCAGAAGTAATTTAGCCTCACCCATAGAAACACTGATATCATCCTTCTGCTTTAGTAGTTGTGTCCTGAGTTCATTCATTTGCTTGACTAAGGAAATATTAAGTGCCTTTTCATGGTTCTTACTTGCAGTTACTTGAGCAACATCCTCCAAGCATTGTACTTGGTCCTCCACTACGGTACAAAGAATTTTGAGCTTGGATAGAGAGGAGTCAGTACTGGGGAGATTAGTACTAGGAAATAGACTGGTAAGGGTGTCAACAACAAATTTTATGACATCCTATTCCTTCTTCTTCTATAATTCTTCCAGTCTCTCCTGTGCAAGTTTAATGCTTCGTAGCAGCTCAGACTCATCTGCTGATTGAGTCAAACATGTAAAAGTTAGATCAATGGAATTGGTGGAGTCAACCTGCTTGGTTTGATCACCGGTTGCCTTAGGAGTTTTCCCTCCTTCTTTGGCCTTGATCTCCGCTTGTTTTTTTGTTCTCTGCTTATTTCTCTTCTTCCACTCTTTTCTGTTCTTCTTCTTTCTTATTTTATAACTCTTTCTTTTTCTCCTCTTCTTGTTTCTTCTCCACTTCTTTCTTCTTCTCATCCTCTTCCTTCTTTTTCTTCTCTTCCTCCTTTCTCTTTTCTTCTTCTTTTCTCTTTTCTTCCTCTTTTCTCTTATCTTCTTCTTTTCTCTTATCTTCCTCTTTTCTCTTATCTGCATCTTTTCTTTTATCTTCTTCTTATTTCCTCATATCTTCTTCTTGTTTCCTTATCTTCTTCTTGTTTTCTCTTATCTTCTTCTTTCCTCTTCTCTTCTTCTTGCCTTTCTTTTTCTTCTTGTTCTTTCTCCACTTTCTCTTTGTCCTGTTTCTCTTTCTCAGCTTTTTCTTTGTCAAGAGTGACATCCTCATTATCTAATGCATCAACATCAATAGGGTCATTTTGTTCTATCACTCATTCTCCTTGAATGTCAACTAACTCATCCAGTTTGTCTGAGGATAGGTTAGGTGCTTGATTAGCCTGCCTAGTGGCTTCAGATACTTGGTGCATTTTGATAGCAACTTTAACCTGTATGAGTGTATCTTTTTCTACTTCAGAGGTTTTTCCTTCTAGTAGCCTGAGTCACCTTCTTCTCATAAAGAAAATGTCTTTGTGCTTATCCATAATTTCAAACAACTCAGAATTTGAAACATCAGACAAGTACTGTGCAAAATTTTTCTCCCTGATCTCTTGTTCTCTTTCAATGGCAATGCGCCATTTATTATCCAAAGAATCATACAAATACTTTGGAGTAAAAAATTTAATCTTAGATGGTGACCAATCATTAATACATAAATATTTAATGACCTCCTATTCTACATCTTGTTCTACTACCTTTAACAGGTTATAAGCTTCTAATCAAGCTTTGGGATCTCTAACAAGATTCGTTCCTAGCAGAGAACTTTGTAGACCTTAACCGGTTAGATATGTATTATTGTAGATATTTAACTTGTGAGTTCCATCTCACCATGGTTTTTACCTATTTGGGTTTTCCACGTACAAACACTTGTGTTATGGTGGATGCTTTACTTTTTGTGGATACTATTATATCATTTTGGATTGCATGCATTGTGTTTAAAAGCTTTGTTAAGTTCATCTACCGGTTAGTGTTTAAAGTAAATTTATTTTTGGTGTCACTGATTCACCCCCCCCTCTCAGTGCTTTTCAAGTCCATCATATAACATTTAATCCATTTTACCAGCATTTAAGTTTGTTTTATCGGCACTAAGTTTAAGCTAGAATAATTTGCATGTGGGTTATAACTTATATACAACTAGTTAACAACTGATTCACCCCCCCTCTTAGTTGTCCTTCCGGTTCCTAACAATATGCAACATCTTCATGAATTTTTTGTACCCCCAAGGCATCTGCCTCAGTTACCAGAAGAGCTACCTGTCGGTGCAGGAGCAACCTCCTCTACTAGATAAGTAACCGAGACATTTCCATCTGATGATTGTTCTTTAGTCTTCCTAACCCATCTCTGAGTATGATCTTGCTAGATTTCACTAACCTTCTCTTTCCCTTTCTCATTTGATCCTCCATTACCAACCGGTGGATTTTTGGTTCTACAAAATTTAGCAATATGTCCAACCTTATTACATGTATAACATGTAACATTGTTCTTTTGAATTGCTTTGCTAAAACTGGTGAAATTGCTTTACCTGCACTGATTAGCCATATGTCTAGATTTTCCACATGCATAGCATTTAACATTCATTCTGCAATCTTTTATTTTATGAACATACTTATTGCATTTAGAACATTTACCAGGAGTAGAATCAGGGTTCTGATTTGTTCTGTTTCTACTTTGTCTAGCCATGTGACCAAATCTATTTCAAACAAAACATCTACCATTAAATTTATAAGCATTAAATTTCCTTACTAGTGCCTTATGGTTTTGATCTTCATTAGCAGTACCGGAACTCTATCCTTGCTCAAATCCAAGTCCACTAGAACCTCCAATCTACCTTTGTCTCTTCAATAAGTCATCTAGTTGTACTGAGCTAATCTTGAATTTTTCTTTATACTCACTTGCAATAGTTAAATCTTCTGTCAGAATTATCATTTTTCTCTCAAGATCTCGCTCATTACTCTGGGATTACACCTAATCAGTTCTCAACATATCATTCTCATGAACCAACCTACCACATTCTTAAATTTTTTTCTTCAAGGATACAACAAGATATTCTTCCTTTTTCTTTCGGTCCTCAATCTCCTTAGACATCCTAATAGTTATAACTTGCATTTCATTTTTCATATCCATGTTCTCCTAATTCAATTTCTAGCATTTCTCCTTAAGTGCATCTTTCTCTTCATCATCTTTACTTTGCAAAAGTTTCATCCTCCTAGCTTGAGTAGATGATAGTCTCTCTTATAGGACAAGGATGAATTCTTTAGCAGGATTCAATTCATCTTGTAGCTTTAAGTTCTTCAACCTTTCAGCATCATAATCTTCAAGTGCCATCTCAAGTTGCTTCTCCAAAGCCATATCCATGGATTCCAGATTTAGGATCTTCCTCAAGTTGTTAAACTTCCTTTGAGGCACAAGGCTCTGATACCAATTGTTGGAATCCAATAACACTGAGAGGGGGCGTGAATTAGTGTCTAACTAGTTAGCAGAATAATTAAACTTATTTAAAACTTTGCATCCCAAAAAAGTGTACCGGTAAATAAGAATTAATACAATAAACATAAATAATAGAGATAGCATATAAACACACCATAACACAAGATATTTAATGAGGAAACTCGGTGTGGGAAAAACATCGGTGGGATATGTGACCCACAATATTTACTCATTGTCCAATGAATAAATACTACTTACAATGAGGGGCCTGCACATGCAGGGAGGCCAACAACCTACATCTCATTGCACAATAAAGAGTCACACTGACTACAAAAGTGGATTATCAAATCCAATACAATGTACTACTCAAAACATCATCTCTCATGTTAGGTTTAGTACCAGTTTAAGCTCAGTCAATAACCAAAACCTTCACTGTCAACTATATCACCTTATACAAAATCCGCCTATCCATTCCTATTACAATTCCTATCAAAAAGACTTATAATATCTCATACATATATGAGTCTTTTACAATATACCATGTCATCTTACAAAAGATAATTATATTACAAAAAAATTCATCTAAACAAAAATTTATCCCAAGTCGGTTGGAGTGTCGGTATGCTTTGTTGCCAATGTAATCTGAATGCCGGTGAAGTGCCTGTCAGTGCCAGTGTCTTTGAAATCTTACTATTATCAACATTATCTATCTTAACCTTTGAAATTTCCTTATCTACAACAATGTTTACCTCCTAAGTATCCACATTCATGGTAAAGAGTATCTCAGACTCAGGGTTAGTATTATCATGTGTTATACCTTCAGTATCAGTAACTAGTGGATCTTCTGTGTGTATCGGTGGTGTATCCAAAGGAGGCGATGGAAGATTATTTGTAACCTTTATGTTTGGAATACCACCAACTTTGCCTTTACCCTTGTCCTTGTCTTTCTAATATACTTTGAATGTCTTTTTAGGTCTTCTCTTTTCCTCTTGCTTTTCCTTCTCTACAAATAATATATCCCATCATTTACAGTCTCATCTGCAATCTCTTTTACCCTTCCAGCCATCAGGATTACTTGCTGGTGTCCACTAACAAATTCAGACTGGTTAGCTTCAGAAACAAGTTCATCTATTTCTTCCTTGGATTTTATCAGGTGAACAACCAAGAGTGCTTCAACTTTCAATTTCTTATCCAATTCCATCACTTATAGCCTTTTTGCTTCTAATCTCATGTATAGATCATTTGGTATCTCATCAATCACTTCTATCAAAACTTTCTTGTAAATATTTAAGTGTAAGACAATGCTTTCCTCAATGGTGTTTGTGTCAGTATCATTTGAAGTATTATACCATTTGCTTACATTAGACAAATTTCCTTCCTCTGTTATCTCATTCAGTAAATCATCTAATGTAGGGGTAACTGATGTCTATTTTTTCTTAGGAGTAAGCTTCTTCTTCAGTACCCTAACTTCCTGTTGTATCTTCCTTAGTGTTATGGTTTTCTCTTCGTTTCTACTCTTTTAAACTCAACAACCTTACCACTGTCAGTATTGGAGGATGTTACAACCAATGAAAAATGTGCTTCAGGTTGTAGTCCTTCAAGCTCACTCGCTGATATACCACTGATGTTCATGACATTTTCTTTGATTTCCTTTACCTTCTTGGAGGCATCTCTGATAAATTTTTCTCTTCATTTAGTCCTTTTCTGCATAGATACATTACTTTCAATAGTTTCTGCATTTCCAAAGAATTTCTCAGACGGTTCCCTTGGTGCATCAAGTAGAGCTTTAGCATATGTTTCCAGAACATGTAGATCTACCTCATAACCCATCTCCGTAACCCAAATAGTTCTAGGACTTGCTGCTTCCATCCAAGTTTCATCTCTCTTAATAACAAAGTAGATTTCTGTTGGGACCCAAAGGTAACTGAGAGGAGGTGGAGGGAATCAGTTGTCTAATAATTTCAACCCAATTATAACTTAATCAAACTTTATACTTAATATCGGTAAACCAAACTTAATGTTGGTAAACAAATTTACAGTTAATATCAATACAGGTAAAGTTTAATGCATGAAACATAAAGAGAAACAACATCCACAACAGATAACAAAGAGATATGTACGTGGAAACCCTGTAAGGGGAAAAACAATAGTGGGAAACCTTACCCACAATCAAATGATACTACTATAGATAGTATGTGTGTACAAATAGGGTCTACACATGCAGAAAGGCCAGATGCCTAGAGCTCATTGCTCAAACACAAGATGGGAGTCTCACTGACTACAATTGGATGATTAAATCCAATGATAATGTACTGCTCAACATAGCATCTTCAATGCTAGATTCAGTACTAGTTAAGCTATGATTATCCCCTTCAAGCCTTCCTTGAATCTTCAAATGATGTCTGCGTGAGTAGCTCTGCTTATATTCGCATATACCGAATATCACAACCCTACCATACCATACAATATTCCATACTGCATAATCTCATAAATGAGATCTTACATATATACCAAGACCTAAGACCAAATGTGTAGGTCATCTTACTAAGAATATTACAATAAAATCAATTACAAATAAGTCAAGATGTGATGCATCATGTCGGCTCAATGTAATTACAACAATAACCAATTGATTAAATCATCTCCATAACATGTCATGCTGATCTGAAATAGATAACGCATGCCGGTTCATAACCTAGACCAATTTGCTGGTACAACGAAGTTGTCAGGACGATTAGACCAATAACTAAATCATCAAAACCAAGTGTCCAAACCATGCATTCAACATAACCAAGTGATCTCCAGATGATAACAAGCCATCCTCAATACCAGTGATTGTGCATAAGTCACTAAACTTGTCGGTGAACATAATGTGCCGGTTCAACATAACCAAAGATCTCCAGAAGGATAAGTGTTGATAAGTATTGACATCAATGAAAAAACCAGTGCAACACATCCATAATACCAACAATCTCCCCCTTTGGCATTGATGGAAACACAAGATGGAAAAACCATCTAAGTGCCAAAGTAAAAATGCCAAAAACCAAAAACCAAAAACCAACAATCTCCAAGAATAGATCAATACCAGAAATAAAAATACAAATGCAAAGAGTAAAAATCTCTCCTCCAATGAATAATCTCTCCCCAAAGGATAATGTGTTTTTCCATAGATATCTCTCCCCCTTTGACATCAAATGCCAAAGCAATACAAGTACCAGATACGACCAATTCCTAGAACTAATTACAAATACCAACTACTCCCCCTAAGAAGTAGCTCTCCTCCATCAAAGCTGGAAAAGGACATCTCTATAAATTTTGTCGGTTTGATGCCAAGCATCATCTTTCTAAGTCTCTACCAGTGAGGGTATAACCCCAAGCTGCTCTCTGAGATATTCAAAAGTTTCCTTAGGCAAAGGCTTAGTAAAGATATCTGCAATCTGCTCTTTAGTATTCACATAAACCAATCTTAGTTCTTTTGCTTCAACATTCTCTTTGAGAAAATTGAATTTGATAGAAACATGTTTAGTATTAGAGTGAAATACAGATTCTTAGATATATCAATTGCTGCCATATTATCACAGTAAATGATTATAGTTTCTTTGCATTTTACCTTTATGTCCTTCAACATTTTCTTGATCCATAATACCTGAGTACAATTAGTTGCTGCTGCAACATATTCTGATTCTACTGTTGATAATGATGTACAACTCTATTTCTTTCTCAACCATGAAATCAATCTACTACCAAGAAAGAATGCCCCGCTGATGGTTCTCTTTCTGTCATCTACATCTCCTGCCCAATTAGCATCAATGTATGCACATAAGTCAAAATTTTCATCTTTAGGATACCATAAACCAAGATTTGTTGTGCCTTATAAATACCAGAAAATCCTTTTCACTGTCTATTCATGATTTTCTCTAGGATTACTTTGAAATCTTGAAACAATACACATTGCATTCATTATATTAGGTCTTGTTTGTGTCAAATATAGTAAACCTCCAATCATAGATTTATATCTTGTTGGATTAACATGAGCTGAATTATCTTTCAATGATAGTTTATTAGTTGTAGTCATAGGAGTATTTACTATTTTAGAGTTTTCCATACTAAATTTCTTTAGTAATTCCTTCAAGTACTTTGAGTGACATAAGAATATACCTTTATCAGTCTATGAAATCTGCAATCCTAAAAAGAATTTTATCTCCCCAATCATAGACATTTCAAATTCTTCCTGCATCTTATTAGAAAAGTCTTTACACAATCCATCTTCTCCTCCAAAAATGATGTCATCAACAAAAACTTCAATAACCAAAATATCTTCATTAGTCACTTTGAGATATAAGTTGTTGTTAGGATTACCTTTAGTGTAACCAAGCTTCAAAAGATATTTGTCCAATCTAGCATACCAAGCTCTAGGAGCTTGCTTCAATCCATACAAAGATTTCCTTAATCTGCAAACCATATCTTTGTCATTTGTCAAACAAAATCCATTAGGTTGTTCAATGTAAAATTCCTCTTCAAGATCACGATTAAGAAATGCACATTTGACATCCATTTGATATACTTTATAGTTCTTGTGTGCTGCAAATACAAGCAATAATCTGACTACCTCAATTCTAGCTACCAGTGCAAAGGTTTCATTGTAGTCAATTCCCTCTTTTTGTGAATATCCCTTACACACTAATCTTGCTTTGTTTCTGATTACCTTACCATCTTCATTAAGTTTATTTCTGAATACCCATTTAGTTCCAATTATATTTCTATTTTTAGGTCAGGGAACGAATGCCCATGTATTGTTCTTTTCAATTTGTTCCAATTCATCTTCCATAGCTTTAATCCAATGTTTATCTTCACATGCCTCAATAACAGATGCTAGTTCAATTTGAGAAATTAAACATACCTCTTCATTTGCCAGCCTCCCTCTTGTCATAACTCCTTGATACTTATTCCCAATTATCTGACTTTCAGAATGATTCAATCTTACATACCTGGGTGTGTTCACTTGTTGCTGTTCTTTAGTCACTATGGAATTCTCTGATGATGCCGGTGTGACTGGATCAACAGTTTATACCGGTGCACTCTGTATAGGTTCATTTGTGATTATCTCAACTGTTGATTCAGAATTCATAGATCTTGAATTTCCTCTAAAGTGTTCATCTATCTTCACATTTGCACTCTCAATAACTTTCTGCAATCTTTTATTAAAACATCTATATGCTTTTCTCTTAGATGAATAACCAAGAAATATTTCATCATCACTTCTAGGATCAAATTTACCAATATACTCATCTCTTCTAATGTAACATTTGCTTCCAAATATTTTGAAGTACTTAAGAGTAGGAATATTACCAAACCATAGTTCATAGGTTGTCTTACCAGTTTCACCTTTGATGTGAACTCTGTTGAAAGTGTAAACCGTTGTATTCCCTTCTTCTCTCCAATACACATGAGGTAGATTTGCTTCTGATATCATACTTCTAGTTGCATCCAAGATAGTTCTATTCTTCCTTTCCACAACTCCATTTTTTTGAGGTGTCCAGGGTGTTAATAGTTGTCTTTTAATTACATTCACTTCACAAAATGTATTGAACTCCTTAGATGTAAATTCACCTCCTTGATCTTGTTGGTGTAAATAATTATTCATCTTGGATATTATTACACCTTACTTAAGTTTACTTAGGAAATGCATTTCATAGTAGTTTGGGTATGAGACGCTTGGGTGTTTGTGCCACATTGGGATAGTGTGTGTAGGAGAAATTCCACCTTTTATGGTGTTGATCTTGTTGTTACACTCCACATTCAGTGGGTGATCCACCTCATGTGGACTATTATATTATTTCTCCTACCTACCCTTGTTTCTTATTGAGCCACATGTCATGTTTGTGTGCTCACATATCCCTAGCCTTGCCTATATAAGTAGGCTCATCTACATTGTATGTAATTTGATTATTGATCATTTTCTATTGATGAGAATACAGTTTATTCTTGTCCTATATTGTGTCTCTATTTTGTACATTTCATTGAGCTCTTGATCTTGGCAAAATCTCACAGATCTGATATTAAACATTTGACTATCTTACCAGTTTAATTCTCTACAAGTGCCTTGAACAATTTGAATTTCCCAAAAGCTTCTAATTTCTCCCTGACAAAAGTAACCCAACACATTCTAGAATAGTCATCAGTGATTAGCATAAAGTATCTATCTCCTTGTAGACTTCTTGTTCTTTCTCGACCACATAAGTTAGTATGAATTAAATCAAGAACATCATTGGTTTTCTCAAAAATACTTTTAAAGGTTGTTCTAACTTTCTTTCCCAATTGATATTCCTTACATACCGGATTATGAGGTTTTACAATCTTAGGTAAATCCCTTACTACTTTAGATGAACTAATCTTTACAATATAGTCAAAATTCACATGACAGAGTCTTTTATGCCATAACAAACTTTCATCAATGTGTGTAATCAAGCATGTCTTTTCAATGTTATTCAAGTGAAAGATGTTACCTCTAGTCTGATTACCTATTGCAATTTCCAAACCAATTATGTTCATGATTTTGCATTTACCATTCTTGAATTCTAACTAAAATACTTTTTCAACTAATTGACCAACACTCAAAAGATTATGCTTCAGACCCTCAACATAATAAACATTATCAGTATTGTGCTTACTGTCAAAAGATATAGTGTCTTTTCCATTGATAAAACAAGCTTTGTCATCTCCATCTCCAGATCTTACTAAACCTCCATTGTATTCATGAAAAGATAAAAATTTACTTTTATCACCAGTCATATGATGTGAACATCGGAAATCTATAATTGATTCATCTTTTTCTTCAATTTTAGCTGCTAGGGCCTGCTCAACCGGTGGAATAGTAGGTGTCGGTTTATCTTTTGTTATTGCAACAAAATCCCATCCATTTTCTTGTGGTTCTTTATCAGAATCATCAGTAACTCCTTCATCAACATAGTAACATGATTTGTCTCTATTCTTCTTAAATTTGTATCTCTGATATTCAAGGTTAGGCTTATATGTTCTTTTAGCTTCTTCTCTCAATCTTGCATGTCTATCAGGACACCTAGATGCCACATGACCAATTTTATTGTAGTTAAAACATTTAAAAGGTGCTTTACCTTCATACTTACTTCCAATAGGACCTTTAGGCATTTTCCTTGTAAATAGTACTTCAAGCTCTTCAAGTTCTTCATTTTCTCTCCTGATATCTTCAAGTTCTCTTGCATAAAGTTCTTTCCAATCAGATTTATTAGATGATGATGCTTTGATGGATAAATCTATCTTAATTGTAGCAACAAGACCAAACTCTTCAAGATCAAATGATGTAAGTTTTCCAACCAAGGTATCTCTAGATATTGATGTATTAGGCATAGTCATCAACTCATTAATAGTAGTTACTTTCATTTTGTATGCCAATGGAAATGCTCTTAAAAATTTAGAAATAATTTCATCTTCACTTAAGGAACCTCCACAACATTGTATTCCCAAAACAATTTCATTAACCCTTTCCATAAAAGCAAAAATTCTTTTATCTTCTTCCATTTTCAAATTTTCATTCCTGACCCGGTAACATTCCAATTTTGGAATTTTGACAGTGGAATCTCCTTCATTTAATGTCTCCAATTTATCCCATATAGCTTTAGCAGTAAATTGGTCTGATAATCCCATGATTTGTTGATTTGATAAGGTGCTCAAAAGTGCTTCTCTTGCTTTGCAATCATTCTCTTGATCTTTAGCCAAAGTAGGTGGATTAGGTTGACTCTGTGTAGGACCAACATAGCCATTCTATGTGACATCCCAAATGTCTTTTCCAATGCAATTTAGATGTGTCTCCATTTTGATCTTCCATATACTATAGTTAGTTCCATCAAGTTTCGAACTGTCCTTCCTGAAATAGTTAGTTGCCATAGAATCTCCTCAAGTTGTTAAACTTCTGCAAAAAGAGGACTTGGCTTTGATACCAATTGTTAGGACCTAGAGGCAACTGAGACGGAGGGTGAATCAGTTGTCTAATAATTTCAACCCAATTATAACTTAATCAAACTTGATACTTAATATCGATAAACCAAACTTAATAGCGGTAAATAAAATAACAGTTAATATCAATACTGGTAAAGTTTAATGCATGAAACATAAAGAGAAACAACATCCAGAACACATAACACAAATATTTGCACATGGAAACCCTATAAGGAGAAAAACCACAGTGGGAAACCTTGTTAGGATTCCCACATATACTAAGAGGGGGGGGGTGAATCAGTATCTGACCGATGTACATAATTTATTATCTTAAAACATGCAAAATATATTGTAACAATGTACCGGTATGCAAGAAATAATGCAATAAATAGAATTAAAAACATCCACATGAAAAACACACCATGACACAAGGATTTAATGAGGAAACCCGGTGTGGGAAAAACCTCGGTGGGATTTGTGACCCACAATATCCACTTACTGGCCAATAAGAGAATATTACTTACAATAGGGGCCTGCACATGCAGGAAGGCCAACTGCCTAGAGCTCACTGCTCAAATGGGAAGTCTCACTGACTTACAATGTGGATTATACAAATCTAGTATCTTTTACTGCTTTACAATAGCATCTATAATGCCTGATTCAGTACCGGTTGCTGCTGTACTTACATAAACCCTTTACCCTATATTTCACATAATAGGTCTTCCTTAATATTTCGCATATATTACTTACATAACTTTATTCATTTCTTCCTTTCTTACAAAATGTCTACAATGATCTCTTTTATATATAAGAGTCATTTTTACAACATGCCAAGTCAGCTTACAAAGTTTAAACAAAATATAATATAACAAAATTTCGTCGGCCTCTGTGCCGGTATACTTCCTTTCTCTGTGCCAATGCTGGTGTCTTGAGTGTCAGAGTAGAGTCTGATCATTGATGCCGATGCACTAACTTGCCGATGTAATGCCTTGCTGGTGCCATAGGATTGTAAGGTTGCCATCAATGACAAAACCTTCAATCACATACAATGTCTCATTGGAGTGTGCATATGCCAACAATCTCCCCCTTTGGTATTGATGGCAACACTCATGAGAAATTTCAAAAGTGTATCCAAAAATGTGAAGTCCAAAAATGTCACCAAAAATGTGTGTGCTCCCCATGAGCATATGATTCCCGTGAAGTTGAATTTTCTCATTCCACTACTCCCCCTTTGGCATCAATGAAAAAGGTTGTCAAGATGTCAGTAGAGTTTGTAGTTTCAACCTTGTAACTGGATAGTTACAATTTGAAATAGATCCGCCAAAATCAAGTTTATACTCTCCATAAACTTTTTACTATCTCTTATTGCTATCTCTATTCTTTTAGCTGTACCGGTGAGGTGCTGCAAATGCTCTGCCAGTGTTTTCTGTCCCTATATCAGTGCCTCAGATATTTCCTTCTACAATGATGCTAGATAGTCCAATCTTGGACTTAGTTTTAATCTCAGATGCTTTTCTTTATTCACTATTCTCTCCTTTTCTCTTTCAAATTTAAGTAATTCTTCCTCAAAATTTGTTATCTTCTATTCAAAAATTGATAATGTATCAGGTGAGTTAACAAAATTATCTACAAGTTTGTTGATTTCATCCTGTACCTTGCTCATCTTCTGATCAATATCTATAGTAAAAAAGTTTGTCTTACAGGTGTCTTTGTACAAAGTTTTGTACTCTTTTAATAAATTACACAGTTCTGGTAGAAGTGCGTCAAAATCTCTAGTACACTTCTTTATTTTCTCATCAAAGAATCTTTATTTTTCAATTTCTTCTTTGTCCTTCAATGTCTCTTCCTTTATTTTCTCAATGTTTTCTGTGATATATTTACACAAGGTATCAAGTTGTCCTAAAGAATATTTATTGTTTATATTACAGTTAGGAGCAATTACCTTCAAAATTGGTATGGTGTTATCAATTACCCTATAAGCTTATAAGCTTGTGAGCTGCAATCTGTTATGTTTTTAATTGAATCCAAGAGTACTTCAGTCACATTAATTGATTTGTATCCTGATGATGAACCAACATTCTGAGTACCACCAGTGGAAGTAACCAAACTTTTATTGACCTCTGGTAGGTCTGTTTGTGTTTGCATTTCCTTAAGCAATGGTTTTTCTACTTCTCCAGTTGTTGGTGGCACTATTTCCTTATGAACCTGTTCTTGTTCCAGAGCCTTTCGCTCTATTTGTTTCTCTATTTGTTGCATTGTCTCAGTTTGAGTCTAAGTCTCTACCTTTTTCTCTTTGTCATTTGTCAGTTTCTCCTCTGTGTTATCAGTTTGCTCTGCTACCAGAGGCTCACTAGCCATGTCAGTCTTATCAGTTGTATCTTTGTCTACCTCAATGTTGATCTTTTGAGTATCAACATCCACAGTATATAAGACTTCAAGATTAGGATTACCATCTTCTACATCCATACTTTCAACTATTGGTTGATCTTCTGTAGTTGTTGTTTTTACCGGTGGAGTAATCAAAGGAGGTGGGGGTAAGTTATCTTTAACCTTGATACTAGGTGGTCCACCAAATTTACCTTTACCCTTGTCTCTTTCTTTCTGATATACCTTTATAGGTTTGGGGTTCCTGTATTCTTCCTATTTTTCTTTTTCAACTAGGAATATATCCCATTCATTTTCTATCTCCCCAGTCACCTCATTAACTCTTCCAACCATTAAAACAATGTGCTGGTGTGCAGTAGACAATACTGACCGGTTGGCTTGAGCAATTAAGTCATCAATTTCTTTGGGTGAATTCATCGGATATACAAAATGTAGCTTCTCTATCTTTATTTTCTTGTCCAGTTCTATTACTGCTTATCTTCTTGCTTCCAGTCTCTTAAATAGTTCATCTTGAATTTCATTTACTACTTCCATAAAAAATTTCTTATACATATCCATATGTAATATAACATTGTTTTCTACTTGTTCTTTTTCATCAGTTGTCAGAGTGTCATATATTTTCTCTATATTCTTCAATTTGCCTTCCTCTGTAATTTCATTCAATAGTATATCAAGAGGGGCCAAGTCCTTGTTTGTCCTCCTCTTCTTTTTGGGTGTCAGTTTCTTCTTCTTTGGTGTAGCCTTTCTTACCGGAGATCTCACTGCTTGTTGTTTTTGTTTTGTCCTCCTAGGCGAGGGTGTGGTTGCCGGTGAGGGATCTCTTTTCCTTACAACTCTTTTGAAAGTTGCAGGCATGTCACTCTCTAAAAAAGTACCTACCGGTGATAGGTGAGTTTCAGGTTGTGGAGCTGCTAACTCATCCTCTGTTATACCGGTTTGCTTTAACACATCTTCTTTAATGGCCTTTCCCTGTCTGGAACCTTTTCTTACAACTGCCTCAACCTTTTTCACTCTTTTCTTGGATTGTATTTGGCTTTCTATAGTTTCTGCACTACCAAATACTTCTTCCTTAGGTTCTTTAGGGGCTTCAAGAAGTGCTTTAGCATATGTTTCAATTATATGATCATTTATTTCATAACCCATTTCTGTTACCCAAACTGTCCTAGGGATGATTGCTTCCATCCAGATCTCATCCTTCTTGATTAGAAACCATATTTCATCCTTATATTTGTCAACAATCTTTTGTGATAGTCGGATTCTTTTTTTCATTTTGACCTTTAGTGCTTGAAAAAAATCATGGATATTGTTTTCCTTGTCTTCTCCCATATTATTGAATCATTTTGTTAACTGTTTGCCTACCGGTATATCATATCCAAGTTCTTTGTAGCCTATACTGGGAGCCTGTTTGGTTATATGTAGCATCAAACATACTAGAAGATTTCCAAACCTGAAAGTTCCTTTCTTGTCCTTCTTAATATTGCCTAAGTTGTCAATTAGTTCGTCCTTTAACCACTCACATACACCAATCTTTGCATTATCTGTGACCATATCATAAGCACTCTTAATGCATAAACTTGAAACTGTATTAAGTCTATTTGCATGAGTAGCTTTATACCCTAATATCATGCTGATAAATCTCACATTAATGTTTTTTACATCATTTACTCTTAAGGACCTTTTATCGGATGTGGCACCAGTTAACTGAGTAACTAGGTCATTGGAAACCTTCTTAGTTTTGTTTGGCCTTTTACCGGTGGTCGGTAACCCTGTGATAGCTTTCACAACTTCCTTAGTGATTTTGTGAATTGCATCTAGCTAGAAAAATTCACCATGTACCCTGCTTAAGACTATCCTAATCACATCCTTGGGAAATTCAGGAATGCTAAGGATCTCTGTAAATCCTAGGGTTTCAATGATCTTATGTTCATCTTTTACATTGCTGATTTCATCACATATCATAGTTTTAAACATGGTTTTAATCTCTTCATCTCCTAGTTCCTCAATGTTATAGTGAATGTAAATTGTCTTCAGCATAGACAACTCCCTTAGGAATTTGAGAAAAATCACCTAAGGTATCATCTTTCTTTGCTACCTCGGGAACTAATTGAAATACAAGCCTAGGTCTTTTTATGACTTCGACAATAGTAGGGTTTGCTATATATTCAATTGCAGAGGTGGATGCCATGATAAACTATCTTTTACTGCCTTTAGGATGGATGATTGCTTGGAGTGTTCTTGCCTCTTAGCTCAGAATGTCTTAGCTTGGAATCTTCGTGCTCTTCGTAAGTTTGAAATCTCAGTGAAATGAAATGGAGCCAAAACTTCAAATTTATAGTGTCTTTTCGCCATCTACCATATTAAATGCATGCCGGTTAAGTATTCACTTAACATTGTCTGCCGGTAATAAGTAATTTCCAACTTCTTATCTCTAACCGAGGGAATAATAGAACATGTGTCATTTGATTACCAAACCCTCAAGGAAACTTTCTTCAATTAGATGAAGAAATTCTTGCCAGTGAAGCATCACTTTGTCCTATTGGTGAAGCATTGACTGGTTCTACCAGTGGAGGAGTATTCCCAATGTTTAGATCAGCTTTTCTAATCTATTGTTTTTAGAATTCTTGCTTAACCTCTTCAACTTTTTCTTCACCATTCAAGATAGAACTTTTGTTGTCTACCAGTAATCCTTTAGTTCTACAGAATTTTGCAATATGCCCAATCTTGTTACATGCATAACAAGTTACATTATTCTTCTGAATAGCTTTCCCATAACCTATGCCGGTTTGTGTTCTACATTGATTGGATAAATTTCCAAATCTTCCACAAACATAACATCTCACATTCATTCTACAATTTTTAGAGTTGTGACCAACTTTGTTGCATTTTGAACATTGACCGATGGGTGTGTTGATATTCTGATAATTTCTAGATCTACATTCATTTTCTCTATGACCATACTTATTACAGTTAAAGGATTTTCCATTGAATTTATAAGCATTAGGTTGTCTTACCGGTTTGCTGTGATCCTGAGTATTTGTAGTATTGGAGCTTTCACCAACTTCAAAGCCAACTCCAGAAGTGTCACCTTTAGGTTTTTGATTTTTGAGCAAGGTGCCAAGTTCCTCTGAGCTTTTCTTGAATTTTTCTTTATGTTGATTTGTAGTTTCTAGTTCTCTTTCTAAGACCTCTTTTTGTCTCATCAGTTCATTTGAGTCATTCTAAGTGTACATCAAATCTGTCTTCAACATGTCATTTTCATAGCTAAGTCTTGTGTTCTCATTTGCTGCATCACTTAGTCTTCTGGTCAATTCTTCTTCATTTTTCTTCCTATCTTCAATCTCTTTACAAAATCTCGTAGTCATATCCTGCATCTCATTCTTTGTTGTCATGTTTTCTAGTTTCAGTTTGCTTATCTGATCATTAAGTGATTCCTTTTCATCATTCTCATTTTGCATCTTTTCAAAAAGTTCTCTTCTCTTATTTCTTGCAACAGTAAGATTCTCTTGAAGTACTTGAATGATATCCTGAGCTGCCCTTAAATCATCTTCTAGTTTGATATTTTTCAATTTCTCTGCATCATAGTGTAAAAGAGCTCCTTCAAGTTGCTTCGTTAGATTTTCCATCTTTACCGATGTCAAGATCTTCCTCAAGCTGTTAGGCTTCTGAAAATAGAGAACCAAGATCTGATACCAATTGTTAGGATTCCCACAGATACTAAGAGGGGGAGGTGAATTAGTATCTGACTGATGTACATAATTTCTTATCTTAAAACAAGCAGAATATATTGTAACAGTGTACCGGTATGCAAGAAATAATGCAATAAATAGAATTAAAAACATCCACATGAAAAACACACCATGACACAAGGATTTAACGAGGAAAACCGGTGTGGGAAAAACCTCGGTGGGATTTGTGACCCACAATATCCACTTACTGGCCAATAAGAGAATAATACTTACAATAGGGGCTTGCACATGTAGGAAGGCCAACTGCCTATAGCTCACTGCTCAAATGGGAAGTCTCACTGACTTACAATGTGGATTATATAAATCCAGTGTCTTGTACTAGTTTACAATAGCATCTATAATGCTTGATTCAGTACTAGTTGTTGCTCTGCTTCTTACATAAACCCTTTAGCCTATATTTCACATAATAGGTGTTCCTTAATACTTCACATATATTACTTACATAACATTATTCATTTCTTCCTTTCTTACAAAATGTCTACAATGATATCTTTTATATATAAGAGTCATTTTTACAATGTGCCAAGTCAACTTACAAAGTTTAAACAAAATATAATATAAAAAAATCATGTCGGCCTCTGTGTTGGTATACTTCCTTTCTCTGTGCCAGTGTCGGTGTCCTGAGTGCTAATGTAGTGTCTGATTGTTGATGCTAGTGCACTAACTTGTCAGTGTAATGCCTTGCCAGTGCCATAGGACTATAAGGTTGCCATCAATGACAAAACCTTCAATCACATACAATGTCTCATTGGAGTGTTCATATGCCAACAAACCTTACCCACAATCAAATGATACTACTGCAGATAGTATGTGTGTACAAATGGGGTTTGCACATGCAGAAAGGCTAGCTGCCTAGAGCTCACTGCTCAAACACAAGATGGGAGTCTCACTGACAACAATTGGATGATTAAATCCAATGATAATGTACTGCTCAATGTAGCATCTTCAATGTTGGATTCGGTATCGGTTAAGCTTTGATTATCTCCTTCAAACCTTCATTGAATCTTCAAATGATGTCTGCATGAGTAGCTATGCTTATATTCACATATATTGAATATCACATCCTTACCATGCCATACTATATTCCATACTGCATAATCTTACAAATGAGATCTTACATATATACCAAAACCTAAGACCAAATGTGTAGGTTGGCTTACTAAGAATATTACAATAAAATCAATTACAAATAAGTTAAGATGTGATGAATCATGTCGGCTCAATGTAATTACAACAATAATCAATTGATTAAATCATCTCCATAACGTGTTGTGCTGATCTCGAATAGATAATGCATGCCTGTCCATAACCTACACCAATTTGCCAGTAATAATGAATATGTCAGGCCGATTAGACCAATAACTAAATCATCAAAACCAAGTTTCCAAACCATGTCTTCGACATTACCAAGTGATCTCCAAATGATAACAAGTCATTGTCAGTGTTGGTGACCAATATAACTTGCCGGTGAACCAAATATCGGTGACTGTGCATAAGTCACTGAACTTGCCGGTGAATATAATGTGTCGGTTCAACATAACCAAAGATCTCCAGAAGGATAAGTGTTAACATCAATGACAAAACTAGTGCAACACATCCATGATACCAACAATGTCCTTGTCATATTTATCAGCTATGCTTTATGGTAGTCTCTCTCTTGCTCTCATCTTAGATTGGAATGTTTTGAAATATTCTGTAATGTTCTTAACACTGTTAGTGCCCATATTGGTGAAAGCATCTTGTATCTATTTTCCTTCCGAGATGTCATAACCAGAATCCTTGTGACCTATGCTGGGTATCTCCTTGGTAAAGTACAACATTAGGAATACTAGTAGGTTTCCAAAACGGAAAGTACCTTTCTTGTCTCCCTTAATCTTTTTTTAGGTTGTCAATTAATTCATCCTTAAGCCATTCACACACATCAATCTTAGAATTATTTTTTACCATCTCATATGCACTATGAATACATGGGCTAGAAACAAAATTTAGTCTATTTGCATGAGTATCTTTGTAACCTAGTACCATACTCACATATTTTAAATTTATGTCCTTAACATCATTCACTCTAAGTTACCTATGATCAAATGTTGCTCTGGTTAAATCCATAACTCCTCTATTAGGTATCTTCTTGGTTTTATTAGGTCTACTACTGGTTGAAGGTAAACCAATAGCTACCTTAATTTCTTCCCTAGTTATCTTGCAAACTGACTCTAACCACATGAATTCTCCATGGACTCTGCTCTATACAAGTCTAATAACTTCCTTACGAAATTCGGGAATGTTTAGAATCTCTACAAATCCTAAATTTTCCACAACCTTATATTCGGGTTTGATTACTCCATTTTCATTAGAAATGACCTCATTAAACATTTTCTTCAACTCCTCAGTCCCTAGGTTTTCTATGTTGCAATGTATGTAAATTCTAGGGTCTTCTGCAAATGCTACACCCTTAGGAATTTTTGAAAAATCTCCTACAAAATCATCTTGTTTTGCAATCTTGGGGATTGTCTTGAATACGGGTCTAGGGCATTTAACATTTTCCACAATGGTAGGGTTTGAAATAAACTTTGGAACAGAAGATGAGGAAGCCATTTCAAAGATAAATACCTCTAAATCGAAATTATGAATGCTTAAAAATCACTTCGCAGCTTCGCCTTAAAATGCCTTGCTTAATTTCGTGCTCTTTGATCATTTAAATGCTCGATGAGTTTGAAATGAGGGTTTTCCAGTTCTTTATAGCTAAAAAAGGTTCTTAAAACTGCATTAAATGCTCACCAGTTAAGTGAAAACTTAACTCATCAGCCGATAAAGAAGAAATGTATCTTCTCACCATCAATCGAGGGTAGAATTCATGATCTTCAACTTGATGCAATACCCCCTAATGATTATTCCTTAGTTAGATGAAGAATCTCCTATTGATGGAGGATTACTATGTTCTACCAGTGCAAAGATAGTTTCATCAGTTCTCTGATCACTCTTCTTAATCCATTGTTTTGAAAATTCTTGTTTTACTTCATCTACCTTTTCTTTTCCCTTCAAACTAGATCCTTTGTTGTTTGCCGATGCATTCTTGCTTCTATAGAATTTAGCAATATGTCCAATCTTGTTACATTCATAACAAGTTACATTATTCCTCTCAATAGCCTTTCCATATCCTTGACCAGTTTGTGATCTGCATTGATTAGATAAATGCCCAAATCTTTCACAAACATAGCATTTCATATTCATTCTGTAATTTTTTGAATTATGACCAACTTTCTTGCATTTGGAACATTGACTGGTGGGTGAGTTTGTGTTCTGATTATTTCTAAATCTATGCTGATTTTCTCTATGACCATACTTGTTGCAATTAAAACATTTCCCATTAAATTTATAAGCATTAGGTTGTCTTACTAGTTTGTTCTGATCTTGATTGTTTGCAGTACCAGAAATTTCTCCATGTTCAAATCCAAGTCCATTAGTATCTCCATCAGGTTTCTATCTTTTAAGGATGTCATCAAGTTCTTCTAAACTTTTCTTGAATTTGTCTTTGTGTTTATTTGCAGTAGCCAACTCATTTTCTAGAATTCCATCTTGTCTCACAAGCTTAGCTTTATCATGTTTCATGTGAATCAGATCTATCTTTAGCATATCATTTTCATGACCAAGTGTTAGATTTTCATTTCTAGCATCATTAAGTCTCCTAGTCAAGTCTTCTTCATTCTTTTTCCTATCTTCAATATCCTTACATAACCTCATAGTCATATCTTGCATTTCATTCTTCATATTACTGTTTACTTGTCTCAACTTATTTGCAATGTCTCTAAGAGTCTCTCTTTCATCATCATCATTCTGCATCTTCTCATGAAGTTCTTTTATTTTATTTTGTGCTATAACAAAGTTCTCCTGAAGTCCTTTAATGAATTCCTGTGCAATCCTCAAATCATCTTCAAGTTTGATATTCTTCAATTTTTCTGCATCAAAATCTTCAGGAGCTTCTTCCAACTATTTTGTTAAGTTCTCCATCTGTACCGGTTTCAGAATCTTCCTCAAGCTATTAGGCTTTTTAAAATAGAGGATCAATCTCTAATACCAATTGTTAGATTCAATGACAGTCCCAAATATACTAAGAGGGGGAGGTGAATCAGTGTCTGACTGGTGTATGAAGTTTGTGATGTTGGACATGTAGAAACCAATTACCGGTGACTTTCCAATTGGTTGCCAGATGGTTGCCATCAATGACAACATCAACTATTCTCATAAGGATGTAGAATGCCAATAGGGGGGGTGAATCAGTGTTAGACCGAAATGATCTATTTTAGCCTTATTAAAACATGCATACACCAACCAGTATACTGGTACATACAGAATTGAAAGAAGTAAAGCAACCAATAAGCCAATCACATAAATGAGAATCATAACACATAGAACTATACGTGGATAACCTAAAAGAGAAAAAACCATGGTGGGATTTGTGACCCACAATATCAATCCACTCGCCATTTGAAGAGATATTACAAATATGAGGGGCTCGCACTTGCAAGAAGGCTTACAGCCTAGAGCACACCACTCAATCATAAAAGGATCGTCACTGACTACATAAAAATCCTGACTACAATCCGAAGAAGTGTGAAGTACTAAGATAGCATCTTCTATGCTAGAATATAGTTCCAGTTTAAGCTTTGTCTGTTCTGGTCTCAAACTCTAAACCCTTTATCGGAATAACCCTTACATAAATATCTTCACATACATAATCTCTCTAATATATTTCACATCATATTACATTCGCATATCCATAATCTTCTATCTCACATCTCTCAGAAAGTGATCTAATCCAACTGACCTATATACCCTATACAATTTATCATGCCTTATATCGGCTTACAAAGATATATACAATATCAAATTACATGTTGGTCAGATAACATAAATGCATAAATATTAAAACTAATTGTTGTTGCCGGATCCAAGAGATGTTGAACTACAATACTGATAACCTTTTTTAAACCATGTCGGCCTGCATTGCTAGTAACCAAAGAAATTCTTTTGTCCTGTCGGTGTCGGTGTAGTGTCTGTGAAGTGCCTATCGGTACACAACAGAACCAAAACATGAAGCTGAAACACAATACCATGTTTCCATCAATGACATCATAGTGAAACCAACCAATTGAGTGTCAACTACCAACAATCAATGTACATCTATTATAAACTTACCTCTCACATTGGGTTAAAAGTGTGCCATCCTTCACCAATAATCCCTTTCACCTAGAAATAGGTGGAGGATAGGTATTGTTGTTCTCCTTCCCTTCTTTTGATGGAAGATGTTATGTTTGTTCAAGAAAATCCTATTGGAGGTAGATGTTTTTTGAGAGAATATCTCTTCTCCTGTAGGGATGCTTTTACACTTATTGCAAGATATATATTTATCAACTATCTTATCCATGCTTGTAAGAGTATTGCCTCTTTAGCTCAGATTTATGAACTTTGTTGCCTAAAGGATATCTCGTTGGTGTTGAACGTGTGTATCCTTATTTCTAGCTTCCTTAAAACATCAACATAGGGATATGTTGACATCTTAAGGGGGCATACATATTGCCATCTTTGCACTATATTGTACTATATTTTTGCATGTCTTAAATGGGATGTTCTTTCTCGAAACTAGACAAAACAAAATCTTACATGAGATGTTTCATGCCTGAAACCAGACACAACATTTATATATGTCTTATATGGTGTGCACATTCTCCAAACCATAGCAAAAAAACTCTTACACAAGATGTCCTCAAAACCAGGTATATATTTTTCTTACACGAGGTTACACATTCTCAAAAATAGAACAAAAAAACTCTTACATGAGATGTTATCGATACTAGACACAATTTTTTATTTTCATTTTATGTCTTACATAGGTTGTTGCATGCTCGAAACTAGAGAAAAAAAACTCTTATATGGGATGCTTAACACCTGAAACTAGACATCACTTGCACACACCCAGGAAGATGAGTGAAACTAGCAAAACATAGCTAAACTATCCCTATTCCCCTCCCCAACATGCATCACCTAGAAAAACACAACTAGAATGTTTATCCATGTCTTCTCTCACTCTTATTCTCATGGATCACCTAGAAAAACACATCTAAAATCTGTATCAATGCTTTCTCTCTTTCTTCTCATAAGCTTATATATTTTCTAGTTGTAGTTCATGGATGATGCATGCTCTTTCTCTTTTTATGTGATCACTTGTGTTCTTGAGATGACATTTTCAAGAATGATATTAGTGGTTGAGACATTTTGATATTGAAATCTCTTCAGCTAGTTGACTTGAGGTCTTGTTTTTAGTTTTTAGCTTTTTGTGTGTCTTTTGCCTTTTTGCCTTTTTGTCTTTGTTTGTCTTTTTTGTTTTTGTCATGTTTTATGTGCCCTTGCATGTGATTAAGTGAGTTAATATCCTAAGTTTGGGGGATTGGTTCGACAAAATTATTGATGTCTTATACTCATTGTGATTGTGCTCCTAATTGCTTGTCTCTATTGGAGATCAATAAACACTAAGAGGGGGGGGTGAAGTAGTGTTCTGTAATTTATAATTTTCTTTAACTGATTCTTAAACCACCAGATGCAAAAGAATGAAAGTAAAATGCAAAAGCTCAACACACACAAGCACAAAACCATAACACCAAATTTTTTACATGGAAACTTGGAAAGGGAAAAACCATGATAAGATTGAAACCCAAAATATTATAATAATATGATTAGGAGTACAATAATATTACAAGGGGAGTGCACATCCATTCAAGAACACTACCTAGATCTCATTTCTCAATTACAATAGAGGGCTACAACCTCCAGAGGACTCATTGTCCTATAGATGATTACAAATGATAACTAATTGTTTGAACTGATGAATAGCATCTACAAATGCCAAAATGCAGTTTCGGTTAAGTGCAAAGAGTTATCTTCCATTGTTCTGGTACACTGCTCTTCTCTGTTGCATACCAGAGCATAAAACCAATGATGTCACACATGAAACTGCACATCAATGCTCATACAATCTTTGCACACTCATATTAATCACTAAATTATTCAAATAGATTGGTCTTATATATCCACATCACTTGATTAGGTCTCTAACATGTCAGCTTCAAACATATTCACAAAATATGCAATGTGTAACAATAAGTCGACTCAATATGATTACAAATGCACATGTGTAGCAAAAAAAATTGATAATAAACTTCACATAAGTCAACACAACAACCTAAAACATGGCACCAATTAACAAAATCATCCCAAAGATTCCTCATAACATGCTATACAAAAATAACCTTGTTCTTCCTGAAATACTAGATATCAGATCATCAAACTTGCACAAGAATCATCACTGAAAGCTAGGATTGCAGACTAAACAATTCATGTTGGCATTATGTTGTCATTGATATCGACCGATATAGAAGGATGCAACCAGTATGAGAGAGTGTTGAAATTACTATCATTGATGATCACTGATACACAAGTTAGTGCTAACTTGTGTCGAAGACAAGTAATGGAGACCAGTATGGTATGATGACCAAAAAGTATGGTGTTGGCATTGAATTGTTGCCAACTGACAAGTTTTGGAGAGAAGAGACCAGTGAAGTGACAGGTTAATGGTTGAAAGCATAATGATGCAAAAAAAAAAGTGTGAAACTGGTATGAATACATGGCATCCAAATTGATGAAGATGCAACATGATGACAGCTATAAGAAGAGAAAAGTTGTTGGTTGTTGATTGTGATGAAGAGGTAGAATGTTACAATGAATCACATCAACACTGAAGGTGAAGCATTTGTAGGCCATTGGTATGCTATTGGATGTCAAACAGTAGGACTCCCACCAGATAAAGATACAGTCACCATATGAAGAGATGACTGACAGTGAGTGTGCCCAACCAGATCACATGTGCCTATTTGAAGATATGCTTGCTCAAACAAGGAAGCCCTATTGGTGGAATGTCAGATGCACATGACAAGGATCCACCCCCACCGGTAAGTGGATCTTGTCTCCTATTTTTCATGGAATGCATCATAGTCCTTCAAGATAAGACAAAAGAGTAGAAGGTAGGTGATTGAAGGCTCACACCGGATCAACTGGTGAAACACTAAGTTTCCTTAGATGCACGAGATCGAAGATATGCTCTAGATCTATCGGGTAGACATGATGAGTTGTTGGTACAAAGAAGGAAGGATTTTTCTATCACTTTGACAAACTAATTGATAGGAGAAACGATTATGTGTTGAATAAGGAGAAAGGCATTCCCATAGATGTAGACATATGAAGTATTGTTGAAGATTGATGACATGGTGTCATCAAGGTGGTTACCGATAAGCATGTTCATCGGTAGAGCTGATGAAGTGACAAGTGAAGAGCCCTTGTCTCATGAAGATGAGAATTTTGTGGATTGACATGTCTAGTGACCGGTTAAGGTGTTTCACCAGCAGAGCAGTGAAGTGTAGACATGAAGTTTAACTGGCAAGGTGAGATATATAAGTAGGGTTAAAGAGTTGGTAGGCAAAATGGATCAGTTATGTGCATGATGGTCATGACCATGTTTGGACTGACACTGAAGTCTTTGCTGAGATGGAAATTGACTAAGTGGTCATGTGGAGTTATTGTGGCATGCATGCACATGTCGATGTAGAGTGTCAGTGAGGATGTTGCAAGTTGGTCTAGCATTTAATGGTGACTGCGAAGCTCAAGGGATGTGTTGTAGAGGTGTGCGCCTCAAGGAAGGTCAAAAAAAGGTGATTGATGGGATGCACTGATCGATGTAGGATATCTAGATACAAATCAAAGTAGGTGAAGAAAACTGCCAAACCATTTGTGGTGATTGACAAATAGATGTACCGACAGATTGAATGTAAACTGCCAAATATAGGAGGTGTGTTTTGGAAGACACATTAATGATAGATATGTGTAGTTTGTTATCTCTAAGATCATATCTAATGAGATACAACTAGATTTGGTATGCCTTATGATCAATGGAGAAACTCTAATTGCACCAATGTTTGAATCACATTTTGGTGGGAATGCTCATGTATATGTATGCAGACATAAGACTAGGTTTGATTGATGCTTCTAGATAATCAGGGGTTGAATGTTGATGAGTGGAGTGTGAAAGAGCAGTAGAGAGCCAACCATTGAGTGACTTCATCGAAGATCATATAAAGTGTGTGTTAGAGGTGCAACTGGTAAGAGGGTTTAGTAGATGCTTAATCGACAAGATGAAAGCAACCGGTAAGCATAAAAGAGGCTAAGTGAAGGGGAGAATCAATGGTGATCAAGCTTGCCAGAAGATGGTTCAAAGTGAAGCAACTTTGTATAAGTGTGGCAAACAAGATTCAACAAGCATAAAACAGAGCAGGGGTAAATCGGTAAGTTGAGTAACTGACAATCAAGTGCAAAGTCTATCAAATAAACAATTGATAGAGGCTAAGTCAACAAGAGAGAAGCAGAGACAAAAGGAGGAGTGGTGAATGTGACAGAGTATGGTCCTACAGAGAGGAGGCTGAGCAAGGGACAAAAGATAGTACCAGTAAAGCTAAGGAGAAGGTAAACCGGTAGAAATATTATTCATAAGTGGCTGCTAAACTCATTTGTAACCAGGCTATCACTTTTATATTGATTTGATGTTATCATTTGTGATCACAAAGTCAAAGCTCAGTGTAGGGGTTGATGCTCCTTTGGGTTGTAGCCCATAAATCAATTAGGGGTTGGTGCTCCTTCGGTTGGTTCCCTAAAAGTTGTAATCAAAGTTTTCATTTGCGAGGCTAGATTGGAGAAGAAGAGTCCAACATCATTTCTCATTGAGGTTTTTCCCATCTTAGTGTTGGCATTGAGTTGTCATTGATGTCAACTGGTATACAAGGGTTACCGGTATAGGAGATGTATGAGCAACACTATCATGGATGTATAAAGGGTGAGATATATTTGATACCACCTTGTGTTGTAGTGCACTGGTAAGGTAAGGGAGAGAATTTCATTCAGTAGAATGACCTTTGGAGTCACCGATATATAAGTCAATGTTTGACTTGTATGGAAGGGATGTAAAGGTCACTGATACACTATGTGGATTTAAAACAATAGGACTCACACCGGATGAAGATGTAGTCACCATGTGAAGAGATGACTGATAGTGAATTAACTCACACCAGATCACATGTGCCTATTTGAAGGTATGCTGCACAAACAAGGAAGTCACATGAGTACATTATAGGATGCAGATGACAAGGATTCACTACCACTGGCAAGTGGAACTTATCTCCTATAGTGTGCATCATAGTTCTATGAGATAAGGAAGAAGAGGTAAAGGTAGGTGTTTGAAGGCTCACACCGGATCTACCAGTGAATGAAAGGGATGCCTCAAGTCAATGAAATTAGGGATATGCACTGGAAAAAATAGAAAATGCATGATGAGACAGATGAAGAGTGATGAGTTTGTCACCTTGACAAACTAGCTGAGATGATGTCTGGTCTGATGATGAAGAAGGCAAAGTTGAGCAGCTACAGATAGAGAGTGAAACTATCATGCATATGCCTCAAATGGAAACAACTGAAGGTTGATGGCATGGTGTCATCAAGGTGCCTACCAATAAGTATGAGAACCAATAAGAGAGAGAAGAGGCTAAGTGATGTGCTCCTACCTGATGAGAATGAGCATGCTATGGATAGACATGTTGATTAATAATGATGAATAACAAATACCCTAACTAGTACTGAGAGGGGGGGGGGTGAATCAGTACATACAAAAACTTCTCAAAAAATTAGTAGGTTAAAACAATGCTAACCGGTTGTCTTCATCACTGAACTTAACCATGGAAATACTGGTTAAACACAGTAAGACTTCAGATAGCTTAAACTAGTAAAACTGAATACTTCAAATATCATTCAACACTTGATAGTTGCTTCACTAGTATACATATGCATGTGTTATATCAGTAATACCATAACCATTGGCTTTGCATGCATAATCACTTAAACAAAGATTGCACAATCATCACATGAAAAATGCACAACTCATAACACATATTTTTCACGTGGAAACCCAAATGGGAAAAACCACGGTGGGGATGAATACCCATGTAGATGTCTAAAAATGGTCAACGCTTGCGGAGTCATACTTTAACATTTGTGCATTGCCTTATTTTAGGGTTTTTTGCGTCGCATTAACATTTCTCCTATGTTGTGCACTTGGTCTTTATCATTTGTGAGCATCAAGTCCTTCTTCTGCATTCTTCATTTGTCTCACTTTTGAATTTGGTCTTGTCAATAACAATCTTTAGTCATGATTTTGCTCAATCTTATCCTGTCATATCAATGCGTGTGCTCATTTGTTATATTTGGACATCGTCAATCCTAATCGATGATAGAATTAGGGTTTTGTCCTCTTGTCAATCTTGTCATCTTGCGATCAATTCGCTATCAATCCTTGTCAATCTTGTCATTTTGCGATCGATTTCTCATCGATCGTTGTCATTTTCAATCTTGTCGTTTTGCGATCGATTTGTCATTGATCATTGTCATTTCCAATCTTGTCATTTTGTGATCGATTTGTCATCGATCATCGTCCTTTTCAATCATGTCAATTTGGATCAATTAGTCATTGTTCCTCGTCAATTGGCACATTTATCAATCAAATAATTGGTCCTTTGTTAATTAGAATCATGATCGAATTGACATTAATTATCTTTTGTCAAGACCTAATTGTCGTCCTTGCATTTCTAATTCATTTTCTAGGGTTTTATGATTTATTCATTTAACCTTGTTTATCATTTTTCCCTCTAGGTTAAATAAATTATTTATTTATCCTAGGTCTTCTTGTCACAATTAAATATTTATTTAATTGGCTAACTAATTCCTCCTCTTTTTGTGAACTAATTAATAAATGACAAATTATTAATTAATTTACCTAATTTTCCAATTTACTAATTTCTCCTATTTACTAATTTCTAATTTTCAAACTTCCTAATTTCTAATTCATCTAATTTTCAATTTTCTCCTATATTTCTCCTAATTTCATGGGAATGACATAGCAAATTTGTCATAATTTGTCATAATTGTCAATCAATCAATTTTGACATAGCAATTTGTCATAATTATCAATCAATCAATTTCGCATAGAAGGTGTCAATTTGTCATAATTTGTCATATTTGTCATTCTTGATTTGAAATTTCCTTTCAAATCTCTTCTTCATGCTAATCTTGTCTTTTCTCCAATTTATCTATAAATTGGATGAATTTCTTCAATCCCAATTAATCACCTTTTCGAATCGATCCCTGAATCAATCACGCTTCTAGTATTCTTGCGCTATTGTCTTGTTAATCTTGCTTTCACATTATACTTATGCACTTGAAGGTGAGATCCACAAAACAAAGCTATTTGAAGGAGAAAGAAGGACAATGGAGAATCATGGAGGAGACATCCACATTTGTGATGGTTTGTGTTTAAATTGAATGTTTCATTTCCAAATCTCTATTGAATGTTTGTAGGTTTTCTTATCATTGCAATTTAGTTTTCATGATTGAACTAGCCTAATTTTTTGCTTGCTTTGATGATCTCCGAATTCCTATCATACATTAATTGGTGAACCCGACGTGAACTAACCATGTTAATTGTGTTTTGAGTGCTTTTGAGTTGATTTGCAGGTGAAAAACCCAAGAAATAGGGCAATTCAGGGCTCTCTGGGCACTCCTGCACCTGTGTCACTGCATTCTATGCCTATGTCAAGGGATCTACACCTGTGTCATTGCATTCTACGCCTATGTCAAAGGGAGTTGTGCCTGTGTCAATGCATTCTGTGCCTGTGTCAATGCATTCTGCGCCTATGTAAGGCCAGAAACAGAGGTAAAAATCAGTGTTTTTACTTGCAAATTACTTTGTTTTACATTCTGTTTTGGTATTTTGGTTTTCTTTGGTATTGATTCTCTATGAAGAACCTTGGCATTACGCATGGCAAAGACAAAAATGAAACTACTAACAAATTTTGTGTAGATTCGCTAGTCAAAGACCAAACAAATCAAACTTCTAACTTAGTGATTTTGCAGGTTGCCTTGTATTCCAACCGAACTTTTGTGTTTGTGATTCATAATTAGGCACCTAGTATGATTGCTAAGTAGGATGGAATGAACGTGTGTTTTCTTTGATTGTCAAGTTTGACATTGGAGTAGGAGAGTATGCTCTCATCCTTCTTAGGGTGATCAGAAATCCAGATCTTCGATACCATTCTCATGTCTTGGATTGTTTGTTACCTTTAGAGGGCCTGCCTTCCTGACCATTTGCTTTCTTTTGCAAGCAAGTGACAATCATGAGAAGGGAATGACCCAAAGTGAGCATAGCTAGAGTACCTTGGCATTCTAACTCACTATAAATAAATACTTGATGGGTGAAAGCCTTGAAGGAAGGGTTACGTGGGAATTGTAGTTACTTGGGAAGTGATGACCCTTGGACTCTTTCTCATATCAACATCTAAGTAGGACCTCACGGTCTAAATCGTGCTTGTGCAACTACATTTGTTTGGTATCTTGGTGGGCCTATGTCTCAATCACGCTTGCGTGACACCAAGGAGTAAGGCTTAACAGAAATCCTTATTAAACACCTTGTATTTAGAGGCTAAAATCCTTCTAGTTGCTTGAGAAGGACGAGTTCAGATACTTGGAAGAGATACTAAGTTCTCCATGGGGAGATTTCCATGGGGACTGATGCTTGGCTTCCCTGAGAGGTGAGTGCCGTGGAGGGGAGTCCGTGGGATCAAGCATCTATGTATTCTCCTTGAATCTCATAACGAGTCTACCTCTCAAGTACCTACTGTCCTTGCCTACCATAAGAAATGTGTGAATGAGCATGATTGTCTTGAGTCTAAGTTAAAATATCTTGTCTTCTTTGCTTGTCAAAAGTTGAGTGGTGTCTCATTTAAAAAACAAGACATATTGATTCAAAACAAGGTTAAACACAAGAGTATTTCATTCAACAAAGTTCAAAACACCTTCAAACATGGTTGTTAGACATTTTTCAAAATCTTGCCTCAACATTCATGTCACTTAGATTTAGGTTCATCCTAGGTTTGCATTTTGCAAATTCATTGTCAACTACCAAGGTTAGGTTTCACCTAGGTCATACTCCTTTGCATATCAATAAGGGTCATCCATTTGCATGTGTCCTCTTGTGTTAGAGTAATACCATTTCATAATTCAACCTTAGGTTTTGCCTTAGGTTGACATTGTCATACATTTGCATTTGCATACCCTAGGTCTCTTCATTAAGCTTAGGTCATTATCATATCATATTAGGGTCATTTGCATAGTAATTGTCCCTTTGCATATAGTGTCAAAACTAGGTTCTGTCATACTTGAGTAATCCAAATCTTTGAATAAACCCTAAGTCATTGTTAAGAAGTCTAGACCTTATCAAACCTTTGTCTTTTTGTCATCCATGTCATTTGGTCAAACCTAGCTTAGTATCCAAGCATATAGGGGAGACATTGTCATTTTGTCCTTTTGTCACTTGGTCCTTTTAGCCTTTGAGGTCTAGACATCATTTCAATTTCCTAAGGGTCTCTTTTTAGATTTCTATTCCAAAAGGTTTGTCAAAATCTTGGAAAACAACAAAAACATAGGTTGCATTATTGCTATAGATTGCATTTTCATCTATTTAGTTTGTATTTACTTGCATATCATACATTATCCTTGAAAAATTACAAAAAAAAATATTGCATTTGCATAGTGACATGCCTGTTGAAACAAGGTCAAAATCTAAGAAGATGGGCGAACCAACGCATCAACCCATTGACAACATATCAAATTCACAGTTTCAAACTAGTCAAACATTGCAAGTTGAAGGTTCGTCGAACACATCACTACCACAATATGGAATGGTTCAACTTGGACCACCTCCATTATATGAACCAATGTTTGTACCCATGAAACCAGGATATGGGAGTGTTCCACCAACACCAAGAGAAAATGCACCTTTTGATTGGAATCAACCAAACCTGCAACATCACATTTGAATTCAAACATTATATGAGGAACAAACTCTTTCACAAGGATTTGGTTCAGATCAAGGCATTCAACAAGAAATAAATCCAAATGTTTTACCAGATTCTTCATCAGATTCCGATGCTTCCAATGATGTTGATATGTTCCTTAAAGATCCTAAGATGATGAAAAAGATGGATAAATTCTTGAACAAGGTCTTTAAGATGTTCCCACAAAAATATCTTGACATGATGAGTAATGTGACCTCCTCAAGTGAGCAAATCAATGTGCAAAAACAAAAAGGTGGTGAGCTATTAAGTTCCTCTCTGCATCCAAATGAAGAAAATGTGCAACAAGAAACTCAACCTACCTTGATGAGTAAATGTGCTTCAAAAGCATTGATAGTGACTATTCCTCAAAAGTCCCCATTTGAAACAATAAATAATCCGTTATTTAATACAATGCCTGTAACACAAGATCAAATGAAGGTCACACAAATATTGACAGCTGTCCCTCAACAAGAAGTGGTTCCTCGCTTGCATAAAATTGGATAAAAATCTAAGATGCAAGAAAGCTTTACGACTGGCATGCCTGATCTCACCAATGTCCAAAACAATTTCACAATGCAACAAAGTTCCTATGTCCCATTAAGTTCAATATATTTGCCAAATACTCAAGTACCTGTTATGCAAACTATTGTGACAGATCCTTCGATAATGGCAACACAAAGAGCTATAGATAGTGGTTTGCACCAATAACAAATGTTGCAACAATTGGGGAATGTGCAAAAGGCACAATCGAATGTGCAAACAAGCAATGTACAACAACAACAATATCGTATTCAACAACATGTTGCACCATTACAAGTTAATTCAAACTTGCAACCACCACAATGGATTGGACAAACAACACAACAAGTCAATGCAAGTGCCATAACCCATCTTAAGGAGAAACAACAAAAACCTCCCAAACAAAGTTTTTTGCAAATGATGGGATTTACACCGAGACAACAACAATTGGCACAAAGTTAGCAAATTCTGATTCGTCAGCATCAACAACAACATATGCCTCAATATGTGCCAAGACAAACAAGTTATCATACTTCACAACCACAATTGATGTCTGTGCAATATCAACAACACCCTCAATTGCAATATCAACCTAAGCTACAAATGATGATTCCACCACAAGAAGCATAGCAACAAGGTCAATATCAAAGCATGACACAACCATAGCAGTAAGAGGTGTACCAAGAACATTATATGCCGGAGACACCAAAGACGACAATTTCAAAGCATCAACAACCGATGGGAAACAAGATGTATCGACAAAGCGTACACCCAAGAGTAAGTGATGAACTTCCAAAATCTTCACTACCCAACACATTTGCACAACAACTTGAGAAGTTGCAACAACAAGTCGATGCATTGGAAACCAAAGGAACAGAGAAGTTGTACACATATCAAGATTTATGTCCTAATCCATTTGACAAGAGCTTGTACATGCCTCCCTTCCCTAAGCATTTTGAGGCACCTAATTTTGAGAATTATAAAGGGAATGGCAATCCAAAAGACCACATTCAAGCATTTTTCATGGCATGTACTGAAGTGAGTTATGAGGAAACATATTTAATGCGCTTATTTGCACCAAGTCTCATGGGACAAGCCATGGATTGGTATTCGCATCTGCCAGGAAATATAAAGACTTGGTCGGAATTGGCTCAAAAGTTTATATCTCACTTCACATTCAACATTGACAGTGATGTGACCATGTCAGATTTATGCAACACCAAGCAAAAGCAAGGTGAACCATTTGTGACTTTCTTGCAACGATGGCGAAGCTTGTATAGTCGTTCTTCCCTAGATATACCTGAAGAACAACAAGGGAACTTATTTATTCAAAATTTAGTCCCAGAAATGATGTATGAACTCAAATTGAAAAGTCCCAGTACCATTGAAAAACTCATTAAGAAAGGGATGAACATTGAAACTGCTCTTGTAGCTAAGGGAATCATTAAGCTCAACAAAGATAGTGACAACACAAACAATTCAGGGGATAGAAATAGATTTTGGTACAAAAACAAGAATGTCACTAATAACGGAGTTGTTGACGCAAGAGCAGTGAATGCAAATCAACCCCCGTTCACAATCAAGAAATTGAGTGCTCCTAATATGTCCACTATGGAACAAAATCAAACACCGACAAGCAATGTTACTCAACAATACACCCAACAATATAATCAACAACAAGGTTAGCAAAAAAATCAGCAACAAAAACCTTTCCGATCAAGGGATGGACCTCCTCGACAGTTTACGCCATTGGGAGAGCCTATTGAGTCAGTAATGAAACAATTAATACAAGAAAAATTTATCAAGTTACCAGATATCAAGGCAGAACCATTGGTGAAGCCCCATTGGTGGAATGATAATGCACATTGTGAATACCATTGGTCAAAAGGACATAAAACTGCATCAAGTTTTCAATTGAAACATATGATTCAAGATTTGTTAGATCAAGGAGTAATTGAGGTAGATCCACCCAATGTGACCTCTAACACTGATCATATAATTTTCAAAACCCCTTTGCTTGATCATGACAAGGGTAAAGCATCTTCTTCAAACTCTACCCAAACAACAAGTTATGCAAATACTGGTTATAACAATGTCATCAATTGTTTTCAAGAATCAAATGAGTATGTTTCCATCATAAGAATAAAGGGACAAGATCCTTCTTGCGCAGTCACCACTCGTCGATCCAAAATAGTCCTGAAAGGAGCTCCTGCTGTTCCTCCCAAATCAACTCCTGTGAGTCAGTATAATCTCCTAGATCATCTAGGAAAGACACCTACACAAATATCAATTCTTGAATTGTTGAAATGTCTCCCATGCATTGCACAGTCCTAGATAAAGCTTTAATTGAGTCCACTGTCTTGACAGACACTGATGTTGACCAGTTTCAAGCCCAAATTGGACATTTAGCCATCTCCCAACATGTCACCTTTTCTGATAACGATATTTCTCCTGATAACTTCCCTCATAATGATCCATTACATCTTGAAGTCTTTGTCCATAATTATAAAATCCAACAAGTCTTGATAGATGGCAGAGCGGGTCTTAATATTTGTACCCTGAGGGTCGTCATTGGTCTTGGTTATACAGCAAATGACATTGATTCTTCCAAAAGAATTACAATCAAAGCATATGATGATGTTGAGTGCCCATCTAAAGGGATCATTTCATTACCTATCAGAGTTGGTCCAGTGATAGAAAACAATTTCCTGTAGGTCCTAGACCTCGACCTCCCTTACAATATGATTCTTGGCCGTCCGTGGATCCACGCAATGAAAGCAGTTCCATCCACTTATCATCAATGTTTAAAATATCCTTACAATGGGACTGAGATAACAATTCTAGGAGATCCTAATCCATTTCAATTTTGTGTTAATCTAAAGGATTCCCTGCAGCAACAAGTCCCAGTCAATAGAGAGGCCCACTCACATAGTTATGTGGATCCTAATGAATTGTTAGATGCTGTCAAAGGAAAATTGATGATACAAGACCAAGGATGCGGAGAATATTCAATGGCTCAAACATTCCTCATCGGGAATTTACCAATATCTCCAAAATCATATGGCAAACCACATTTGTTGCAAAAGGAACCTAAGGTAGTTATTCAATATCAGCCCCCCACTACATTTACAAGACGGGGTGAACTTGACAGAGAAACTTTGGATGATGATGTCATAGATTGGCTTTATAAGGATCCAACTAAGACACCACCTATCAAGTTTCCAGTGGAGCGATATGGCAAAGGATTTACTATTCTGCAAAAGAAAGGATATGATGGTTGCAGTGGCTTAGGCCTTGATAACAAAGGAAGGCTAGAACCTATTATACCCATGATGCGACCTCCAACTTTAGGGTTAGGTTTTGTACCATTGCGAATTGGACCCTCATCTACCAAAGTGACCACATGTGGAAAGGGGCGTGACTCTGACGATGAAAGAACACCTGAGGATACCTGACCCGAAACTGATTCTAATGAATGGGAGTGGAGTTCTTTTTCTTCTAGCTCCTATGCCCTTGACAATGTTTTCCTTGACCCTGATGATTTGCCCATAGAAGACAAACTTGAAATAACTCCCCCTCCCAAAACATGTCCTAATGCCTAGATAGAGTCATTTTGGGACCCAAGCTCGAATCAGATGTGAGCAGTTCGGATAGTGATACCACAGACATTTACATCTTTACCATCTCGGCTCTCTCCCTCCTTAAAACTGATGATGACATGCCCCTTGTCTATCCACAGCTTATCCAACATGACCAACAAGAACCACTCACATTGGATTGTTTTCAAAATGACAAAGCAATTGCAAAATTCCTTGGACTACGAGAAGGCATACCACAAGGTGTTCATAAGGCAGGATTTTCTATTGATCTAGATTCCACAACATATTTTGGGGATTTAACTCCATCTTCTAGTCATAAAAATGAAAAAGAAAAAGTAAAAAATCAAATGAATAGGTCTTTGAGTGAAAATCGTAAGGGACTCTCTGATCATGAAAAAGTAAAAATAAAAGACGTACCTGCGGGTGAAAACCTCTCTGAGGCGCCCAAAGGTGGAAGATTGGACATACCCCTATCAAGTCAGGATAAATCAACATTGCTTGTGGAAATGACCGAAGAGATAAATTTGGGAACACCTGACAACCCTAAGGTCATTCATTTTGCTGCTTCACTATCAAAACAGGAAAAGATAGATTTTGTCAATTTCTTTCTTGAGAAGAAGATCAGTTTTGCATGGTCCTATGCATATATGCCCAACCTTGATCCCAAATTAGTCCTTCATCACTTGCCATTAAAATCAGATGCCAAGCCCATCAAACAGAAACTTAGAAAGATGCATCCTCAGGTGGCTCTTTTGGTCAAGGTAGAACTAAAAAAATTGTTAGATGTGGGCTTTATCAGACCCATTGATTATGTAGACTGGATTTCAAATTTGGTACCAGTTAGCAAGGTAACTGGGGGCATCAAAATTTGTACAAACTTTAGGGATCTCAATAAAGCATGCCCTAAAGATGACTTTCCATTGCCAAATATTGACATTATAGTTGACATGACTGTTGGATATGAGATGCTCTCATTGATGGATGGTTTTTCTGGCTATAACCAAATTCGCATTGCTCCTGAAGATCAACATAAGACAACATTCACATGTGCTTGGGGCACCTACTGTTGGAATGTGATGCCCTTTGGTCTTAAAAATGCTGGAGCAACATATCAAAGAGCTATGATGACAATTTTCCATGATTTCATGCATACTTTGATGGAGGACTATGTTGATGACTTATTATGCAAATCTCTCACAAGAGATAGTCATCTAGCCATCCTTGGCCCAATCTTTGACCGAATGGAAACTTACAAGCTTAGACTTAATCCCAAGAAGTGTGTCTTTGGTGTCACAGCCGACAAATTACTAGGGTACATTGTTTCTCATAGAGGCATTGAAGTCGACCCTACCAATGTTAAAGAAATAATGGATATGCCTCCTCCTTCTAATCTTCATCAACTAAGAAGTCTGCAAGGAAAGATACAGTCAATCCACCGGTTTATAGCTCAATTGGTAGACAAATGTCATCCTTTCCAGCATTTATTGCATAAAGGTGTCACTTTTAAATGGACTAAGCAATGTCAAACAACATTTCAAGCTCTCAAGGATTATTTGCTGTCGCCACCTATTCTAATGCCTCCTATAGAAAGGAAGTCATTTATATTGTATATTTTTGCAACTGAAATGACACTAGGAGTTCTCTTGGCCCAACAGGATGAGAAAGGCAAAGAGCAGGCTATTTATTATATCAGTTGGACACTAGTGGGCTATGAGATGAATTATTCAACTATTGAACGAGCATGTTTAGCAGTGGTCTTTGCAACACAGAAACTCCGACACTATATGTTAAATCACTAGACGTTGTTGGTTGCAAAAATTGATCCCTTGAAATACTTGCTTAGCAGAGCAACTTTGACGGGTCACCTAGCAAAGTGGGTTATGATACTCAGTGAGTTTGATATTGAGTACATTGAGTGAAAGGCAATAAAAGGACAAATCATAGCGGATCAACTTGTCGAGGCTCCTATTTATGATGATCATCCCATGTTGACCGATTTTCCGGATGAATCAGTCTTTGCCCTCACATCTTCTAATGAATGGAAGTTATATTTTGATGGATCCCATACCAAGTTCAGGTCCGGAGCTGGTATATTATTTGTAACTCCTCAAGGTGATGCTATTCCCAAATCTTACAGAATAACTTTCCATTGTACCAATAACATTGCAGAATATGAAGCTCTAGTCATAGGACTCCGAGTAGCAGTCCATTGGAACATCACACATTTACAAGTCTATGGAGATTCTCAGTTAGTCATCCGTCAAGTGAATGATGACTACAAAACAAAAGATGAAAAGCTTATTCCCTACAAGCATATGGTATATTTCTTCAAGACAAAATTCACGGCTATCCATTTCAATCAAGTTCCAAGAATTCAAAACAAATCGGCAGATGCTATGGCAATGATTGCTTCCATGTTAAATATGCCCCACAATATGGACAAATGTGAATTTTTGGTCAAACAGTTGCTTGTCCCTTATTTTGAAATTCCAATAGTAGATGTGATGTGTGTTCTTGTTGGTCCTAACTCCCCGTGGTACAATGATGTGTATCAATATTTAAAATCCCAAATTTTACCACCTAACCTTTCCACTAACCAACGCCAAGCCTACATCCGATAGATAGCCAAATATGTCATCATTGCTGACACCCTTTACCATCGTTCCTTTGACCATACCCTCCTTAGGTGTTTGGATTCTGACGAAGCACACATGCCTTTACACGAGGTTCACGATGGTATATGTGGGGGCCATTTCAATGGTCTCAGCTTAGCCAAAAATTTGATTCATGCTGAGTATTATTGGCCCACTCTAGAAAAAGATGTTCATGACTTTGTCAAGAAGTGCTACAAATGCCAAATCCATGGAAATTACATTCATGCACCAGCCCAAGAGCTTCATTCTGTCATATCTCCGTGGCCCTTTTCTCAATGGAGATTGGATCTTATTGGCAAGATTCACCCGACATCTGCAAATGGACACAAGTTTATCATTACAGCCACAGAGTATTATACAAAATGGATCGAGGCTATCCCCATGACCTATATCACTGGTGTGCAATTTGAAAATTCATACTGAATTATATCATATGCAGATATGGGGTTCCTCTTTGAATTGTCACGGACAATGGCCGTCCATTCAAGAACAAAGATGTCAAGGAGCTCTGTGAAAAGTTTCACATCCAACACTGTTTCTCTAGTCCATACTATCCACAAGGTAATGGTCAAGCCGAAGCATCCAATAAAACCATTATCACAATCCTGAAAAAGGTGGTCAATAATGCTGGTCGAGATTGGCATGTACAGTTGAATCTAGCACACCTACTGGCGCATGTACAGTTGGGCTTATCGTACTTCTATCTGCACACCTACTGGTGCAACACCTTATTCCTTGGTGTATGGTGCGGAAGCCATTTTACCCTTAGAAGTGGAGATTCCTTCTTTGCGTGTTTCCTTGCAACATCTGATTGATGATGAGACGCAGAGAGTCTCTCGGTTGCATCAGCTTGAGATGTTAGATGAGAAACGTCAGACAGTCCTGACACATTTGCAAGCATATCAAAACCATCTCCGTCGCTCTTATAATAAGAAGGTCAAGTACCATGGTGAAAACCTAGCAAACAAGCGCCATGTCTAAAAAGTTCATTGCTCCATCATCTATCATGACCTCTAGCTATGTTTTCTCTTTGCAGGTTTATCACGTCTACCCTTGTCCTGACCCAATGTTTTGTTCTAGGCCTGTGAATGGTCAACATCATTGTCTTGCATACTCCTATTTCTTGTACATATGTTTTGGTCCTGGTCTCTTTATATGTCTTCCAGATGTCCATTAGGTGCGTCCCCCTTGTCATGATCAATCACTGGAACTTTCAAATCAAATAATGTCTTGAAAAAATCCAAAAAAATCAAATAATGTCCTGAAAAAATCCAAAAAAATCAAATAATGTCTTGAAAAAATCCAAAAAAATCAAATAATGTCTTGAAAAAATTCCAAAAAAATCAAATAATGTCCTGAAAAAATCCAAAAAAATCAAATAATGTCCTGAAAAAATCCAAAAAAATCAAATAATGTCCTAAAAAAATCCAAAAAAAACAAATAATGTCTTGGAAAAAATCCAAAAAAATCAAATAATGTCCTGAAAAAATCCAAAAAAATCAAATAATGTCCTGAAAAAAATCCCAAAAAATCAAATAATGTCCTGAAAAAATCCAAAAAAATCAAATAATGTCCTGAAAAAATCCAAAAAAATCAAATAATGTCCTAAAAAAAATCCAAAAAAATCAAACAGTGTCCTGAAAAAATCCCAAAAAACAATCAAATAATGTCCTGAAAAAAAAAATCCCTAAAAAGTAAAAAAAAAGTCCTGAAAAAAAAAAAAATGAACAAAAACATTGTAAAAACTCGAGAAATAAAACACCAATATTCTCTTTGTGCATAAGACAGATCGCTGAGCATACCTCCAACGACATGCAATCACAGACTGCGCTTTACTAAAATCATGCATTAATAGATAAGCTGTTCGACCAAGAAAGCATTCAGACTGATCAAACTTGTCATATCAATCAATCAACATCAATATCAATTATCCTTGTCCCTACTATCATGGGTCTTATACAAGGTGTGGTATACTCGAAACCAGACTATGTCCTATCTTAGACGGGGTACCGCATTCCCTGAAACCAGAGAACATGATCGTCCTATCAACACTTTCAACTTTTGACAATGAAGATCAAGATGTTTGTTTGACTTGTTTTGAATTACCGAGTCTTATCATTTTATTGATTTATCTTCGATCATGTGCCTATGTCGCTTGATGATGTCACTAAGTGATTTAGAGTGATCAGGATGGTTCATGGCTCCTTTTTTTTGTTTTGTTGTGTTTGTTGTTTGTGGAATGTTTGTCACAAACTGGGGCAACTATATCATTGGGTGTCTGTGATAAGTACATTTGCTCTGTGAATGCTGCACATACCTCAACCCTTGATGTATGCACCCTAGGATGCTTCACTCATTCCTTGTGTGCGATGTGTCTGTCTTTTGCAAAAAAGGGTTGCGTTTTAGTTCTGGCCTTCAATGCAATGATGCTCTGCATCCGTTTTGCTACATTAAATAAAGGTTCTCACCTACAAAGTGCATTAGTGAAAGAAAGTTTTTCTTCGTCTCTCACTGTTCTCTGTCTAATTTCATCTTACTAACATTCCTTCCATCAGTCTGGGTAGTCAGTTCAGTCTAGTGCTCTGATCTCCAAAAAACATAAGCAACATCTTACATTCATTGATTAGTACATTTACATTATATCAAGCATCACATCAAGCATTTTATCCCTTTCATATTATAAATGCATCAAAAATACATAAAAATACATCCATACATGTTCCATAATGGTACATTAAATAGTGCATAAGACATCCATACATGGAAAACAACATATGTCATAACACATTGCATCCCATCATATAGCTGCATATCATATCATATATCAAAATAACATTGGAGTACAAAATTGGACTGTCTCTCATACGTATGGCCCGCGGGCTGACTACATAATGTCACACTACATAATGTCAACTGTTTGTCATAAAGAGCATGTGCCTTTGTCACTGGGTGCTCCCTCTGTCCTCCTCATCCCTGCCATGTCTCACGGATGATGTCCCTCCTGTCCCTAGTCCTGGCTGTGGTGGTCTCATAGGTCCACTCACTCCCATGCTGCTCCCTGACCTCCAAGACCGTGGTCTGCTCTCTGTCCTCAATCATGCTTGATATGATGATGCTCTCTGCTCTAGTGGAACTACACTCTCATATAGTGTCCTCCAATGGCGTATCTCCTCTCCGGTCTCTACCAACATCTATGCCATCTCACGTGCACTGGCATCCCTAATCGACCCAATGAACTCGGTCACTCTCTGCCCTTCTTGCTATGCCTGGGCTATTGTTGTATCTCGAGCCGCTATCAGTCTAGCTATCTCCACTCTGAACTGATCCTACTCTATCTTCAAGATGGCATTTTGTCTCTCTAATGTCGCAATGTGATCATGCTGACTCGCTATGGTTGCCCGACATATCTCCAGCTCCTCTATGCTAGCTGTCTCCGGCTCTATGGGTATATCCTGCAATAACTCCTGATAGGCTGACTCTGGCTCATCCTCATCATCCCCTCTATCCTCATCCTCCTCATCCTCCTTGTCATCCTCATCATCTCCCTCGTCATCCTCGTCATCCTCATCATCTCCCTCATCATCCTCTCTATCGAGTGGGAAGTCCTCTTGTGTCCTAGGTACTAGAATATCTGAATCTGTCAATGGCACTGGCCGTCATCGTGCAAACCATCACTCATACTCCTCTATCATCCTGACATCCACCACATCTGATCTCCAATCCCACTCTCTCTACTGTAGTTGTGTGAAGTCGGCATATGTTATATGTGGCTGAATCATCCTCCCCCACTGACTTGTCTCTCTGTGAGATCGAGCAAAGTGTGCAGTCCCTATAGGTACATCCCGCCTCTCTCCAAATTGTGGTCTGACTCTCTTCGACAGGTACATCTCAATCACTCTTTGGTGATTCACTGGTCACCCAATCAGGTATCTCTCTTGTTTGCAATATGGTAGCTCATCACTATCATCTGACCATCCAGGGCAATGAAGATATGGCCTCCATGTGAAATCTCTCAATCTGTCTAACTCATGTCACCAATACAGTATGTATCTGAACAGACCCTATCTCAATGTACCCCCATAACTATACACATATGGTTGGTTTGGTACTACCCGTCTCTCTACAATCAGTTGACATATGGCTATGTGCTCAAATGCCCATATCTGTAACAGTGTGACTCCACAGCTCAATGTCTGCACCCCCTGATATGCTATTTGATGCAACTAAAAATATAGCATAGTAAGCACACACGGTCCCCATGCGTACACAGTCCCCTCTATCGCCATCCACTCTAGCACTCTTCCCCATCCAATAGGGAATCCATGTCCTCATCTATCCCCTGCTAATATGCATGCTATAACTACGACTATCACCACATATCTCTGATCGTACTCTGTTGCCATGGTCTCCCAGTGAATCTCTCTCTCTCTCTACGATATCCAGATCATTTGCGTCGCACTCAAATAATCTACACAATGTGTCTCTCCCTATCATTGGGTCATACTCTATCATCTCCCCATGAATCAGAATGCGGAGGATACGCCATACATCCTCTAGTGTCACAATCGCCTCTCCAGTCGCCAGATGGACTGAGGAGGTCTCTGAATGCCATCGCTTGACCACTACAGTAAGCAGTCCTGTGTTTTCCCTAATCTCAGGCATGAATGTGATGTAGTATAATCCAAGTCCTGCTAATATATCTCTGTCCGTGCTCCTGAGTCTATGTCATAGCATGAAGCAGTCAGGTCAGTTCTCCTGTGCAATCAATGGATACTATTGACTTTGCATCACAATTGGGGCACACTTTGTCAGTTTTAGGGTTTGATCCTATGGGTTGCCTTTCCTCATTTCATCCACAAATCAGGGTGTTCTTTATCTATTTTGACCTATCCTACCCTTATCCCCCTTTTCGGGATCTTTCGCATGCTGTTTTGGATTGCATTAGGGTTCCCAGTGCACAACTGTGCCTGTGTGCTATGTCTTGCACCTGTGTAGCATCAACTTGCACCTGTGTACCCTACACAAGCGCAGGATGCACCTACACAGGCGCAGAAGTCATTTTTTTCATTCCTTGTGGGCCCTGCAATGTCCCGCAAGCACGTCAAATTCATGAAATTGACAATATGGGTCTTTGAGATACATACTGCTGCTCCCACGTCGTCTGATCATCTGTAGGTGCATACACATTCCCCGAGGTGATCTACCATTGGAATGTTTGCCATCTCTCTGCAAGTGTCTTTTTCTAGAGCAACAAATCCTCCTCTTTGGCTAGTGCAAATGAGCTCTTTTCACCATCTTTGTCTCATTTATAGATCTTTGTTAGTGCATAGATGGACGTGCACTCTCTCCATTTTATATTGGTCGTGGTCTTTTGCACCTTCAATTGCTTGTCCTTTGTGTATCCGATCCCTGATTGTAAGTCTGTTTGCTCTTATCATTTTCTATCATTCTTATTGATCAATTGCCCTCTTTTCTGGCTATTTCGGGCCAATTCCTTGAGGGGGCATGCATATGTCATTGTTATTGTTTGGGGCATTTTCATTTTTGTTCTTTGAATCAATGCTTAGAATCGCATTGTCTCAAAGAGGGGCAAAATGTAGATGTCTAAAAATGGTCAACGCTTGCGGAGTCATACTTTAACATTTGTGCATTGCCTTATTTTAGGGTTTTTTGCGTCGCATTAACATTTCTCCTATGTTGTGCACTTGGTCTTTATCATTTGCGAGCATCAAGTCCTTCTGCATTCTTCATTTGTCTCACTTTCGAATTTGGTCTTGTCGATAACAATCTTCAGTCAATGATAGAATTAGGGTTTTTTCCTCTTGTCAATCTTTTCATCTTGCGATTGATTTGCTATCGATCCTTGTCAATCTTGGCATTTTGCGATCGATTTCTCATCGATCGTTGTCATTTTCAATCTTATCGTTTTGCGATCAATTTGTCATTGATCGTTGTCATTTCCAATCTTGTCATTTTGCGATCGATTTTTCATCGATCGTCATCCTTTTCAATCATGTCAATTTGGATCAATTAGTCATTGTTCCTCATCAATTGGCACATTTATCAATCAAATCATTGGTCCTTTGTTAATCAGAATCATGATTGAATTGACATTAATTATCTTTTGTCAAGACCTAATTATCGTCCTTGCATTTCTAATTCATTTTCTAGGGTTTTATGATTTATTCATTTAACCTTGTTTGTTATTTCTCCCTCTAGGTTAAGTAAATTATTTATTTATCCTAGGTCTTCTTGTCACAATTAAATATTTATTTAATTGGCTAACTAATTCCTCCTCTTTTTGTGAATTAATTAATAAATGACAAATTATTAATTAATTTACCTAATTTTCCAATTTACTAATTTCTCCTATTTACTAATTTCTAATTTTCAAATTTCCTAATTTCTAATTCATCTAATTTTCAATTTTCTCCTATATTTCTCCTAATTTCATGGGAATGACATAGCAAACTTGTCATAATTTGTCATAATTGTCAATCAATCAATTTTGACATAGCAATTTGTCATAATTATCAATCAATCAATTTCACATAGAAGGTGTCAATTTGTCATAATTTGTCATATTTGTCATTCTTGATTTGAAATTTCCTTTCAAATCTCTTCATGCTAATCTTGTCTTTTTTCCAATTTATCTATAAATTGGATGAATTTCTTCAATCCCAATTAATCACCTTTTCGAATCGATCCCTGAATCAATCACGCTTCTAGTATTCTTGCGCTATCGTCTTGTTAATCTTGCTTTCACATTATACTTATGCACTTGAAGGTGAGATCCACAAAACAAAGCGATTTGAAGGAGAAAGAAGGACAATGGAGAATCATGGAGGAGACATCTGCATTTGTGATGGTTTGCATTTAAATTGAATGTTTGTAGGTTTTCTTATTATTGCAATTTAGTTTTCGTGATTGAACTAGCCTAATTTGTTACTTGCTTTGATGATCTCCAAATTCCTATCATACAACCCATAAGCTTGTTTTTGAACTCTTTTGAAGCTCGCTCTGTTAGGAGCCTAGTCCGGTTAAAGACTTTACAATAAGGTTCTACTAGGAACCAATCCTGTTAAAAATCACCCTGTTAAGGGATGGCTATATACCCTATTCAAGGTTACCTTGCTAGAGGATTTGAAGAACTCAATGAACTTGAGTCACCTAGTTAGAGGTTTTATAATAAGCCGGTTAAAGCTACCCAGCAAAGGGATTTTCCTACTGTTGAAATGGCTAGAAGACAACAGGTAAAGCTTTGGTTTGATAACAACACTATATGCTAATGCAGATCCTTTTCAGCTCCTCTACTCTGTAATCACACTCTACAGTTTTTCACTCACTGGTCTGGCAAGTATCTCATCACTCAGATACACACACAACATTTGCCAACAACTTACAATAACAAACATCATCAAACTTATAGAAAACAATTAGGTCGGTTACATAAACCCTAAACCCTAAGCATTTTAGGTTTACAATTACAAGCGGTCCAATCCTGACCATCCAAACACTTTGCATAGAATAAAATAACCTCAAACAGATCACAAGTCATTCTACATCGTCCATTCTCCACTGCATATGGGAATCAGTAACCCATCATGCTCTCTTCACATACCGCTAAGGAAAATGTTCATTCCTGAGATAGACATTTAATGTAATCGATCTTCACATGTAAGATCCTCAAGGAAATCCTTCACATGCACAAAAATAGCGTGGCATCTCGATCTCATCCTTATCTCTTAGATAACTCATCACAGAATGTCACCGCTTGCATCACACAAGCTAGATTTCTGAACCAGAAACCCTAGAGCAGAGACTACCAACCGGTAGTCACACTTAGTGAAACCCTGACATCGGTTCACTTCATCTCTTCATACTAGTTCTCTTGCACTTATTGACATCAATGACAACATACATTATCATCATATCATCATATTAGTTCATCATATGCCAAAACATGTTTGATGATTAGTTAAGGTGTTCCATCGACAATGTAGCAAAGTGCATACATGATGATTAACCGATAAAGTGTAAGATACCGACAAGGTTAGAAAATTGGCAGAAAAATGTGTGTGTGAAAAGTGGACTAAGAATCTATAGCTACAAGACACAACACTTCAATCAAGTCATTACATGCATGGTTAATCAGATATAATCAATGAACAATAAACCATAACAAATCGACCCATTGCCTTCTAAAAGATGCGAGTATAAGCTTGCTCTCAGATTATTTAGCAATGCCAGTGACTAGACAATATCAAGACGAAGGATTTAATCTATATGAGCATGATGAATGCTAGATGGATGTAATATTGATCTAACAAGATTTAAGCAATATTAAGCTAAATGATTTAATCAATATGAAATAATTAATATGCAATATATCAATGAGTCTAGAGCAAAAACAGTATAATAACACTGTATTCTCTAGCCTCTCTTGAATGAGAGATGAGCCTGAATTTATAGAAAATTCAAAAAGAAACCAACGGCTAAGATCAAATGATGATGAGCGGTCAAGGTTTTCCAAGAGGAAGCACAATCTAGGTGAATTGATGTGATTGGATGCTTTTCTCAGTTTTAAAGAAAATTGAACTAAAATTAAGATTAAATCAAGAAAAAACTTATTTATTCTCTATTTCATTCAATTTTAATATTTAATTGTTTTAATTACTTTCTTTGAGATTATTCATCAATTTTTGATTTGTTTTTCAAGATTATCTCTAATTGATTTTTTTTCTCAAATTTTTAATTCTTTTTTGGTCAATTAATTCCTTTTTTGATTTATTTCCATTTTTGAAGATTTGTGCTCAATTGATTTATTTAATTAAATTCCTCTTTTTGATGATTTAATGGCAAATTGATTTATTTAATTAAATATGCAAGGATATTCAATTAAAATAAATAAGAAAATTGTTTAAAATGATTTCCTTGGAATGATCGATTAATTAAATAAATATTTAATTAATATTGGTTGATTAATTTGCCATGTGACATTTGATTTTTAAGAATTAATTGTGTGCTCAAGATTGATTTAATTGCCTTTGGTTAGGACCTTGGTGATGTTGTCGAGATTAGGGGCTCATGGTTTAGATGACCATTTTTAGGGTATTACATTTGCCCCTCTTTGAATTAATGTGCGAGCAGCGTGTTGGTTCAAAGAATAGTTGATGTCTAGGAGATACCAGTTCTAAACATGATTGATCACGAACTAGATGAAAAGTGAGGTGTTTAGCTTGATTTGAAGCAACAAAGTTGAATGAAGTCCAATTAAAGGGATACCGTTCCCGAACTTAATTGAACTAGGAATGATAGAAAACAAAAGATATCGAACTTGAACTTGACTGATCAAAAAGCAGATCTTACTGATCTAGAACTTGATTGATCTAGACACACTGAGTGATGATAAATATCGATCTTGAACTTGATTGATCAAGATACGATGAAGATAAACTGCTCAGCTTGATCAAGAAATGAATACTGAACACCTGCTTAGATTTAGTGTGATCAAAGATACTCTTTAAACCCTTGATTGAGTTTAAACGAATAATTAGCTTGATGAAAAGTGATGAAACTGATTAACGTTACGAGATTGATTCAGATGGTCGAGAAATCTCAACTTGATATAAGGCAATGAAGTTTAGATACCCCTAGTGATGAGGTATTTTTTGATTGATTTTCTTTAGTTGAAAAAGTTTTTTTTGCTCGACTTTCGATGAAGATTTGCAAATTTTCTTGACATTGAAGAATGTGAGGTCCTAGGTCACGAGTATGCCCCCTCAGGAGTGAAATCGAAAAATAGCGAGCGTACATGATGATAGGCAATTTTTTTAGCGATGATAAGTTGTTTTGAGCATAAATTGATTCAGAGGAATTTTTGAAAATTTTGCGTTGATTGATAAGAAATTGAGCGCAAATTGAAGAAGAGAATGAGCAGTTGATAAAAAAGGCGCTAAGTGGTCCAAATTCTAAAATTGACTAGCAAAATGATCTCGAATTTCGATTTTGATCCCGAAAATGGACTCAGGACGATCAAATTAGCTAAGGGTACAATTTTTGTGTCCATCGGAGCAAGTTGAAAAATTAGGTTTTTGGCTATATATGGGACAAAAAGTGTCATTTTCAATTCATTTTAACCCTCCAAGTTTGAAAATTCAAAAAGCCTTCTGCAAAGAAAATGGTGGTCCCTACTCGTCAGCATCGATTTGAGCACCAGAGGAGACATAATCGACCCCGAAACTATGAGCCAGCAGTAAGTGATCGATCTTAAGCCTCTTTATGTTTTCAATTTTGAATTTTTTTGTTCATTTTGCAAGCTTTTCACATGTTTGGGGTCGGGCATCACGATTTATCGTGCGAGACAGGATTCTGTCTCGTACGAGTAACTGGCAAAATTTATTTTGTCATTTAAACCCATTAGATTTGTCATTCGGGATGCACCCTTTTGTCGTATGACAGATCTATAAAAAGACCATTTTGTCATGTGAGGTCTAAAAGTTTCTTGTTTGAGGTTGTTTTGTCATGAGAGAGCTAATCCTGGCTCGTACGAGATGTTGCTTATCTGTATTTTGTCATTCGAGAGAGAGTGAGCATTTTTGAAGGTGTAAATGTGAAATTTTGATTTTGCATTTGACTTAGTTGGATTTATGTGATGTTTTACTTCTCTTGTAGGCTCATTTGGAAAGTTTTCTGATGCTTTGTTGTTGGGTTTTTTGTAGGTTTGATTACCTCCTGTGTTGTTTAGATGCGTTTACCATCCTACTATGGAATTAGTGCAAGATTTATCTGAGGTTGAGCAGGCTCATGTTGACTTGTGCAGCTTGACTCATTTGTTGAGATTACCCGATATCCGTGTGAACCACGGGATGCTCACGGCATTGGTAGAGAAGTTTCATTCTCAGCATAACACATTTCATCTGCCGGTGGGGGAGTTGACCATCACTCCTGAGGATGTATACAAGATCCTCTGTATCCCTTTTGTTGGGGATAAGGTGGATTATGATTCAGGGCACCTTCCAGGATTGCAGGCAGTCAGGCATGTCTTTGGTGATCCTAACATTTTGACTCGGTCCATGAGTTGGGATATTCTTATGAGCAGGTATAGTGAGGAGTATCCTCTGGCATGTGTCCTAGTAGGATTCACAGGTTGTTTTCTTATGCTAGACAAAGGGCAGCAGGGCTTCTAGTGTGGATGGGGCCAGATGTTAGAGAGGTTGATAGAGACCCCTCAGAGACTTGGCTAGGGCTCTTGTTTATTGGCCCACATGTATCGAGAGATGCATGAGATTGTATATAGAGAGGGACGTAGCATGGCTGTTGGTGTTTATATTCTACAAGTGTGGGCTTGGGAGCACCTTCCCATGTGTCGGCCAACAGTAGCTGATAGCAGAGAGCTTGGGCAGCCGTTCATTTATAGGTATGCCAGATATATTACATAGCCCCATCTGGGCAAGACAGATTTCTAGAGATAGTAGCTCAATGACTTGATAGCTATCATATGGAGACCATATAGAGGTTTGGAGCCATGGGATGACTAGAGGCTAGTGTGCAAGGACCTGTTTGTTACACGCCCACTGATTGGGAGGTCATAGACCATTGTGGAGTGATTCGTCATTTCTCAGGTGATGAGGTAGTATGGCCGGCCTCAAGAGATCTCACAGGAGTATATAGCTTATGCTCAGTATGCTGAAAAGGAGAGATAAGGATGGTCTCCATGGTTATCATATGCTTTGGCAATGCAAGAGTTGACAGGGTTACATCACTTGAGGTGGGATTACTTGGATGATGTAGCGGATGCGGGGGTATTGCCCCAGTATAGAGATCATTTTCAGCAACATCCATTCTTGTGTTTTACAGATCCAAGTGAGAAGGCTCCTCATATTGAGGATGTTGAGGATGATGCCCTCGCACCGGCACAAGGACAAGGCCAAAGACAAGGCCAGAGGTAGGGTCAGGTAGAGGGGGTTGAGGCTTCGCAATGGGGTAGTGGAGATCTAGGTGCTAGTAGTAGCAGGGTGCCAGCTGAGGGAGGACAATAGAGGGGTGAGGGTGGATCCCTAGGAGGAGTGGGTGTGAGATTGGGTGGGACTTAGGAGGTGCAAGCAACACCTAGGTAGGTTCGGTAGCAGAAAGAGGAGTAGGGTGGAGGTGGAGGTGGAGGTGGAGGTGGAGGTGGAGTTGGAGATGGGGGTGGAGAGCCTGTGAGAGAGCAGGGGATAGACACTAGACAGTCGATGAGGGCACATCTTGTAGAGCTACAATCATAGTTGCTAGTGGCTCAGACTTAGCTGGCGGAGTGAGACCGGTAGTTGGCCGAGATGAGGAATGAGCATGATTGCTAGATCACCGAGGTGAGGATTGAGTGTGATCTTCATATTGTAGTGCTGAGAGTGTAGATGAGAGCAGAGATAGAGCCCCTACGACAGGACGTCCTTCACCAGTCTAGTAGGGCATCTTACTATGTTGCAGTGTATAGTGTTGCAGTTCTTGTTGCGAAGCAGGTGATACCCTACTCATAGTATATGGCATGGTCAGAGGGAGCGTGGGTGCCTCATTAGGATCCCAGACATCAGGTTCCTCCTCCACAACTAGGTGATGAGGGAGAGGGAGCAAGCTAGATGATTTCATTTTTTTGTAGCTCGGATATATATTTTTTTGTAGACACACCCATTTTTTGCAGCCTATGTGATTCTTGCTCCGATGGGAGTTTGTATATGTCTTTTGACATTATTTTGTACCTTGAGACTAGACATGATATATATACAAGATTTGATTTGACTTCATCATACTTGTGTTGATTTTCTTATGAGATGTCTTTTATATGCTTTATTCTATATGTATGCATTTCTTTTTAGCATGAATGTATGAACACAAATGATCATGGATGTCTATTTTTGTTTCTTTTCATATGCAAATAAATGATGATGTAAATGAGTAATGAGAATGAGTAATGCAATTTTTCTTCATTTTTCTATGCAATAAGATGAATGCAAATGAATGATCATGAATATATGAATTTATATAAGATGCTCATGTATGCAGCTAACATCTCAAAACACAAGTACTCGATCGAAGAAATGATGACGCTCCCGACTCTCATTCAAAAGATAAAGAGATCGTTGTTAGTATACCAAAATCACTCCAAATTCACAAAATGTAGGATGAAATGCAAAATGAGATGCAACCTAAAACCTAGTCATTGGACTTTGAAAAGCTTAATTTTCATCATTGAGTGTTTTACAATTATAGCAGGCAGAGTAGAGTTCCTGTGTAGTGTTAATGATCTTGTCCATAATGACCCTTTTTTTGTTCATATCCTTGGACAGATTTCGCAGGACCTTGGATTGCACAATAAATAAATTCCCTCAAAATAGAAAAAGAAATGATGGGAACCTCCCCGTAGCATTCAAATAAGCGGAGTCGAGGTATGTGAGGCGATTTCACTTGGATGTGAAGGCTCTTATCACAAACAACCAACTAATTTAGATGTTTCTAGATCATTGGAATCATTCCTTCAAGCAGAAAACAAAGAAAATATAATGCCCCAATCCTTGCTTCTCTTAGTCAAGATAGACTTCCTCAAGTTACTCAGAGGGATAATAATTGAAAACCAATAAAAAAGACAGCACACAAATAAAATTTTCATGCATAGCTAAAATTGTTTAGTGATTGTTTTCTATTATGTTGTTTTGCTTGTTAACTTAGTGATAAAACTCTTTAGTAGTCAGGAGATAGGTAACTGACTTGGAGTGGACGACCAGGTTTCACTGACATAAGATTTACTTGGCTGACACTACTTAGGACATCTAATGTACTCTGTCGATTACCCTAAGACTATGACAATGATCAGTTTCAAGCCATGAGGGTTCCAATGAACTAGGATGTCACAAAAGTGACTGAAATATGTATAAGCAAAAGCAAAGATGCATGAAAGTAGGAATGCCAATGTTGCGTTGATAGATGGAGCGCTTGAGTACAAGAGTCGCATGTTTACCAGGTTTTCACCTGCTTGGTAGAGATTCATTTTTTTTTTACCAAGGTGCCTGTTTACTAGGTTTTCACCAAGGCATTTTCTCTCTTTTCACCCTTTTTTTTTTTTTCTTTTTCTTTTTTTTTGAATTTCCTCAAGACTTTTTCTGATTTGTAGGATTTCTTTAGGACTTTTTCTGATTTTTAGGATTTTGTTCAAGACTTTTTCTGATTTTTAGGACTTTTTTTCAGGACTTTTTCTGATTTTTATGATTTCTTCAGGACTTTTTCTGATGTAAAAGTTGTTGGAGCAAAAAATATTTAGGTGAAGAATTTCCTCAGAGAGATGGTGTTAATCAGTTTGCGAAGCTATTCTCCTTTCGATGTTGAAATTTGATAAGCACCAAAGCCAAAAGCTGTAGTAACGATATAAGGACCCAGCTAGTTGGGTTCAAACTTCCCTTTGTTATCTCAAAACTATTGATTTTTAGGATTCTCTCTTAGAACTAAGTCACCAACTTGAAATTATTGATGTTGAACTTTCTTGTTATATCCTTTGGACATGTGCTTTTGATACACTCTTAGATGATCAAATGCCACTTGTTGACACTCATCCAGCAACTCGAGCTCTTGCAACCTAGATATTCTATAGTCTTCATCAGTAATAAGACCTTGCAAGGAAACTCTTAGAGATGGTATTTCCACCTCAATAGGTAATACTGCTTCGGACCCATACACCAAAGAAAAAGGTGTAGCCCTAGTAGGTGTTCTGATACTTGTTTTATAAGCCCACAGTGCAGGATTGAGCTGCAGATGCCAATCCTTCCTAGATTTGTTCACTGTTTTATGCAAGATAGTCAGTAGGTTTTTGTTAGATGCCTCTGCTTGTCCATTACCTTGAGGGTAATATACGGAGGACCAGTGTTGCTTGATTTTAAATTTCTCACAGAGTTCATCTAGATCTTTGTTCTTAAATTGTCCTCCATTGTCAATTATAATAGACGAAGGTATACCATACCTGCAGATGATATAATTAAGAATAAAGAGAGCCACTTGTTTGCCTATTGCCTTGATGAGTAGAACCACTTCTACCCACTTAGTGAAGTACTCAGTGGCAGTGATAATAAATTTATGTCCATTAGATGACGTAGGATATATTTGGCCTATCGGATCAAACGCCCACTGTTGGAAGGGCTAGTGTGTCACAAAGGGTATGAGATCCCTTGATGGAGTGTGTATAAGGTGCCCATGCAACTGACACTTTTCATAGGTTTTAGCAAATTTTATAGCTTCTTTCTCCATGTCTGGCCAGTAGTAGCTAGCCCTTAGTAGTTTTTGTGCTAAAGTCAGACCATTCGAATGGGATCCACAGACACCTTCATGAACCTCGGATAATGCATGTTGGGACTCCTTAGTTTCTAGACATCTAAGAAAAGTGTTATCTAAACCTTTCCTGAATAGGTCATTAGTAATGATGACATACTATGACGCATTTCGGATTAGGTTCCATTTTTCATTTCAGGAAAGATTGGTACGGACAACTTGGTCACGCAGGTAAGAGTAAATGTGACTATAACAAGATGAGTCATGTCCAATAATAGAACAGGCTACCAGAGACTCGGGAGAATCATAGACAGGTAATGTAACCCTTCCACCAAGAATTCAAAGTGAAAATTAGACTCCTGTAGCTATGGTATGGATGCCAAAGTGGCCATTGCATCTGTTGCTCTATTTGTTGTTCTGGGGGTCTACTGAAATGATACGGAGGTAAAATATTTCTTGAGGTCATCCACCATCCTCTTGTAAGGCATCAGTTTCTCATATCTTGTTTGATATAGATCATTGATTTGGTTGATAATGAGTTGAGAATCTCCATAGATGTGTAATTCCATGATCTTCCACTTGATGGCCAGTTTGATCCCATTTACCAAAGCTTCATATTCTGCAATGTTGTTTGTGCAAGGGAAGATAATCTTGTAAGCTTTTGGAATTGAGTATTTCTAGGGAGTAGTAAATAGTATCCCGACACCTGAACCATGTTGAGTGAAAGACCCATCAAAGAACATCTTCCATGATTGTTCAGTAAGGTGCATGATTGATTCATTTGGGAATTCTATATGCAGAGGTTGATCGTCTTCAAGTGGAGCTTCAACAAGTTGGTCTGCAATAACTTGTCCTTTGATGGCTGTACATTCCACATATTCAATGTCAAATTCTGTAAGGACCATGACCCATTTGGCCAGTCTTCCTATAAGTGTTGCTTTACTAAGAAGATACTTGAGTGGATCAATCTTGGCTACCAGCTTAATAGAGTGTGCCAACATATAGTGCCTTAATTTTTGTGATGCAAAGACCAAAGCTAAGCATGCTTTCTCTATTATAGTATAATTCATTCCATATGACACCAGAGTTCTTCTGATGTAATAGATAGCTCGTTCCTTTTTATTGTCATCCTGTTGTGCCAAAAGTGCCCCCAGTGAAGTATCTGTAGCTTACCTTGAATCGGTGGCATTAATATGGGTTGATTAGCAAGATATTATTTGATTTGTTGTAAATGTAGTTCACAATCTTTATCCTAGTTGTATTGAATCCCTTTCCTTAATACCTTTGTGAAGGGTTGAGCTTTGTCAGCTAGCTGAGATATAAAATGCCTTATGGACTGAAGACGACCTTGTAGACTTCTCATCTGACTGATATTCTTTGGTGGAGGCATTTCCATTTTAGCTTGGACCTTTTAAGGGTCAACCTCAATTTCTTTTCTTGATATTATGTGCCCAAGCAATTTTCTTGATGTTACCCCAAATGCACATTTCTTTGGATTGAAGCGGAGCTTGAATCTTTCCAATCAATCTAATATGAGGCCTAGCTCTTGAATGTGTGTAGGTCTCTTCATAGTCTTTACTAGGGTGTCATCAACATAATCTTCCATGTTTTTATGCATCAAATCATGGAAAATAGTGGTTACTGCTCTTTGGTAAGTTGCTCCTGCGTTCTTTAGGCCAAACGACATAACATTCTAGCAAAAGGTTCCCCATGCACATGTGAAAGTTGTCTTCTCTTGATCTTCAGGTGCTATCTTGATTTTATTGTAACCAGAGAATCCATCCATTAATGAATACATCTCATATCCAGCAGTCATATCTACTATCATGTCAATGTTGGGAAATGGAAAATCATCTTTTGGACATGCCTTGTTGAGATCCCTGAAATCTGTGCAAACTCTAATAGATTTGTCTGCTTTTGATACAGGTACTATGTTGGATATCCATTTTGCATAGTCTATAGCTTTGATAAATCCAGCTTTTAGCAATTTCTCTAGTTTAGCCTTGACTAGTAGTGCCACATGAGGATGCATCTTTCGGAGTTTTTGTTTGACTGGTTTAACTCTTGGCATAATAGAGAGATGATGCATGATGAGATCAGGATCTAGTCCTAGCATATGTTGTGAATCCCACAGATACTGAGAGGGGGGGGGGGTGAATCAGTATCTAACCAGTAATTACAATTTCTCAACTTAAAACATGCAGAACATATTATAACAGTGTACCGATATGCAAGAAATAATGCAATAAATAGAATTAAAAGCATCCACATGAAAAGCACACCATGACACAAGGATTTAACGAGGAAACCTGGTGTGGGAAAAACCTTGGTGGGATTTGTGACCCACAATATCCACTTACTGGCCAATAAGAGAATATTACTTACAAGAGGGGCCTGCACATGTAGGAAGGCCAATTGCCTAGAGCTCACTGCTCAATGGGAAGTCTCACTGACTTACAATGTGGATTATACAAATCCAATATCTTGTACTGCTTTACAATAGCATCTATAATGCCTGATCTAGTACCGGTTTCTGCTTTGTTCTTTACATTAAACCTTTAACCTATATTTTGCATAATAGGTCTACCTAATATCTTCTTTTTCTTCGCTTCCATCACTTACAAAATGTCTACAATGATCTCTCTTATATATAAGAGTCATCTTACAACTTGCCAAGTTGGCTTACAAAGTTTTACAATAATAAACAAAATATAATATAACAAAAATCCTGTCGGCCTCTATGCCGGTGTCAGTGGTCTAAGTGCCGGTGTAGAGTGTGATCTGTTGATGCCGGTGAACTATCTTGTCAGTGTAATGCCTTGCCAGTGTAATGCCTTGCCAGTGCCATAGGATTGTAAGGTTGCCATCAATGACAAAACCTTCAATCATATACAATGTCTCATTGGAGTGTGCATATGCCAACAATCTCCCCCTTTGGCATTGATGGCAACACTCATGAGAAATTTCAAAAGTGTATCAAAAAATGTGAAGTCCAAAAATGTTACCAAAAATGTGTGCTCCCCCTAAGCATATGATTCCTATGATATTGAATTTTCTCATACCTCTACTCCCCCTTTGGAATCAATGATAAAGGTTGTCAAGATGTCGGTAGAGTTTGTAGTTTCAACCTTGTAACTAGGTAGTTACAATTTGAAATAGATCTGCCAAAATCAAGTTTATACTCTCCATAAACTTTTTACTGTCTCTTATTGTTGTCTCTGTTCTTTTAACTATACCGGTGAAGTGCTGCATATGCTTTGCCGGTGTTTTCTGTCCTTGTATCAGTGCCTCAGATATTTCCTTCCACAATGATGCTAGATAGTCCAATCTTGGACTTAGTTTTAATCTCATATACTTTGCCTTATTCACTATTCTCTCCTTTTCTCTTTCTAATTTGAGTAACTCTTCCTCAAAATTTGTTATCCTTTGCTCAAAAACTGATAATGTATCAGGTGAGTTAACAAAATTATCAGCAAGTTTATTGATTTCATCCTATACCTTGCTTATTTTCTTATCTATGTCTACTGTCAAAAAGTTTGTCTTGTAGGTGCTTTTATATAGAGTTTTGTATTCCTTTAATAAGTTACACAGTTCTGGTAGAAGTGTGTCAAATTCCCTAGTACACTTCTTTATCTGATCTTCAAAGAATTTTTGTTTTTCAATTTCTACCTTGTCCTTCAATGTCTCTTCCTTTATTTTCTCAATGTTCTCAGTGATGTATTTACACAAAGTATCAAGTTGTCCTAAAGAATCTTTATTGTCTATATTACAATTAAGAGCAATTACCTTCAAAATTGGGATTGTGTCATCTATAGCTTTGTAAGCCTGTGAACTACAATCTGTTATCCTTTTGATTGAATCCAAAAGTACTTCAGTTACATTTGTTGATTTGTGGCCTGCTGAGGAGGAACCAACATTCTGAATTCCACTGGTGGAGGAAGTAACCAAGCTTGTTGTGACCTCTGGTAGGTTTGTTTGTGTTTGCATTTCTTTAAGCAATGGTTTGTGTACTTCTCCAGTTGCCGGTTGCACTGTTTCCTCATGAACCTGTTCCTTTTGTTGTTTCTCTTCTTGTTGTACTGTCTTAGTCTGAGTTTCTGCCTATTGTTCTTTGTCATATGCTAGTTTCTCTTGTGTTTTATCAGTTTGCTTAGCTACCAGTGGCTCACTAGCCATTTCAGTTGTATCTTTGTCTACCACAATGTTGATCTTTTGTGTATCAACATCTACTATGTATAAGACTTCAGGATTAGGATTGACATCCTCTACATCCATACTTTCAACTGTTGGTTGATCTTCTGTAGTTGTTGTTACCGATGATGTAAAAGGAGGTGGGGGTAAGTTGTCTTTTACTTTGATACTCGGAGGTCCACCAACCTTTCCTTTTCCTTTGTCTCTTTCCTTCTGATATACCTTTATTGGTTTGGGGTTCCTGTATTCTTCCTGTTTTTCTTTTTCAACTAGGAATATGTCCCATCCATTTTCTGTTTCTTTAGTCACCTCATTGACTCTTCCAACCACTAATGCAATGTGTCGGTGTGCAATAGAGAATACTGACCGGTTGGCTTTAGCAATTAAATTATCAATTTCTTTAGGTGAGTTCACTAGGTACACAGCAAGTAGCTTTTCTATCTTGATTTTCTTGTCAAATTCTATTACTACTTGTCTCCTTGCTTCCAGTCTTTTGAATAGTTCATCTAGTACTTCATCTACAACTTCCATCAAAAATTTCTTATACATGTCCATATGCAATATAACACTGTTTTCTACTTGTTCTTTTTCATCTGCAGTCAGAGTGTCATAAAATTTCTCTATATTCTTTAGTTTCCCTTCCTCTGTAATTTCATTCAATAGTATGTCAAGAGGAGCCAAGTTTTGTTTTGTTCTCTTCTTCTTCTTGGGTGTCAGTTTCTTCTTTGGTGTAGTCTTCTTAACCAGAGATCTCACTGCTTGTTGTTTTTGTCTTGTCCTCTTATGTGAGGGATCTCTTTTCCTTTTTGAAAGCTGTAGGCATGTCACTCTCCGAAGAAGTGCCTATCGGTGATAGATGAGTCTCAGACTGTCGAGTTCCTAGCTCACCCTCAGGATACCAATTTTCTTTAACACATCTTCTTTAATAGACTTTGCCTATCTAGAGCCTCTTCTCACAACTACCTCAACCTTTTTCACTCTCTTCTTAGATTGTATTTATTTTTCTATAGTCTCAGCACTACCAAATACTTCTTCCTTTGGTTCGTTTGGAGCTTCTAGAAGTGCTTTAGCATAAGTCTCAATTATATGATCATCTGTTGCATAGCCCATCTCTATTACCCAGATTGTTCTTGGGATGACTGCTTCCATCCAAATTTCATCCTTATATTTGTCAACAATCTTTTATGATAATAAGTAATCATGGATATTGTTTTCCTTAGCTTCTCCCATATTTTTGAATAGTTATATTAGTTGTTTACCTACCAGTATATCAAATCCAAGTTCTTTGTAGCCCAAACTGGGAACTTGTTTGGTTATATGTAGCATCAAACATACTAGTAGATTTCCAAACCTAAAAGTTCCTTTCTTATCCTTCTTAATCTTGCCTAGGTTGTCAATTAACTCATCCTTCAACCACTCACATATATCAATCTTTACATTATCTGTGATCATGTCATAAGCACTCTTAATGCATAAACTTGAAACTGAATTGAGTCTATTTGCATGAGTTGCCTTATACCCTAATATCATGCTGATAAACCTTACATTGGTGTCGATTACATCATTGACTCTTAAGGACCTTTTATTAGATGTAGCACCAGTTAGCTTAGTAACTAGGTCATTTAAGACCTTCTTGTTTTGTTTGGCCTTTTACCGGTGGTCGGTAACCCTGTGACAACTTTCACAGCTTCCTTGGTGATTTTATGAATTGCATCTAACCAGAAAAATTCACCATGTACCCTGCTTAAGACTATCCTAATCACATCCTTGGGAAATTCAGGAATGTAGAGGATTTTAGTAAATCCTAGGGTTTCAATGATTTTATGTTCCAGTTTCACATTTCTAGAATTATCACATATGACAGATTTATACATAGTTTTGATTTCTTCATCTCCCAATTCCTCTATGTTGCAGTGAATGTAAATCCTAGGGTCTTCAACATAAACAACTCCTTTTGGTATTTGTGAGAAAGCACCTATATTTTTATCTTTCTTTGCTACCTCGGGAACTAGTTGAGATACGGGCCTAGGGCATTTTATGACCTCAACTACAGTAGGGTTTACTATATATTCAAGTGCAGAGGTGGATGCCATGATGATAAATACCTTTTTCTATCTTGGATGGATTGATTGCTTGAAGTGCTTCGCCTCTTTGCTTGGAATTCCTTAGCTCTGCAGATTTTGCGCTCTACAAATGTTTGAAATCACGGTGAAATGAAATGGAGCCAAAACCACAAATTTATAGTGTTTATTTGTCATCTACCACATTTAATGCATGTTGGTTAAGTATTCACTTTACATTGTCTATCAATAATGAAGTAATTTCCAACTTCTCATCTCTAACTGAGGGAATAATAGCACATGTGTCATTAGATTGCCAAACCCTCAAGGAAACTTTCTTCAATTTGATGAAGAACTTCCTACCAATGGAGCACTACTCTGTCCTGCTGGTGAAGCATCACTCTGTCCTGTCGATGAAGCATTGATTGGTTCTACTAGTGGAGGAGCATTCCCAACATTTAGATAAGCTTTTTTAATCCATTGTTTTGAGAATTCTTGATTAACCTCTTCAACTTTTTCTTTACCTTTCAAGCTAGAATTTTGTTGTCTGTCGGTGATCCTTTACTTCTACAGAATTTTGCAATATGCCCAATCTTGTTACATGCATAACAAGTCACATTATTCTTCTGAATAGCTTTCCCACAACCTATGTCGGTTTGTGTTCTGCATTGATTAGATAAATGTCCAAATCTTCCACAAACATAACATCTCACATTCATTCTGCAATTTTCAGAGTTGTGACCAACTTTGTTGCTTTTTGAACATTGACTGATGAGTGTGTTGATATTCTAATAATTTCTAGATCTACATTCATTTTCTCTATGACCATACATATTACAGTTAAAGCATTTTCCATTGAATTTATAAGCATTAGGTTGTCTTACCGGTTTGCTGTGATCTTGTGTGTTTGCAGTACCAAAGCTTTCACCAACTTCAAAGCCAATTCCAGAAGTGTCACCTTTAGGTTTTTGATTCTTTAGCAAGTTACCAAGTTCCTCTAAACTTTTCTTGAATTTTTCTTTTTGTTGATTTGCAGTTTCTAGTTCTCTTTCTAAGACTTCTTTCTATCTCATCAGTTCATTAGAGTCATTTTGAGTGTGCATCATATCTATCTTTAATAAATCATTTTCATAGCTAATTCTTGTGTTCTCATTTGCTGCATCACTTAGTCTACTAGTCAATTCTTCTTCATTCTTCTTCCTATCTTCAATCTCTTTATAAAATCTCATAGTCATATCCTGCATCTCATTCTTTGTTGTTATGTTCTCCAGTTTTAGCTTGCTTAATATATCATTAAGTGATTCCCTTTCATCATTCTCATTTTGCATCTTTTCACAAAGTTCTCTTCTCTTGTTTCTTGCAATAGTAAGATTCTCTTGAAGTGCTTGAATGATATCCTGGGCTGCTTTTAGATCATCTTCTAGTTTGATATTTTATAATTTTTCTGTATCATAGACTGAGAAAGCTACTTCAAGTTGCTTCATTAGATTTTCCATCTTTACCAGTGTCAAGATCTTCCTCAAGCTGTTAGGCTTTTGAAAATAGAGGACCAAGCTCTGATACCAATTGTTACGAATCTCACAGATACTGAGAGGGGGGGGGGGTGAATCAGTATCTAACCGGTAATTAGAATTTCTCAACTTAAAATATGCAGAACATATTATAACGGTGTACCGGTATGCAATAAATAATGAAATAAACAAAATTAAAAGCATCCACATGAAAAGCACACTATGAAAAAAGGATTTAACGAGGAAACCCAGTGTGGGAAAAAACTCAGTGGGATTTGTGACCCACAATATCCACTTACTGACCAATAAGAAAATATTACTTACAAGAGGGGCCTGCACATGCAGGAAGGCCAATTGCCTATAGCTCACTACTCAATGGGAAGTCTCACTGACTTACAATGTGGATTATACAAATCCAATATCTTGTACTGCTTTACAATAGCATCTATAATGCCTAATCCAGTACCAGTTTCTGCTCTATTTTTTACATAAAACCTTTAACCTATATTTTGCATAATAGGTCTACCTAATATCTTCTTTTTCTTCGCTTCCATCACTTACAAAATGTCTACAATGATCTCTCTTATATATAAGAGTCATCTTACAACTTGCTAAGTTGGCTTACAAAGTTTTACAATAATAAACAAAATATAATATAACAAAAATCATGTCAACCTCTATGTCGGTATGCTTCCTTTCTTTGTACCGGTGTTGGTGGTCTGAGTGTCAGTGTAGAGTGTGATCTATTGATGCCAGTGAACTATCTTATCGGTGTAATGCCTTGCCGGTGTAATGCCTTGCCAGTGCCATAGGATTGTAAGGTTTCCATCAATGACAAAACCTTCAATCACATACAATGTCTCATTGGAGTGTGCATATGCCAATAGCATATCTGAGTATGTCCATGCAAAGTTGATCTTCTTTTCTAAAAATAGATTACTGAAATATTTTAACTCTTCTGCTAACAGTGATTGAGCTAAATGAATGATATGCGGTATCTCTTGACTCCCAATGTTCACTGGCTAAGTTGGCTCGATCAATATGGAAGATCTCTCTTGGAAGTGACTCGACAGTATATCAAGTATCTCACCTTCAGGTGCCTCAGAGAGGTTTTCACCTTTAGGTTCATCCTTTATTTTCTCTTTTTTAGAGTCTAACACCGCCACAATGTGGTATTCGCCATTAGATCTTTTATTCTTATTTTTCTTGTTTTTGTGACTAAGATACTTGATATTTGCTTCAGTCATGTTTTCATTATGTTCGCTAGTGGAAGAGTACAAGGGTTCAACTACATTGAGATAGTAGGCTAGTGTATAGTCATTGGCAAAAGTAGGTACGTTCAAGGGTTGGTTATAAAGGGTGCAATCAATCAGTTTTGGATGCATTGAGGATAAGGTTGGAACAGGCTCAAGGGAATTCACGGTACTATTATCATTATTTCAGACCAACCAGTCAAGTTCTTGAAGACTACCTTGTGTATGTGTCTCGAGACCGGGAAGAATTACAACATGATTATCATCATTCATGTTAGTATTTATTGGACCTAATTCAACTGACCTACTTCTAGCATTGTCACCTACTTCAGACTGGGCTACATACCATGGTATAATAGTAGACAGTATCTCATCATTCATGATAGAGTAGTCATAATGTGTTGTTGAATAGTTGTTGTCATAGATAGAGCTCCTGTCTGAGTCATCAGAGTCATAGGATTGAGTTTGTGACTCATCTTCAAGTGGTTTAGTGAAGGCATATATAGTATCAACACCCACATCCTTGATGTTGCAAGTTCCTTCATGATTTGGTTCATAGATTGCTTGTATTTGACACACTTGTGGACATGACTTTGATGGTTCTATTAATCCCTATTGTCTATTCCATTCAGCTTCTTCTAGACTGATAACTGGTTCACTTGCTGTAGCTTCTAGTTCTTCTTGTGTGATTTCATACTTGATTTCTCTTATCTCATTAGGAGGATTGGTAGGTGAAGGACTTGTTTGTGTCCTTTCTTTCTCTAGTTATCGGTCATAGTCTTCTTGTCATTTTAATCTGATTTCTTCTATTTCCTTTTGCATTCTTAGGCATATCAGCTCTTGTGTGTCATCTGCAGTATCCCTGATTTCTTCAAGCATTTTCGTAGTAGATGTATCTAAGATGTGATCTGGACCCCATTCATACTCATTTGAATCAGTTTCTGAGTCATCTACTTGTTGTCTGTTAGTATATGTGACTAGGATGTTTAGCGGTGCAAACAATTCTCTGAGCCTATATACCTCGTCTCTCATATCCTCTGAGACTTCTACTTCCTATGGTATGATAGCTGATAGGACTAGAACTTGATTTCCATCTATTTCCTCTCTCTGGGTGGGCAATTCTTGTTGTTTAGCATCACACTCTTCCTGAGTTTGGTGAGCACTAATCTCTTGTATTGTTAAAGGTAATACCTTTTTCTTCCACTTACGTTGATGGTGAGGTATGTGCTTCTGATCCGATTGCTTTCTTGGATCATATCCCAATCCAGCTTTATCATTGATAGACTTAGTTTGTAACTGAATAGGTTCAACAATACCCTTTTGATGTTTGCCAAGAGGACTAATACCTGAATATCCCATGTGTTGAAGCATCTTATAGCCTGGACCATATTGTGTTGGAGAAATCTCACAATTTCGTATTTCTTTATTTGCACTGTCTTCTTTGAAGAGAGATCTAAGGATATCATCCCCTTCTATTTCACCTATAAGAGAAGTAGAGGATTGTATAAAGGTGCCATCATAAATAATTTTTGGAGTTGAAGTTTATGGCCTCATACCCTCTAATGGTTTTCCTGACTGTCTTGGTGATGGAGGAAGAGATGTTAGTCAGAGTATAGGCTCTATCTTGTAACCATCCATGCTAGTGTTTGTGATTCTCATTTTCTTTTCCAAATCTTTCAGCAAAGATTCCAAACTTTTAGCTGCAGAAGCTGCTCTATTATTAGGAACAAAAGCATCAACACCCTATGTTAATGCATTACAGGTATAACTTGTATCGGTAGGAATACTGACTTCAGCTCCATTATAGGGAAATTTCAGGCATTGATGATATGTAGATGGTACTGCCTTCATTTCATGAATCCATGGCCTACCCAGTAAGATGTTGTATGAAAGATGAAGATCCAGGACTTGAAAAATGACATCTCTTTCCATAGGTCCTACTATGATTGGTAATGATACCAATCCCTTAGAAGTTCTTTCCTCTTCATCAGAAGCCTTGATTGTTATCTTCTTTGTTGGATCAATGACATTCTCATAAAATCCCAGCTATGTCAATAGATTGTAGGTACAAATATTCAACCCGTCGCCTCCATCTATCAAAACATGTTTAACGCAATGTTTATGAATCATGGCTTCAATGTGTAATGGCTAGTTATGTGGGTGACTCAGTGAATTATCATCTTCTTCAGAGAATGTGAGATAATGGGGTGAGGTCAGGTGACCTACCATAGATTGAAACCAATCTACGTTTAAATCTTTAGGGACACTGGTAGTAAGTAGAGCCTTGTCTAGGACCTCTTTATGAGCAAAAGAGATCTTAAGCAATTCTAAAATGGATATTTGAGCATTAGTTCTCTTCAATTGTTCGACAATACTATAACTAGGAGAAGACGATGAAGCTAGTTATTTTGAATTAGCCATGATTGTGTCTGTTTGTCTATTTGGCAGTTTTGATGTTGTTTGATCAAAAGTTGGGGGACTAGCTCCTGGGAGAGAAATCTTCCTTTGAGCGCGAGTCACGGCATTAGCAATTTGTGTTGAACTTTGATGATCTTGGACTATGATCACATTGCAATATTCAGGTCGAACAGATTCAATCATGTTGATCACATTATCATGATTAGTGTAAGTATAATTGACTCTAGCTCCTCCCTTGGATTTTGAGGATTCTCCTTGTTCATAATTGGGTAAGGGATCTTTAAAAGCCTTATGATCAACATTATTCATGTGACTTCCAACAATGATCTTGGATTTCATGTCAGAGTTTCATGCAATTGTTTATGTTGTGTCCCTTGTTCTGATGATAGTCGCAGTATTCATTTTCTCTCCACCATTTGGGTCTAATTTCTGGGTCATATGGTCTGGAATTTTCTGGAAATGTTATCAGATTATTTGCCAATAAAGTTTTAAAATTCGATTCATATGATTCATCTAGAGGGGTAAAATCATGCTTAGGTTTTGAGACCCAAGGCTTGTCCTTAAACCACTCTCTTGTTTTCTTTGGAGGATTTTCCATTGTAGTTTTAGTTGCCTTGAGTGCTTGTGTGCCACTGGCCAAGTTAAATATTGTGGATGGTGTTTTTTCTTGGATATTATCTACCACTCCATCACTAACGACGTTCTTGTTGCTATCTTTGCCATATTTCCAGTATTTTCTCTTTTCTTTAGAGCTAGAACCTTGCAATGTTTCTCTCCAAAGTGATATATCTCCCTTTTTGATAAGCATGTCTTCCATTATGAGGGCGTTATCTACCATTTTTGTTAAATGAAGGGTGTACTTGCATCTTGACACTATATTTCAATTCAGGGACTAAGTTGTTGACAAAGATATCCATTTTCTCAAGATCTGGGATGGTCCGTGAATATCTAGAGAACATCTTTCTCCATCGTTGGAGGAAAGTGAGAAAGGGTTCTCCTATCTTTTGTCTGGTATTGCAAAGCTCTATCATAGTGACTGGGTGACGAATTTTGTATGAGTATTATTGTAAAAATAGTTGGATTAGTTCTTCAAATGTTTTTGTTCCTTTGGGTAGGCTTGCGAACCATTCCATTGCTTGACCCCCTAAACGCCTTGGGAAAAGGTGCATGAGGTATGTTTGATCATGCATAAACTCCATACAAGTGGCACAAAACTCTCTGACATGATCTTGAGGATCTGAGGTACCATCATATTTATCAAATTTTGGGATCTCAACTTATGAAGGAAATGGAGAATGTAAAGGTTTTTGTCAAATGGCAATGGGCATATTGTGTCCAGAGAATATTGTTTTGGCATTTTATCTTTGTTTTCTATTCTTGTGACTGTAGTTTGTAATGCTTGCATTTGTTTGCTCATTTTTCCCCATGGTGTCTCTTCCTCTTTAGCAACGAGGGTCTCCACATTATAACCAATAGGGATTTTGGCACCTTGTTTTGCTAATTCTAGGAAATAGTCTTCTTTAGGAGGTTCAGGAAGCTTAGATTCAGTTGATGAATCGCTATTAGTGGCATGATTGCTTAAATCGTCATGAGTATTTTGTTTACTAGCTTCTCTTTCTTGCCTTTCTCTAGACATGGTGGGAGATAAGGGCTGACCAAAGATTGGTATATCATAAATTGGTATCTGTGACGAGGACAGTTTATTGTAAAAGGGGTTTTCTTTGTAAAACAGATTGTCATTGGTCAAAAAGGGTGTCTTTTTTACTTTGTCTATTTTGCTGTGAGAGCTTCTAGTTTGAACAGGCATTTCTAACCAATAGGACCAAGAGCGAGATGTGTTGCAGAAGTCAAGATCAAATTGTAGCTAGTAGTTCGTTTAACGTAGTAATTAAGAGAAGTAACTTAAGATCTGGTCTGGTTTTAGGAACGATCTATCCTGTGTAAGGCATTATCCAAGTTGACTTAGGTTTGATAAAATGTTTGTTTGAATTAGCTGAGAAATGATCGACAAAATCATGCAACACAACTACAGAGGTACACTATCAAGGTTGTTTATGCTTATGAGGACGATAACCAGTTTTAGGCTCACTATAGACTGTTTTGGACAAGTTAACTATTCTGGACTGGCAAAATTAGAGACTCGTACGACATAATTTCTGAGACTGTATGACAGTTCAACAAGTTCAGGATGACAACAATTTTGTTTCATACAAGTTGTTGCCTAGTACCATACGACAAATGGGTAAGTCCCGGACGACAAATGATTATGTTTGGTTCTGTTCCGTACGACACAGGATTTAGCTTAAATGACAGACTTTTTGGTTTTGTACGACATAAGATTGGACACAAGATGACAATTTAGTATACTCGTACGACATAGGATTTGGTGAAGGACAACAATTCAGTAGACTTGTATGACTATTCACAAAGCAGAGACTAAAATTTTGAGTTTTTTCAATGACTGAGCATGATAACTGAGTACAACCAATTTTTGAGATGGACTGATTCTTGACCAGGGTAGACTAGTTTTGACGCAGACAGAGTTTATCACTGATTTGTTTGATCCATTTGATTTGTTTTCTCTAGTTTCAATATTTCATTTGTAATTCCAGGAATGAAAACACAAAAAACATGCGAGATATGTAATATTTCAAGCACACCACGCTAACCCTACGGAAGTTGGCTTATAGAAGAAAATCTTTGCTTGTTGACTTAGGTACACACCCAATAGCTAATCATAATATGGCCTCTGAGTCTCATGCAATGGATTCTCAACGTCGTATTAGCCGACTCCAAACGCTAATGGGGGCACGATATGGCAAGTGTCTTGGGAGAGTTACTATCTCTCTTGCACAAAGATTATCAACCTTTCAGAGGTGAATTGGGTAGCTTCTATTTAATAGTTCTTAATCAGGAATTCCATTTGAAATTACCCCTTGAAGTCATGCAAGTATGATTGAGGCTTATAGCCCAACAAGGTACCAAAACAAGTTGTAGTCACGTAGATGCGATTGAGACCGTGAGGCCTTACAAAATGCCCCATATGGGAGATCTCACAGAGAAAACTTAAATAATCCCATCCTCTGAGACTTTAATCATCAGAGACCTATTTATTATAGTGAGTTGGAATGCTCAAGTCCAACTCTACACTACATTTTTCCACTATGATAGGCCCTCTAAAGGTACACAAATCTCAAAACTTAGAAAAAGGCTTTGAGGGTCTAGATTTTTGATTGTTTATAAAAGACAAGAGCATACTCTCCTACCTCTTAGATTTTTCTGAAAACATGAAAGATAGATTTGTTCATTAACTAGATAGCAATTTAAGTGCCTAAAAAAATGAATTTAAAGAATACATGATATTTGGTCAATTTTCTTTAGGCAACTTGCAAAAACAACGCATCAGTAGTCATGTTGTTTTTATTCTTTGACAAGCATCCTGCAAGAAATTGGTCAAGCTGTAAAAATCTTAGGCAGACAGTAGACAATCTAGGGTCAGCGTTAGCATCATCAAAATTTAAGCAAAAATCTTGAAAGTTAATCTATTTTTAATCTGTCAAAAAATAGAATCGTACGACAATATTCATAAAATAAAACAACAGAATAGTTTTACCGTATGAGTTACAAACCAGCATAGAATGACAAAAAGATAGCATAAGCAGTATGTCATACGAGTTAGAAATTGGCATAGAATGACAAACTATAGAAAAATCAGTATGTCGTAAGAGTCCATATTCTGATTCGTACAACAATTTAAAGGATATGATATTGTTTCGTACAATAAACTGTAGGCATCAATATAATGTCGTACAATGCAGTGAAACTGCTCGTACGATATTTTGCAGAGGCTGTACGGACGAAACCTGCAGGATTAAAAAAATGATTTTGAGGCCAAAAAAGTAGTTTTCTACCCCACGGTGGGCACTAGAAATGTGTGTCTAAAAACTGGACTAAGAATTTGTATCTGCAAGACACAACACTTCAATCAAGTCATTACATGCATGGTTAATCAGATATAATCAATGAACAATAAACCATAACAAATTGACCCATTGCCTTCTAAAAGATGCGAGTATAAGGTTGCTCTGAGATTATTTAGTAATACTAGTGACTAGACAACATCAAGATGAAGGATTTAATCTATATGAGCATGATGAATGCTAGATGGATGCAACATTGATCTAACAATATTTAAGCAATATTAAGCTAAATGATTTAATCAATATGAAATAATTAATATGCAATATATCAATGAGTCTAGAGCAAAAACAATATAATAACAATGTATTCTCCAGCCTCTCTTGAATGAGAGATGAGCTTGAATTTATAGAAAATTCAGAAAGAAACCAATGGCTAAGATCAAATGATGATGAGAAGTCAAGATTTTCCAAGAGGAAGCACAATCTAGGTGAATTGATGTGATTGGATGCTTTTCTCATTTTTAAAGAAAATTGAACTAAAATTAAGATTAAATCAAGAAAAAACTGATTTATTCTCTATTTCATTCAATTTTAATATTTAATTGTTTTAATTGCTTTCTTTAAGATTATTCATCAATTTTTAATTTGTTTTTCAAGATTATCTCCAATTGATTTCTTTTCTCAAATTTTTAATTCTTTTTTAGTCAATTAATTCCTTTTTTGATTTATTTTCATTTTTGAAGATTTGTGCTCAATTGATTTATTTAATTAAATTTCTCTTTTTGATGATTTAATGGAAAATTGATTTATTTAATTAAATATGCAAGGATATTCAATTAAAATAAATAAGATGATTGTTTAAAATGATTTCCTTGGAATGATCGATTAATTAAATAAATATTTAATTAATATTGGTTGATTAATTTGCCATGTGACATTTTGATGTTTTAGAATTAATTGTGTGCTCAAGATTGATTTAATTGCCTTTGGTTAGGACCTTGGTGATGTTGTCAAGATTAGGGGCTCATGGTTTAGAAGACCATTTTTAGGGTATTACAAAAAGAAGGACCAGTTTAGTGTTTGGTTGGTGATCCTATTCAAACCAACATAGAGGTCCAAACTAAGGTGGATGCATGCAATGGTAGATGGAGTGTACAAGAAATGTTGTAGAGACATTATAGAGGTGTGCGGCTTGAGGAAGGTCGAACAAAGGTGATCAATGGGATGCATCGATCGATGCAGAGTATCCAGGTGCAAAATGAGGTTGGTGATGAAATCTGCCTAACTATTTATGGTGATTGATCTCGTGTCTCGCCAACTGACTGTCTGTGTTTTCTGAGTTTAGAAAATGTGCCTTGGAAGAAAGAAGAAATGGTAGGTAATGTATGATTACTTGTAGGCTTCCTATCTTCATGCAGAACAAGATTAGATCAGATCTGACTTGCCTCGTGATCTATGGAAGAAACCCTAATGGTTCCAAGTTCAAACTCACATCTTGGTGAGAAAGTTTGAATACAAATATGCAGGCCAAAGATAGATTTAATGATGCCTTAGAGAGAGAGATGCTGCCAAGTGATGTAAAAGGTCAAATAGAGAAGTCTATGAAGGGTGATATCTATACAGGATCAAAGAGATCGAGTAGCAGGGAGACAACAGGTAATAGATTTTAGTGAAGGTTTAACAGGTGAGGTTAAAGCAACCGGCAAGCTGCTGAATGAGAGAGTGTTGCTGCATGTGAGAAGGAGCCAGTCAAGTACTCAACAAGTATCAGAAGAGAGATTGAGTGTGAGAGAGAGTAGGGCTGAAGAGTTCAACCAACAACAATGAAGAGTTGCAGAAGAGTGTACAGTAGACAAGCAAAGAACCGACATAAGATAGTACCAGTGGAGGGCAACAAAGCAGTTGATAGAAGAAGTAACCAAAAGAGACAACTGACAAAGAGAGGGCTAGTAGAGAAGGAGAAGAGGTTGAACTGATAAGGTTTCAACAAGAGATAAGGTTGCAGTAGTGACAAGGTGAGGTAGAGAATTGACAGTGAACTGGACAAGTGATCCAACATAGAGATTTCCAGGAGTGTTACAAAATCCATTTGTAACAAGGTTATTAATTTGTTAAAGATTATGTTTTGTACTCATTGAGTTGTAGCTCTGTGCAGGGGTTGTAGCTCCTTGGGTTGGTGCCCTAAAATCAGGGGTTGGTTCTCTTTAGGCTGGTGTTGTTAGGAATCCCATAGATACTAAGAGGGGGGCTGAATCAGTATTTGACCAGTAATTAGAATTTCTTATCTTAAAACATGCAAAACATATTATAACAGTGTATCGATATGCAAGAAATAATGTAATAAATAGAATTAAGAGCATCCACATGAAAATCACACCATAACACAAGGATTTAACAAGGAAACCTAGTGTGGGAAAAACCTTGGTGGGATTTGTGACCCACAATATTCACTCACTAGCCAATAAGAGAATATTACTTACAATAGGGGCCTACACATGTAGGAAGGCCAACTGCCTAGAGCTCACTGCTCAATGGAAAGTCTCACTGAATTACAATGTGGATTATACAAATCCAATATCATGTACTGCTTTGCAATAGCATCTATAATGCCTGATCCAGTACTGGTTGTTGCTCTGCTTCTTACATAAACCCTTCAACCTATATTTCGCATAATAGGTTTGCCTTAATATTTCACATACATCATTTTCTTCACTTACTTCCTTTCTTTCTTACAAAATGTCTACAATGATCTCTTTTATATATAAGAGTCATTTTACAACATACCAAGTCGGCTTATAAAGTTTTCCAATAATAAACAAAATATAATATAACAAAATCCTGTCGGCCTCTGTGTCGATATACTTCCTTTGTTTGTGCCGATGCTGGTTGTTAGGGATCCCATAGATACTGAGAGGGGGGGGTGAATCAGTATCTAACCGGTAATAAGAATTTCTTAATTTAATACATGCAGAACATAATATAACAGTGTATCGTATGCAAGAAATAATGCAATAAATAGAATCAAGAACATCCACATGAAAAGCACACCATAACACAAGATTTTAATGAGGAAACTCAGTGTGGGAAAAACCTCGGTGGGATTTGTGACCCACAATATTCACTCACTGGCCAATAAGAGAATATTACTTACAATAGGGGCCTACACATGTAGGAAGGCCAACTGCCTGGAGCTCACTGCTCTATGGGAAGTCTCACTAACTTACAATAAGGATTATACTAATCTAATAACTTGTACTACTTTACAATAGCATCTTCAATGCCAAATTCAGTACCGGTTCCTGCTCTATTCTTTACATATACCCCTTAACCTATATTTCACATAATAGGTCTACCTAATATTTTCCTTAATGCTTCTGTGTGGAGTGTGATCTGTTGATGCCGGTGCACTAACTTGTCAGTGTAATGCCTTGCTGATATAACCCTTTGTCGGAGCCATAGGATTGCAAGGTTTCTATCAATGACAAAACCTTCAATCACCTACAATGTCTCATTGGAGTGTGCATATGCCAACAATCTCCCCCTTTGGCATTGATGGCAACACTCATGAGAAATTTCAAAAGTGTATACTCTCTATAAACTTTTTACTATCTCTTATTGTTGTCTCTGTTCTTTTAACTGTACCGGTGAGGTGCTGCATATGCTTTGCCGGTGTTTTCTATCCTTGTATCAGTGCCTCAGATATTTCCTTCCACAATGATGCTAGATAGTCCAATCTTGGACTTAGTTTTAATCTCATATACTTTGGCTTATTCACTATTCTCTCCATTTTTCTCTTTCTAATTTGAGTAAATCTTCCTCAAAATTTGTTCCCCTTTGCTCAAAAATTGATAGTGTATCAGGTGAGTTAACAAAATTATCTGCAAGTTTATTGATTTCATCATGTACCTTGCTCATCTTTTTATCTATATCTACAGTCAAAAATTTTGTCTTACAGGTGTCTTTGTACAGAGTTTTGTACTCTTTCAATAAATTACACAATTCTGGTAGAAGTGTGTCAAAATCTCTGTTACACTTCTTTATTTGCTCATCAAAGTTCTTCTTTTCAATTTCCACTTTATCCTTCAATGTCTCTTCCTTTATTTTCTCAATGTTTTCTGTGATATATTTACACAAGATATCAAGTTGTCCTAAATAATCTTTATTGTCTATATTACAGTTAGGAGCAATTACCTTCAAAATTGGTATGGTATCATCTATTGCCTTATAAGCTTGTGAGTTGTAGTTTGTTATCTTTTTAATTGAATCTAATAGTACCTCAGTCACATTAGTTGATTTGTAGCGTGATGATGAACCTAGATTTTGAAAACCGCCAGTGGAAGTAACCAAGCTTGTATTGACCTCTAGTAGGTTTGTTTGTGTCTGCATTTCCTTAAGCAATGATTTTTCTACTTCTCCAATTGTCTGTGGCACTGTTTCTTTCTGTTCTTGTTCCTGTTGTTGTCCCTGTTCAGGAGCCTTTTGCTCTGTTTGTTTCTTTGTTTGTTGTATTGTCTTATTCTGAGTCTGAGTCTCTACCTTTTTCACTTTGTCATCTGTCAGTTTCTCCTATGTGTTATCAGTTTGCTCTGCTACTAGAGGCTCACTAGCCATGTCAGTCTTATCAACTGTATCTTTGTCTACCTCCGTGTTGATCTTTTGAGTATCAACATTCACAGTATATAAGACTTCAAGATTAGGATTACCATCTTCTACATCCATATTTTCAGCTACCGGTTCATCTTCTATAGCTGTTGTTTTTACTGGTGGAGTAATCAAAGGAGGTGGGGGTAAGTTGTCTTTAACCTTGATACTAGGTGGTCCACCAACTTTACCTTTACCCTTGTCTCTTTCTTTCTGATATACCTTTATAGGTTTGGGGTTCCTGTATTCTTCCTATTTTTCTTTTTCAACTAGGAATATATCCCATCCATTTTCTATCTCCCCAGTCACCTCATTAACACTTCCAACCATTAAAGCAATGTGCCAGTGTGCAGTAGAAAATACTGACCGGTTGGCTTGAGCAATTAAGTCATCAATTTCTTTGGGTGAATTCACCGGATATACAATAATTAGCTTCTCTATCTTTATTTTCTTGTCCAGTTCTATTACTGCTTGTCTTCTTGCTTCCAGTCTCTTAAATAGTTCATTTGGAATTTCATTTACTACTTCCATCAAAAATTTCTTATACATATCCACATGTAATATAACACTATTTTCTACTTGTTCTTTTTCATCAGTTGTCAGAGTATCATATATTTTCTCTATATTCTTCAATTTGCCTTCCTCTGTAATTTCATTCAACAGTATATCAAGAGGGGCCAAGTCCTTGTTTTTCCTCTTCTTCTTTTTGGGTGTTAGTTTCTTCTTCTTTGGTGTAGCCTTTCTTACTGGAGATCTCACTACTTGTTGTTTTTGTCTTGTCCTCCTAGGTGAGGATGTGGTTGTCGATGAGGGATCTCTTTTCCTTACAACTCTTTTGAAAGTTGTAGGCATGTCACTCTTTGAAGAAGTACCTACCGGTGATAGGTGAGTTTCAGGTTGTGGAGCTGCTAACTCATCCTCTATTATACTGATTTGCTTTAACACATCTTCTTTAATGGCCTTTGCCTATCTAGAACCTTTTCTTACAACTGCCTCAACCTTTTTCACTCTTTTCTTGGATTGTATTTGGCTTTCAATAGTTTCTGCACTACCAAATACTTCTTCCTTAGGTTCTTTAGGGGCTTCAAGAAGTGCTTTAGCATATGTTTCAATTATATGATCTTCTGTTTCATAACCCATTTCTGTTACCCAAACTGTCCTAGGGATGACTGCTTCCATCCAGATCTCATCCTTCTTAATTACAAAGCATATTTCATCCTTATATTTGTCAACAATCTTTTGTGATAGTCGGATTCTTTTCTTCATTTTGACCTTTAGTGGTTGAAAGAAATCATGGATATTGTTTTCCTTGTCTTCTCCCATATTATTGAATAGTTTTGTTAATTGTTTGCCTACCGGTATATCATATCCAAGTTCTTTGTAGCCTATACCAGGAACCTGTTTGGTTATATGTAGCATCAGACATACTAGCAGATTTCCAAACTTGAAAGTTCCTTTCTTGTCCTTCTTAATTTTGCCTAAGTTGTCAATTAATTCATCCTTTAACCACTCACATACATCAATCTTTGCATTATCTGTGACCATATCATAAGCACTCTTAATGCATAAACTTGAAACTGTATTAAGTCTATTTGCATGAGTAGTTTTATACCGTAATATCATGCTGATAAATCTCACATTAATGTTTTTTACATCATTTACTCTTAAGGACCTTTTATCGGATGTGGCACCAGTTAACTGAGTAACTAGGTCATTGGAAACCTTCTTGGTTTTGTTTGGCCTTTTACCGGTGGTCGGTAACCCTGTGATAGCTTTCACAACTTCCTTAGTGATTTTGTGAATTGCATCTAGCTAGAAAAATTCACCATGTACCCTGCTTAAGACTATCCTAATCACATCCTTGGGAAATTCAGGAATGCTAAGGATCTCTGTAAATCCTAGGGTTTCAATGATCTTATGTTCATCTTTTACATTGCTGATTTCATCACATATCATAGTTTTAAACATGGTTTTAATCTCTTCATCTTCTAGTTCCTCAATTTTATAGTGAATGTAAATTGTCTTCAGCATAGACAACTCCCTTAGGAATTTGAGAAAAATCACCTAAGGTATCATCTTTCTTGGCTACCTCAGGAACTAATTGAAATGCGGGCCTAGGTCTTTTTATGACTTCGACAATAGTAGGGTTTGCTATATATTCAATTGCAGAGGTGGATGCCATGATAAAATACCTTTTACTACCTTTAGGATGGATGATTGCTTGGAGTGTTCTTGCCTCTTAGCTCGAAATGTCTTAGCTTAGAATCTTCGCGCTCTTCGTAAGTTTGAAATCTCGGTGAAATGAAATTGAGCCAAAACTTCAAATTTATAGTGTCTTTTCACCATCTACCATATTAAATGCATGCCAGTTAAGTATTCACTTAACATTATCTGTCGGTAATAAGTAATTTCCAACTTCTTATCTCTTACCGAGGGAATAATAGCACATGTGTCATTTGATTGCCAAACCCTCAAGGAAACTTTCTTCAATTAGATGAAGAACTTCTTGCCGGTGGAGCACTGCTCTGTCCTGTCGATGAAGCATCACTCTATCCTATCAGTAAAGCATTGACTGGTTCTACCGGTGGAGGAGTATTCCCAATGTTTAGATCAGCTTTTCTAATCCATTGTTTTGAGAATTCTTGCTTAACCTCTTCAACTTTTTTTTTTACCCTTCAAGCTAGAAATTTTGTTGTCTACCAGTAATCCTTTACTTCTATAGAATTTTGCAATATGTCCAATCTTGTTACATGCATAAAAAATTGCATTATTCTTGTGAATAGCTTTCCTATAACCTATGTCGGTTTGTGTTCTACATTGATTAGATAAATGTCCAAATCTTCCACAAACATAACATCTCACATTCATTCTGCAATTGTCAGAGTTGTGACCAACTTTTTTGCATTTTGAACATTGACCGGTGGGTGTGTTGATATTCTGATAATTTCTAGATCTACATTCATTTTCTCTATGACCATACTTATTATAGTTAAAGCATTTTCCATTGAATTTATAAGCATTAGGTTGTCTTACCAGTTTACTATGATCCTGAGTATTTGTAGTACCAGAGCTCTCACCAACTTCAAAGCCAATTCTAGAATTGTCACCTTTAGGTTTTTGATTCTTCAGCAAGGTACCAAGTTCCTCTGAGATTTTCTTGAATTTTTCTTTATGTTGATTTACAATTTCTAGTTCTTTTTCTAGGACCTGTTTCTATCTCATCAGTTCATTGGAGTCATTCTAAGTGTGCATCAGATCTATCTTCAACGTGTCATTTTCATAGCTAAGTCTTGTGTTTTCATTTGCTGCATCACTTAGTCTTCTGGACAATTCTTCTTCATTCTTCTTCCTATCCTCAATCTCTTTACAAAATCTCATAGTCATATCCTGCATCTCATTCTTTGTTGTCATGTTCTCTTGTTTCAACTTGCTTATCTGATCTTTAAGTGATTCCTTTTCATCATTCTCATTCTACAACTTTTCACAAAGTTCTCTTCTCTTATTTCTTGCAACAGTAAGATTTTCTTGAAGTGCCTGAATGCTATCCTGAGCTACCCTTAAATCATCTTCTAGTTTGATATTTTTCAATTTCTCTGCATCATAGTCTAAAAGAGCTCCTTCAAGTTGCTTCATCAAATTTTCCATCTTTACAGGTGTCAAGATCTTCCTCAAGTTGTTAGGCTTCTGAAAATAGAGGACTAGGCTCTGATACCAATTGTTAGGAATTCCACAGATACTGAGAGGGGGGGGGGGTGAATCAGTATCTAACCGGTAATTAGAATTTCTTATCTTAAAACATGCAGAACATATTATAATAGTGTACCAGTATGCAAGAAATAATGTAATAAACAGAATTAAGAACATCCACATGAAAAGCACACCATAACACAAGGATTTAAGGAGGAAACCCGGTGTGGGAAAAACCTCAGTGGAATTTGTAATCCATAATATTCACTCACCGGACAATAAGAGAATATTACTTACAATAGAGGCCTGCACATTCAGGAACACCAACTGCCTAGAGCTCACTGCTCAATGGAAAGTCTCACTAACTTACAATGTGGATTATATAAATCCAATATCATGTACTACTTTGCAATAGCATCTATAATGCCTGATCCAATACCGATTGCTGCTCTGCTTCTTATATAAACCCTTCAACCTATATTTCGCATAATAGGCCTGCCTTAATATTTCACATACATCATTTTCTTCACTTACTTCCTTTCTTTCTTACAAAATGTCTACAATGATCTCTTTTATATATAAGAGTCATTTTAAAACATGCCAAGTCAGCTTACAAAGTTTTTCGATAATAAACAAAATATAATATAACAAAATCCTATTGGCCTCTGTGCCAGTATACTTCCTTTCTTTGTGCCGGTGTCGGTGTCTTGAGTGCTAGTGTGGAGTGTGATCTGATGATGCCAGTGCACTAACTTGTTAGTGTAATGCCTTGTCAGTATAATGCTTTGCCGGAGCCATAGGATTGCAAGGTTGCCATCAATGATAAAACCTTCAATCACCTACAATGTCTCATTGGAGTGTGCATATGCCAACAGGTGCCCTAAACATTGCAATCAGGGATTTATTGTGAAGTTGGATTGGAGCAGTAGTCTCCAACAACATTTCTCACCAAGGATTTTCCCATCTTGGGTTGTCCTCATATATGCTAATGTTATGCAATTCCCCTTTATGTGTCAATGCATTTTGATTAGTCTCCCCACTAACCGGTAAGTCTACATTGAGTTAGATCTGATAAGCGGTATACACACATAGGATAGTTAAAGGGAGAAGTTTGAGAACTACTGATTCACCCCCCTCTCAGTGGTACATTATGTCTAATGTTGGTATTATGGATGACTTCGTCATGTGTTGCATTGGTTTTTTCATTTATGTCAACACTTATCTTTCTGGAGGTCTACATTATTGGGTTGGCACTCTGGTTATATTGGTTTGTTGTTGAACCGGCACATTGTGGTGCCGACATGGATATTGGCTTATGCACAGTCACTGGTATATGTTTCACCGGCAGCTCAAGAAGTTGATGATGACTTGTTATCATCTGGAGATCATCTGGTTATGTCAAAGACATGGATTGGATGTTTACATTTGGTGTTTTTCTTATTGGACTAATCGGTCTCACATATTTGCCTTAACCGACAGATAGGTCTAGGTTATGGACCGGGACAAGATATCATGTTCCAGATCAGCACGACACATTTTGGAAATGGTTTATTGATTGAATAATGTGTAAATGTATTTGAGCCTACATATTGTATTGTATCAAGACATTTTCTAAATGTAATTTCTTTAGGGAGCCGACCTCATCATAAGGTCTTAGGTTTTGTCTAAATAATTGTAAGATCTTATTGAAGATCATAATATGAGTGTGTGTGAATATTGAAGATCATTGTGAAGAGAAAAAATAAGAAGATCATTGTGCGAATCACGCAGATATTATCTGAAGGTTGAAGGAAAGGTTATGAAGGTGTTTGGCACTCATGGTTAGAGCTTAAACCGGTACTTAATCTAGCATTGTAGATGCTATACTGAAGTGGTACATTATTTATTGGATTTAACCATCCAATTGTAGTCAGTGTGACTCCTATTTTGTGATTGAGCAGTGAGCTCTAGGTGGTTGGCCTTTCTGCATGTGCAGACCCTATTATTGTATACACTTACTATCTATAGTAGTATCATATGATTGTGGGTATGTTTTTCCACCATGGTTTTTCCCCTTACAGAGTTTCGACATCAAAATCTCTGTGTCATTTTTTGTGAATGTTGTTTCTCTTTCTGTTTCATGCATTAAGTTATGCCGGTATTAATATAACTATTAATCTATTTTACCAGCATTAAGTTTGTTTTACCGACACTGAGTTTTAAGTTGGATTAATTAGTTTTGGGTTGTAATTTATTGACAACTGATTCACCCCCTCCTCTTAGTTGTCCTTCTTGGTTCCTAACAATAAATTACAACTGAGAGGAACCGAGAAGGACAACTAAGAGGGGGGAGTGAATCAGTTGTCAATAAATACAACCCAAAACTAATTAATCCAACTTAAAACTCAGTGTCGGTAAAAAAATTTAATAGTTATATTAATACCGATATAACTTAATGCATGAAACAGAAAGAGAAACAACATCCACAACACATGACACAAAGATTTTGATGTGGAAACCCTGTAAGGGGGAAAACCATAGTGGGAAACCTTACCCACAATAAGATGATACTAATGCAGATAGTGAGTGTATACAATAATGGGGTCTGTACATGTAGAAAGGCCAACCGTCTAGAGCTCACTGCTCAATCACAAAATAGGAGTCACACTGACTACAATTGGATGGTTAAATCTAATAAACAATGTATTGCTTCAGTATAGCATCTACTATGCTGGATTCAGTACCAGTTTAAGCTCTGACCATGAGTACCAAATACCTTGATAACCTTTCCTTTAACCTTAAGATAATATCTATGTGGTTCGCACAAGGATCTACTTATTTTTGTTCTTCACAATGATCTTTAATATTCGTAGACACGCATAATATGATCTTCAATAAGATCTTACAATTATTAATACAAAACCTAAGACCTTATGATGAGGTCAACTCCCTAAAGATATTACATTTACAAAATAAGTCTTGATGCAATACAATATATCGGCTCAATACATTACACATTATTCAATCAATAAACCATTTCAAAAATGTGTCGTGCTGATCTGGAACATAATATCTTGTACCAATCCATAACCTAGACCTATCTGTCAGTTAAGGAAAATATGTGAACCCAATTAGTCCAATAAGCAAAAAACCAAATGTAAACATCCAATCCATGTCTTCGACATAACCAAATGATCTCTGGATGATAGAAAGTCATCATCAACTCCTTGAGATACCGATGAAATATATACCAGTGACTGTGCATAAGCCAATATCCATGTCGGGACCACAATGTGTCGGTTCAACAAACCAATATAACCAGAGTGCCAAATCAACAATGTAGACCTCCAAAAAGATAAGTGTTGACATCAATGACAAAACCAATGCAACACATGACAAAGTCATCCATAATACCAACAATCTCCCCCTTTGGCATTGATGGCAACACTAGATGAAAAAACATCTAAGTGGCAAAAACAAAATTCCAAAAACCAACAATCTCCCAAAATAGATCAATACAAAGTTTTGTACCAAAAATAGAAACAATATAACCAAAATACATCTCTCCCCAATCTTCAAAGTACAATTTTTTTTCCATAGATATCTCTCCCCCTTTAACATCAAATATCAAAATAGTCAAGAATCAAAATCAAAACATAACATACAACTAAGTACTCCCCCTGAGAAGCATCTCACCTTCATCAAAGCTCGAAAAAAGATTTTTCTGTTAGTCCCTGTCGGTTTGATGCCATTCTTCATCATTCAAGTCTCTTCCGGTGGAGAAATTACCCCAAGCTTCTCTATGAGATATTCAAATGTTTCCTTAGGCAAAGATTTTGTAAAGATATCTGCAATTTGCTCTTTAGTATTCACATAAACCAATCTTACTTCATTTTCTTCAACATTCTCTTTCAAAAAATTGTACTTAATAGAAACATGTTTTGTTTTAGAGTGAAATACCTGATTCTTTGATATGTCTATTGATGCTCGATTATCAAAATAAATAATTACCGGTTCTTTGCATTTTACTTTGATATCCTTCAACATTTTCTTGATCCATAATACCTGAGTCTAATTAGTTGTTGCTGCAACATATTTTGCTTCTGTTGTAGATAATGATGTACAAGTCTGCTTCTCGTTGATCCATGAAATTAACCTTCTACCAAGAAAGAATGCACCGCTAGTGGTACTCTTTTTGTCATCTACATCTCCTGCCCAATTTGCATCTGTATATGCACATAACTAAAAAATTGTCATTCTTAGGATACCATAAACCAAGATTTGTTGTGCCTTGTAGGTACTAGAAAATTGTTTTTACTGCACTTTCATGATTTTCTTTAGGATTGCTTTGAAATATTGAAACAATACACATTGTATTCGTTATATCAGGTCTGATTTGTGTCAAATACAATAATCCACCAATCATAGATTTGTATCGTGTCGGATTTATAGGAGTTGAATCATCCTTTAATGTTAATTTATCAGTTGTAGTCATAGGAGTGCTTACCGGTTTGGAGTTTTCCATACCAAATTTCTTCAAGAGTTCCTTCAAGTATTTTGTTTGACATATGAATATACCTTTATTTGTTTGAGAAATCTGCAAACCTAGAAATTTTTTTATCTCTTCAATCATAGACATTTCAAATTCTTCCTGCATCTTGTTAGCAAAGTCTTTACATAACTCATCTTCTTCTCCAAAAGTGATATCATCCACAAATACTTCAATAACCAAAATGTCATCATTGGTGATTTTGTAATACAAATTACTGTCAGCATTACCTTTTTTATAACCAAGCTTTAAAAGATATTTATCCATTCTAGCATACCAAGCTCTGGGAGCTTTCTTCAATCCATATAAAGCTTTCCTTAACCTGAAAACCATATCCTTAACATCTGTTAATGAAAATCCATCAAGTTGTTCAATTTAAACTTCTTCTTCGAGATCTCCATTCAAAAATGCATATTTTACATCCATCTGATAAACTTTATAGTTCTTGTGAGCTGAAAATGCAAGAAATAGTCTCACTACTTCAATTCTGGCTACCGATGCAAAGGTTTCATTATAATCAATTCCTTCTTTCTGAGAATAACCTTTACAAACTAATATTGCTTTGTTTCTGATTACTTCACCATCTTCATTAAGTTTATTTCTAAATACCCATTTAGTTCCAGCTACATTTTTGTCTTTAGGTCGGGGAACTAATGTCCAAGTATTATTATTTTCAATCTATTCTAATTCATTTTCCATTGCTTTTATCCAATGTTTATCTTGACATGCTTCAATAACTAATGTTGGTTCAACATGAGAAATTAAACATACCTCTTCATTTGATAATCTTCCTCTAGTCATAACACCTTGATTTTTATTTCCAATTATCTGATTTTATGAATGATTCAATCTTACATACCTGAGTTTATTTTGATTTCCACTTATAGGCTATTGTTCTTCAGTCACAATTGAGTTTTCTAATGATGTTGATGTGACTAGTTCTTCATTCTGTTAAGGTGCAATCCATACTAGTTCATTTATAATCATTTCCATTGCCAGTTCTACAAATCTTGATTCTCCTCTAAAATGTTCATCTATCTTCACATTAGTACTTTCAATGATTCTCTACAATCTTTTATTATAACATCTATATGCATTGCTTTTAGTTGATTAACCAAGAAATATTCCTTCATCACTTCTAGGATCAAATTTGCCAATATACTCATCTCTCCTAATATAGCATTTGCTTCCAAATTTTTTGAAGTATTTAAGAGTAGGAGTATGACCAAACCATAGTTTATAAGGGGTCTTACCGGTTTCACCTTTGATATGAACTCTATTGAAAGTATAAAACATTGTATTTACTACTTCTCTCTAGTAAATATGATGTAGATTTTCTTCCATCATCATGGTTCTTGCTACATCCAGTATAGTGTTGTACTTCCTTTCCACAACTCAATTCTGCTGAGGTGTTTGGGGTGTTGATAGTTGTCTTTTGATTCATTCTCTTCACAGTATGGATTGAATTCCCTAGATGTAAATTCTCCTCCTTGATCACATCTCAAATATTTGATTTTCTTGTTGGTTTCATTCTCTACCATTGCCTTGTATATCTTGAATCTTCCAAAAGCTTCTGATTTCTCCCTGAGAAAAGTAACCCAACACATTCTAGAATAATCATCAATTATTAGCATAAAGTATCTATCACCCTGAAGACTCCTTGTTCTTGTTGGACCACATAAGTCAGTATAAATTAAATCAAGAATATTATTAGATTTCTCACAAATGCTCTTCTAACTTGCTTTCCCGTTTGACATTCCTTACATACTGGATTATGAGGTTTCACAATCTTACGTAAATCCCTTACTGCCTTGGTTGAATTGATCTTTACAATGCAATCAAAATTCACATGACAGAGTCTTTTATGCCATAACCAACTTTCATCAATCTACGCAATCAAACATGTCTTATCACTGGTATTGAAATGAAACATATTACCTTTAGTCTAATTACTGGTTGCAATCTCCAATCCAGTTCTGTTCATAATTTTGCATTTTCCATTCTTGAATTGTAATTGAATATTCGTAGAGATGAAAAAACCCTTTTCGACGCATGAAAAGTTCAGAGTACTGATAGGAGGGCACCCCTGTTTGGACAGACGGTCCTTGCAACTTTTTCTAGACTTTGTAGGGAATCTCTAAATAATCTCAAACTCCTCAGATCCAGGTGCATGACTAAATCCCGCATCTATAGCTCATTGTTTTCGTATACTTTGTCTTCAATTTCTACACTTTACTTATTCAACTTACAAAAGAGGTTTAAACACATTTCAAACACAACCAAATCTACTTACCATTTAGTCCTTGCATCATCTAGGATTGGATCTACTTGATTCAACCCCTCTTTTGAATGTAAAATTTCCCTATGTGAAAATTGAGCTTAGTGATTTTCCCCTTTCAATTGGAAAATTTGCTAAGCTCCCAATTTTCAACTTTACAACTGGATAATACATCTCATCTAATTGGCCATAAAATACAACTCCTAAAAAATTCTCAAGAACTAATCTCTTCCAGAATAGTGTCTCTTGCCATCAATCTCCCCCTTTGGCATCGATGGCAAAACTTAGTGAAAAATGACTAAGTGTCAAACCAAAAATGTCAAACATTGCAAAAATTCAAAACTCCAAAAATGCAACATACATAGGCTCCCCCTAAGAATATACATCATTTTTCACTCTTCTCTATCTCTCTCCCCCTTTGACATCAATGGAAAAGGCAGGTATCTACTCAAAATTGTATGTACTAGGGTATATACAACAACCTACAAATTTGTAAAAATAGTCTTCAATGAATACAAGTGATGATCCCAACCTTTCTTTAGGCTCTCCAAAATGTTTATCAGAGAACTAAATAGATAGGCATTCATTTCCACTCCCTTGGGATTAGAAGGAACACTCTTATTCAGTGCATTCAAGGCATCATGTTGACTACTCAGTAATGTATCCAGCAAGGGAGTAATCAGGTTTCTCAGCTCTCCCACTCTACCAAATTACCCTATCCTTCTCTTGATTTTGTCTCTTTATTTTATCAAGTAAAGACATCACCTGAGCTTTATAATTACTTGCAAAAATGGTCTCGGGTGAATAGGACAGAGATATATTGGCTAGTTGTCCTTCACATTCTTTGATTTTCTTATCTAGTTTTATAGTGAACTTTGACAATAGAAGACATGACTTGTATATTTTTATGCCTTCATTCAATGCCTCCTAAATGCCCTTTACACTGGTTATTAGACTGACCCTATCACCTTCAACCATTGTCAAAGTTGTCCTCAATCTCATAGTATTAAAATGATTTAAAATCTTTACATCTGTCACTTTCTTAAGAGATTTAAAATGAGAATCTACTGCCTTAAGCATATTTCTTAGTTTACAAGAGGGCAAGTCAAGTGTGTCTTTATTGAAGATTGGAATTTTTTTCTTAAGAACACTTGTAGCCAAAGTTATAAGCTCTCTATCTTCAAAGTGAGACTTAAACAAGTCTTCATTGGATTTTTCTTGAGCTGGAGCTACAAACTTTAGTGCTTGCACAAGAGATAATGAATTTATATTGATAGGCCCTTCGATGAGATCATCGTCACTTACATTCTTCTTGCCTTTGTCAAGTTTTACAGTGTCTCTTTCCACTGGAACCTATTCAACCTTGCCTTCATCTTTCTCCTTCTCTCCCATCTTTGTATCCTCTTCCTTCTTATCACCAACCTCCTCAGCAATATTCTCTGAATCAACATTCATTATGGGAGGATCCTAAACTTCTACGCTAGAGTCTGCAATATGCTGACTGTCATCAATATCATCTGCAACAACAAGTTCAATTGTCTATCCAACTAGTTTTGCAACTTTTGGCTGATCACCTTTGGATGCATGGCAACCTAAAGACTTCTAGAACACACTTATGAACGCTTCCCTAAAATCTTTCAGGAACTACATCATAGTCATATTTCTTTATTATTTCCCTCAAAAATTTGTGTCTCCTTATGAACCTCCACATGTTTGCTAATCATAATTTTATTTACACGGGTTTTTCTTCTAAATCTTTCTTTATTTTCCTTAAGAATCCTATCAACTTCTATAATTAGCAATCACCGAACAAAGTTGCACTAGCTCATACTCCTTAATTATTTCCTCTTCTACTCTTGCTTCTTCTTTTCTCATATCCAGAATATCATACAAACTCTTAGGGATTTCATAAGAAATCTCAATAAGCACTCTGCTATACTTATTCAAATATACAATGCTAGCTTCTTCTAGAGACCTCTTCCCTTTTTCATCCAAATGATCATAAAATTGGGAAAGCAATTTAAGGTTACCTTGTTCTATGATTTCTTCCTTGAATTGCTTGAGAGTTATGCTCGATGGATTAGCTTCAACTCTTGGCTTCTTTTTGGCTTGACTTCCAACAGAGGATTGGACCCTCACAACCCTAGAAACAATAGCATTCTTCTTCACTTCTCTCACTTCTTCGTCTAGTTTTGTCTCTTCTTCCATAATGGCTACTACATAGACTCTTTTAAGTTTCCCTTTCTTCCTCTTCTGAGCTCCACCAAATGGTTTGGATTGAGGCTTAGGTGGAGGGATAGGCTTTTGAGCACTGGAGGAAGGTGTTGGCTTTCTTGTTTTCCTTGGCTTCAGGAAGGAGATTTCAGTTTGGTCTTCTTAGGTTTCACCATATCCTCTTCCTTTAGGATGTTCTTCTACCAGGCTCTTCGAACTGCCTCCTTTGTGATTCACATGTCTTTTGCAAGCTTCTCTACTTCTTTCCTTACTCTCCTTTGATAGTTATGATACTTAATATAAGTACAGATCCAATAGCCAACAAGATGAGAGGGGGGGGTGAATCATACAAACTTAATCATCCATAAAAAACATCAGATTCAACCTTGGTAACATATATATCAGTCATATAACCAAAAAATGTCAAACATGCAAACTCAAAAACATATGAACAATATGAACCTCATAACACCAGATTTAACGTGGAAACCCAAATAGGGAAAAACCACTATGGGATTTCGGACCCACTAAGAAATATAATCTTCTAGAGTATGCTCGGTTAAAAGAAAATCCTGTTAAAGATTACAAACACATTGCTAGATGTGAGCCGGTTAAGGGATTTCCCTCAGATCTGTTAGGATCTTCACTTTGTTAGAAGTGACCTTGTCAAAGGATTTCAAACACTCAATCAGAATGTCACCTTGTTAGAGGATTTTAATATAAGACTGTTAAGTCCACTTGGTTAAGAGATTTCCTGTTACTTTCACAAAATAACAATAATACAATCTATCTGCAACTTCACATCTAAAATGCTAAAGCAGATTCCTATTTGTTCAATACAATCTAGACATAGAACTAATCTTGTCTATCTGTTGGGCATCAATACTCTATTATTATAACAGGTCTTCAAGCTTCTATGCTTGGTAATCACTATGTAGCATCCTTGTGCATACACTTGCCCACATACATTGTTTATCAACAGTTTCCTATTTATAAACAATCTTCTAACCACTTAATCTCCTTGATCACATTTCCCATGATCAATCATAGCCATCAGATCTTCAATCTTCTCCAGGTTCATTGTATCTTTCAATCTGAAAATGTTTTACCTCACCTTGGAACTTGCACATTCACCTTGGAACTTGTGTTAGGGTAATGCAGTTCAATCTGAGCTATAGATCTTCTTGCTGACTTTCCATTGTCTTAGATTCGTTAACAAATTTCTTCTATGGCTTTCCAATCATTGATCCGCTCCAACTCATCAGCATCTTTCATTAAATATCACATGTAAACATTTAATGCATTTTGTTATAGGTCGGTTACAACTCGGTGAATACTAAACTTCACTCGGTAGACATTCTGTCTTTATTAACCGACTACAATAACCTTAGGGTTTACCGACTAGGTTCTTTAGGGTTTACCGACTAGGCTCTTTGCTTGATAACATAGTATAGTATTAACCTTTACATTTTACAACATATGTATGATGTTAAAACAATCTAAAACATCAAGATCTCATCATTATCTGACTCGGTAGAGTTTCCCTTTGAATAACTTATCCCCTTATTCATCATATGCTTTCCTGTGTCTTTACCGACTTCTTTATAATCTTCAAATCATATTTCTTAAGATATGGCAACATCATACTGAATTAGAAAATCAATTTCTTGACATCAATGACAAAATAATAATATCAAGATAGTAAAACATCTTTAATCAGTTATGTCCATAATCATCAACAACCTTCTCAATATCCTTATAATGTAATATTGCCAACATCCTTTGCATTCCGGGTTTAGTAAATTGAGAGTACAGACTCAATCTTTTCTCATTAGTTTCTATCGACTTTCTCAAAAGGTGTTGAGCATATACATTAATAATATCACCACTAGTCTCATATCCCATGGGCATGATCCAAATTATCCTAGGTTCGATAGCCTCCATCAAGCACTAATCAGTGTCCACCATGAAGCATATGGAGTCCTCATACTTCTCCACAGTTTCCTTAAAGATCCTTTCCCTTCTTTGCATCATGCCTTGGAAATTTTTGAAATAACCCTACCAAATAGTTCTCTGAGCTTGTGCATCACCCAGTCCACTTAGAGTTTCCTTTATTTGCACCACCACTATCTTATCATAGGCTCGTTGAACTTTTCCTACACCAGGGACCTCATTCATAAAATAGAAATATAAATAGATCATTAGGGTATCGAATTTGAATATATGCTTTTTGTCTTGCTTAAGCTTCTTCATAATGTTCAAGAGCTCATTCTCGAGTACCTCACACAAATCATACAATTTGACTTCCTTAAGGATTTTAAAAGTAGCGTAAATGGTTGTACTAGATACTAAGTTATCTCTGTTGGACTAATAGACCTTGTATCTTGTCACCATGGATGCAAATCTAACATCTTGTTCAATAATGTCATTGATTTCATTGATCTTCCATCATGTTAGAAATTGGTTTCCTCTATCATGGTCATGATCTTCACATTCCTTAGGGCAAGAACTACACCGATTGTATTCAAGCATGCTACAACTTTGATTGCTTGCTTCATGATCTTGTGTAGCCTATCAAGCTAGATAAACTTGACATGAACTCTACTTAGAATGAATCTAATCCATTCAGATTTGTCAAATATTAGAAAGTTCACGAATTGGATGAAACCCTTGTCCTAGAGTGACTTGAATTTGGGTTTAAGGTTACCCATACCATCTACCATGTGCTTTGTGTAAAGCTTTGGCATTTCAACATTTCCAAGCTCTTGAAAATTGCAATGAATGTATGTCCTAGTGTCTTCAACATGCAAAATACCATATGGAATATTCAAAATGCCCCTTGTGGATCATCTTCCATCGATTTATATGGGTGTTTCATGAACTTTGGTCTTTCCCTATCAGCTACATCAACAACCAATGGAGTCTCCACACCAAAAGATGCCATAGTATATTTTTAGGTTATGAATAGAGAAAGTTATCAAACTCTAAAAAATACCTTTTTGTCTTCAACCAGATGCAATAAATCTTCACCGAGTCTCTTAAAGCTCTATGTTCTCTTCACAATCTCTTCACCAAGCTCTCTTTCTCTTTCGCTTCGAACATAATGTGAGAAATGAAAGTTAAATCAATTTTTTATCCACCGCATATCTAACTTTCAAGTATAATAAATGCTTAACCCTAACTCTACCAGATGCTTTGTATCTCATGAATATTCTTCTAGAGATCCTTCAAGATCGACTACGCATTCATTCATAACCATCTGCACCCTCCCACAACAAGTTACAAATCTTAAATAGGGGCTTTTGCCAGATCTACATGAAAACCTTCCCCCTAAGGCCAAGTGCCTTAGTTACCGAATGAGGTTCTAGCATTGGAATCGGGTGCAAACTCATCTGAATCACCCTTTTTGACCCAATTATTCTTGTACTACTCTCTAATTTCTTTAGCATTCACTTTTCCCTTATTGTTGGACTTGTTTTTCTCTGTCGGAACATTCTTGTTCACATTATTGCTTCTACAGTATTTTGCAATATGACCATATTTGTTGCAAGCATAGAAAATAATGTTGTTTCTATGATTAGGCCTATAATTACCTTGATTTCCCTTTGATTTGCATTGGTTAGCAATATTTCCAAATCTTCCACAAGCATAACATCGTACATTTCTCCTATTTATCATACTTCTACATTCAATTGACTTATGATCATATTTATTGAAATTGAAACATTGTTCAAAGGATGATGAATTATTCTGATTTTCCCTATTTCTGCATTGACTTGCCATATGACCAAATTTATTGCAAACAAATCATTGACCATTGAATTTATAAGAATTAGGTTGTCTTATCGAATACTTCTTGTTCTTCTAATGTTTAGAATTGCTTTTCTCAAATCCAAAGATTTCTCCTTTCTCAAATCCAAGTCCTCCCATATCACCATTGTTCTTCTAACTTTGTAGCATTTTATCCAGCTTAGTTGAGCTACCATTGATTTTTTCTTTATACTCATTAGCAATGGTAAGTTCATCTCTCAAAATTATGATCTATCTTTCAAGCTCTTTCTCATTATTCCTAGATTGTATCAATTCAAGCTTTAGTAGGTCATTTTTATGATTAAGTTTGCAACATTCATTAGATCTATCCTTTAGTGACTGATTCAAAATTTCCTCATTCTTCTTCTTGTATTCAATCTCCTTTGTTAGCTTCATCACAATGGATTGCATTTTATTCTTCAAACTTCATTATCTCTAACAAGTTTTTCACATTCATTTGTCTTGTCTTTTAAGGCTTGGTCATCAATGCTTTGGTCTTCTTTCTCTTTCAGTTTGTCCCTAAGCTCCCTTCTCTTTTCTTTGGATGTGTTCACTTTCCCCTTCAAAAAATCAATGAAGTCTTCAACATTGCTTAGATTTCTTCTCAGATAATTTATTGTTGATAGCAGGGCAACAACAATGCAGGAAAACTGAGGGGGGGGTTGAATCAATTTTCACCAAACTCAACCAATTTACCCTTAACTTTAGATTTGATTAAGAAGAACAATAGAAAAGATAGATTCTACATCAACAACACACATAACACATGGATTTTCAACGTGGAAAACCCGGTTAAGGAAAACCACGGTGGGAACCTACCCGCAATCAAATGATGCAATGTAGTAGTATGTTTAAATATTATAATAGGGAATACACATGCATTTAGGCACACTGCCTAGAGCTCACTACTCAAAAAAAAGAAGGGCTACAACCCTAAGGAAGGTTCACTACCTTACAAACATTGAACAACAATCTAGATTACATGAACTAAAAGAATAACATCTCTAAATGCCTGATTACAATTCTGGTTAAGCAAACTATCTGTACAACAACTCTTCTCTACTCTTCCACACTTTTTGAATTATAGATTCACTTTTTCACACATACAATATACTCTCAAATAATAAAAACAATCTCAAACATACAACTAACATGATTACAACACTTATTTATACAATTCACCAACCTTACCCTCAAGGTTGTCTCAACATATAAGACCTAATTACAAAATTACATCACACAATACATAAATCCATAACTAAACCAATAAAATTTCATCAAGGATATAGCATGGACCCAAATCAAATCCTCAAATACTCTACATGATCAAATAATTCACCAAGATCATCTACAACATGCTACACCATCGAATATGTTGCATAACATGAAGAATACCATCGAACCAACAAAATCTTCAATAACCCGCACCACAATCAAAACAAACCACCCAAACACATAGGACATGATTAGAGACCATCAACAAGCAACATGAATTCTATCGCAATCACCGCAACAACTCGGATAACAAGATTCATCATTATTCCATCACCAAAGCTCAAGAACACCAACTAACAAACTGAAAGATATGCTTGTAGTTACAAATAATGAACCATCCAATTGAACCACACATATGAATGTCCCAAACACTCTCCAAAATATGCAACTCAAGATATAATCATTGCAAAGAAATATAGATCAAATACTATAACTCTACAACACTAAACACTTAAAAACCAATCCACATACCGAATCTCATAACTCAACTAGATCAACTCATAGCATCATGAAACTCATATTGAATCAACTAGAGATGAGTGTCTCAAAACCCAATAAGCCACAACAACACTCTGCAACAGATCACCAAAACAACTCTCTGCAACTCACCAATTCTTTGCACCACATGAATATGTTGGTCCATCAATGACAACAACACATTCCACTAGTGATAATATCCAACAATCTCCCCCTTTGGTATTGATGGCAAGATATGAATGTGAAAAACAATCAATGCAAAGAAACAAACCAACAATCAATAATCTCCCTCGGAGACCATAAGGATTAGCTCCACCTTGACAAACAACTCAAAAATACTTCAGGGTTTTTCACATGCTCTTATCCCTCTTTGACAACAATGCCAAAGACATATACAAATCATGCATCTCTCCCTCTAAGAAGGAAAATCGCCCCCCCTTAGGATAAACTTGTAGACACCTAAAATTGTCTTGTCTAATTAAATAAATATTTTATTTATTTAATTATTTCAGCCTAATTCTTCTATTAATTAAAGAAATTTTTATTTAATTAATTAATTCACTTTAGCCTTTCTAGCCTCTTTCTAATTTAAATAAATACTTTTACTTAATTAAATTGTCCTTTTCCTAAATTAAATAAATATTTTATTTATTTAATTTATCCCATTTCCTCTATTTATTAAATATTCTTTATTTATTTAATTATTTCATTAACCTTTTCTACCCATGACACATGTCACTCATCTCTTAATTCCTACACTACCTACCCTCTCATTATTTTCTTATTTCCCTTACCTACCCCTTTAATCCTAGCCGACCATTTATCCTTTACACCTCTTAATCTTATCCCTCTATTTCTTTTAGTGTCTTCTATATAGGAGGATGATTCCTTCATTAGCAACCTTAATGAGCAACTCTAATCGCTCTAGCTAATAAGCATTCTTATGCAATCAAGCCTTTTATCAACCACATTTCCGTTCTTTGTTGAGCTCTTATGCACACATAAAATCTAAGAGCAAATATATCAAGCAAGATCAATGGAGATAGGAAGAAATGGAGATTGAAACCCTACTAGACATGTGAATGGTATATTTGGTTTGCTTTGTTGATTTGCATTGTCTTAGGTATCTTCATTGTGTATGGTGAATTTCTTTCATTGTTAGGCTAGGGTTTTATGGTTGGATCCATTTTAGTCTTTCACTATCATTTTCTATTATCCACTTTTCACCATCACACATTGTGGCACACCTAGTGGGACTCTTGTCCCTTTATTTTAAAATTTTGTTTGTAGATTTGGTGTTTTTCAAAGTTGCAGGTTTGCCATTGCAACGATTTTGCATTTTTTTGCGTCTGCAACAAATCTGACCACATCTTTGTCTTGTTTCCGCTTCTATGACTGATATTTTCACATTTTTGATTTTCTACTAATTTTGCATATCTGTGATCTTAAAATCACGTCTGTGCATGCTAAAATCACATTTTTTTTATAAAATAGTGTTTGTGTTGCATAAAACCGCATTTTTGTTTCTGCAAGGTTTTGGATCAAATTTTGCATTTGTAGGTTTCTGAAATCATGTCTATGATCTGTATTATCATGTATGTGTTTGAAAGTTGTGTCTGTGAAGGTTTTTGTCATATTTTTTCTCCACTATTTGCTTTGTAGGTTTTAGATTTGGGAAATTGCGTCTGTGTCTTATCATTTTGCGTTTGTGATCTGTTTCTGCATCTATGTTTTTAGTTTTTTATTTTGCTTTCAATTAAGGTTTTCAAATTTGGTTTTTGAGCATTAACCTCTTTTGATCTGACTAACAAAGTGGTGCAGCTATCTAAAAAGGAAAAAAATGTCTTGTCAAAGGCCCTTAGTTTATAAAGTCTTTTGGATCTAAAATTTACCTAACTTGTGTGCTTGCAAGAGGGGTATTATCTCAAACTTACTAACAAGTTTGGACCTTTGGCAAAGATTTTGATTTTAAAATCATTTGCTTTGTCTTCTTTAGTCTAGAAAACACTTCCATTGATGCTCTAAAATTAACAAGTGTCTTTTGTGTCTTGAGCAATAGGCTCTTTTGTGTTCCCTTTTAGAAGGCTTGCCTCTCGAGTAGCCCGTAAGACCAAGTTAGAGGGAACTACCCAATTGCTAACAAGCTAAAGCCAAGCTCTTCCAAGCCACTATAAATAAATGTGTTTGAGATGAAAGTTGCAAGCAATGGGTGTTGATTAATTCATACCGACCATATGTATCACCATAAACCCTATAGAGTGCAACCTCTATAGATTGGGAGCCTTCCTTAATAGAGCGTACACTACCATATGTATGGCCACTTGAATGGATGCCCTTACTAGACTTCTTTTGTGTTAGAATCCCAAAACCTTCTAGTTGTTGGCACAAGAGGTCGGACCTCTGAAGTGGAAAACATTCGTATGGTTCTTAGTAGAGATATAAAGTTTGCCATGGGGAGTTTTTGTGGGTACTAGTGCTTGGCTGCCCCAGAGAAGTGAGTGCCATGGAGGGGAGCCATTGGGGTCAAGCACCTAATTATATTCTTTGAATTGTGTAGCTCATGGTAATTCCCCATGTGAGATTGAACAACTATTGTCCTGGCCAGCCCTAGGAATTGTGCTTGCATGATCAAAAACACTTAAACACTTTCAAACAAAACAAAAAAACATTGTGTCTGCGATGTTTTCAAGTGTATGCAAAACATTTCACATCACACCACATTTGGAAACATTTTTGATATCTTAGACAAAACACTTTCAAACATTGAGTCTTCACTATAATTGTGTCCTCTTTCCACAAAAAGAGAAAATATTGAGATTTGGTCACATTAAACATCCTCAAAATTGGACACAATTGTGCAAAGAATAAGAAACTACGTCTATGACTGTTAAAATTGCATCTGTGATTAGAAACCACATCTGTACAGTTTAGTATTGTGTCTGTGTGCTACAAGTTGTCAGCAAGAAATTGTCATATCCACCAGAAACTGAATTTGTGACTGATAAAACCGTGTCTATCTCTAGAAACCACATCTGTGCAGGGCAGAATTGCATTTTTTATCCTCAAGATAAATATGTCGTTGTCACCAAATAACCATGTCTATGTTTAACTGGAATTGTGTTTTTTATCAGAAATCGCGTCTGGGTTAGATAAAACTACGTCTGCATTCACAGTTGAGAGATTAGAAGAAAACTCTTGAGAACAATAAGGACTTAAGTTTTCAGATCCAAAGAGCTTCTAAGGCTTCTTTCTATAGACCTTCATTTTTCAGTCAACCTATCTTGGTCACACATAGTCAATCATTTTCCTTCATTTTCATTTCTCTCATACATATCTTTCAAGTTTGATTCAAAAGGTTACTTTACTTGTCCTCATCAAACTTTGCAAACCTACTACAATACAACACTAGGTGATTCTCGCATCAAGGTCTATCATCTTAGGGTCTCATTTGGTCCGAATCAAGGTCAAATTACCTCATCAAGAGATCCACCATCTCTTTGGAAGCTACACCTTGATATCAAACACACATACCTGGAGTCAAGGTCAACTTACCTCATCAAGCGATCCATCATCTTTTTGGAAGCCACACCTTACTCTCCAACATACATACTTTGGTCTTACACTCTTGGACATTACAAGTTTACCCTAGATTCATCTACATCTCATACATCTCTTGATCTTCCATAATCTTTGTATTTTCATCCTACCTTTCATTTTGGGTCAAGACTTCAGTCCATGCTTGAAACCCATTCACAAAGGTCTAGAAGGAAAGTTGAACAAGCTTTAAGGTCTTTAAACATGAGTACCTATGAGTTTGGTGGAGAAGATTTCTACAATCTATTTGAAAACTACAGTAATATACCAGATAATGACAATAACAATGAAAATGATAATGCATCTATGGATTCTGCAGAAGTTGAGGAAACTATCATGAATCCCCATTTTAATAGATTGGTTCAAGAAATCATGAAAAGAGGTAGACAATATTTCCTACAAGTCATGGCACAAAGTGGGACAAAATCACCTCGTGATTTTGATATGTCACAAATTTTGGAGGATGATACAAACCAAATAAATCAATTAAATACAAGAAAAAAGAGGCCCAATAGTGGTGGTAAGAGAGAGCATCTCGTTCTTGAGTCACCTTCATCCCTATTACAAAAACTTGAGATTCTAAACACATACACTTCTCATGTCAATGATGATAGAACCTCTCATGAACAACCCTACAACTATCCTTTTCCATGGAGAAGAACTTCCACCATGCATGACCATGATGATATCCAAGATGATACCAATGCATACAATTACACTCAATCGAACATTCAAAATCATGACATGATGAGACCCCATGTTAGATTTGGGGGCAATATCCAATATCATTCTTATGATATCTCCTATCCTCATGGTCATGACATGTATCGACTACAATACCATACCATACCGAGTGCTCCTCACTACAATACCATACCATGGTGAAGAATGTGGTCGTGACATGGTGATGACCTAGTGCTCCTCACTACAATACCATACCAAGTGGTCCATATGCAAGCTATAACTATGTCCCTCCTCCATATGAACACATCTATGATCAATACCATCCATATATGCATTATATTCCTCCTCCTCCACCTAGTGGCTCAAGAATGGGACTAGATTAAAGAGAAAAGATACCATCCAAGAATGACTTGCAACAACAGATAAAGGACTTACAAAAGAAAATGGTGGACATGAATGCACCAAAGCAACATTACACAATAAGAGATATATGTCCTTACCCATTTGATAGAATCATTCCAATGCCTCCATTCCTTCCACACTTTGTGACACCAAAGTTTGATATATACAAAGGAAAAAGAGATCCTAAGGCACACATAAGACACTTTTTCACAATTTGCATTGAGGTAGTAGCAGAAGAAACATACTTGATGAGATTGTTTCCACAAAGCTTAGGAAAACAAGCAATGGAATGGTTCTCCCAACTTCCACCTGGAATTAAGTCATGGGGTGATCTAGCAGAGTCTTTTATACAACATTTCTCATACAACATTGAAACAGATGTGTCAGTGGTAACCTTATGCAATACTAAGCAGAAACATGGGGAATCTTTCTCTTCATTTTTACAGCGATGGAGAAGTCTTGCTAGTTGATGCTCTTGTGATATCCCACAAAAATAAATGGTAGAAATGTTCACACAAAACATCAAAAAGGCTATCAGATATGAGCTAAGAAAATCATGTTTTTATACCTTCAAAGAGGTCATTGAAAAAGGAATGGTGATAGAGAAAGTCCTTATTGAACAAGGTGTCATCAAGATATTTAAAGTAAACAAAGAGGAATCAAATGGGAAAGACAAACCCCATTTTTGGAACAAGAATATGAACACAATCAATGACGAGGTTGTAGATGCAAATGTTGTAAAACCAAAAATGACTTTCCCTGGTGCAAGTTCTTCTAACTCGGATAATCATGTGAACAATCAAAGGCAACCAAAACCTCGAAGGAAATACACTCCATTCGGCGAGCCAATTGGAACAAAATTCAAGAAGTTAGTGGCAAACAAGCTCATAACACTACAAGATAATCCACCATATGAACTAAAAGTAAAACCAAATTGGTGGAATGATGATGAATATTATGAATATCACAAGAGCAAAGGGCATTTAACTAGCAATTGTCATAGATTGAAGAATATCATACATGATCTCATTGATAGAGGTGACATAGAAGTGGATGGACATACCTCCAATGAAGACAATGCTATGTTCAAGGAGCCATTTCCTAAACATGACAAGGGAAAATCTAAAACCGATAATCAAGCCAATTATACCAAAATGCCCTATGATTATGATTCTACCATTAATCATATTTCAATGGATAATCATGTTTCTACTATTATTATAAAGGGCAAAGCTCCTGAGACTTCTACCCAAAGGAGTAAAGTTGCCTTAAAAGGAATTGAGCCATCTTCCTCATCTTCCAAAGATGAAATTTTTGAATGTAATGTCAACCCATTGAGGTAGTGTTCCATCCAAGCCCACATCCTCTTCATCCACAAAGAGTGAGTATGACCTCGTAGATTAGCTAGGGTAGACACCCACCCTCATTTCTATCCTTGAGCTTTTACGCATATCCCCCACACATAAAGCCATCCTTGACAAGAGTTTGAGAGAGACCTCTATACCCATTGATCTGAACATGGACCCGTTTCAAGCCATGGTGGGATACCTTTCTATTCTGCATACCTTCACATTTATAGAAGTCGATGATGCATCCACAACCCAGCCTCATAATGCACCTCTACATATTGAAGGATAAAAATCGAATAAAAAAAGTCTTCATAGATGGCAAAATAGGTCTAAACATTTGTACATTCAATACTATTGAATAATTAGGATATTCTGAAAAGGATGTGAATTCGACACATGAAATCACCATAAAGCTGTATGATGATGAAGAGCAGTCATTTAAGGGCACAGTCACCTTACCACTTAGATTTGGGCCAGTTACAAAGGATGTGGTATGTCAAGTCCTTGATTTAGAGCTCACATACAATATACTCTTGGGACATCCATGGATTCATGATATGAGAGTTGTTCCTTCAACATATCACCAGTTTATCAAGTTTCCACATAATGGGATTGAAGTGACCATTAATGGTGATCCTAATCTATTCATATATTGCAACAACTTACAGTCAAAATTAGAAATAATAATACCAATCAATAGAGAGTCAATTACATAATCTGCATACATCGATCCTAAGTCCTTAAAACCTTCAACATCAAAATAATGTGAGCTTAAAGGGAAATACCAGGATAACGGTATGGGTGAGTACACTCTAAATCAAACTATGTACCTGAGACAAGTTATGGATTCTCCAAAAGAATATGGATGACCACATCCTTCTAAAAAGGTATCTATTGTTACACTAAAATGGGATCCTACCATATTCCAAAACTGGGGTGAGATTGAAGAAAAGGACTTGTACAAAATTCTCTACAAAGAACCCAAAGTGGATACACAAGATCACAACAAGATACCATATGAAAAGTATGGCAAAGGATTCAAGATCTTACAAAAATTTGGATACGATGGTAAAATCCCTCTTGGCCTAAGAAAAGAAGGTATCACTCAAATTTTGTAACTAGAATTGACGTTCAAGAATCAAAACTCAAAAGGATTTGGTTTAATACCTTTCAAGTTAAGTACACGTGACACTGAAGAAGCATTGAAAATCAGAGATTCCAATGATCAACAAGAAAAATGCTATTCCACTGACTCCAATGAGTGGGAATGGAGTTCAAACAAATCTGTTGGCATTTGCATGAAGATTGCATTAATGATATTGTTAATATTGTTGTAATGATGTTTTGTAACCGGTAAGAAGAATTTGTGGAGGGAACTAGTATTGCTATGTATTGGAGAGTTGAATCGGTAAACCCTACCTATTGATTTGATAAATCCTAACTGATTAAGTTTGGTGAATTGGTTATATTGGTTTATGATCTGATGATGAGTGGTAATGATTATGATGCGTATGATTATTGTGTGAAGATAGTTTCAAAGTGATTTTGGCACGTTGATGAAATAGTTTTTGTCTAGGGATTGAGCAAGTATATTGTATGTAATGCAAAGTGCATGATGAGTTACTAAGTTTGATGAAGCGACGATCAAGAACCGGTCAAGGTTTTCTTGATTGATGTGCAGAGATTTCTATGTAATCCAATGCTCATACTTTAACCGACTTGTTTGTAATCTCTATGAGAGAATTAGGTTTTTGTTGTGTTACTGACCTAATTGATTTGTTTATAAGGTAGATGAGTTGTTTAATTTCAGAGTTGGCAAAGTTTTAGTGGAGTGTGTGGTTGTCGAATCGGATGATGTATCTGCAGTTTGAGTAAAGGCAGATAGGAGCATGAAAAGGATCTAAACAAGCAAGTGTAGTGCTATTCAAACAGATCAATAAACTCTTGTTGTTTTCTAACAATTACAACAGATTGAAATCCCCTAACCAGATAAGCTCTAACAAGCTTGGTGCTATTGAAATCCTCTAACCAGGTGATCCATTAGCTTGGATTTCAAATCCTCTACTGAGGTTACTCCTTACAGGGTATTTCTTCTAACAAGGCATTATAGTCAATCCCTTAATTGGGTGGTCCCTAATAGGATCTATTCTTTATAGGACATTTGTAAAGCTTTAATAGGCTAGGCTCCTAACAGGGCAAACTTCAGAAGAGTTCAGATAGCTATCTTGTGAGTCTCATCTCATCGTGGTTTTTCCCATTTGGGTTTCCATGTCAAAAATATTGTGTCAAGTGGTGAATGTTTTTGTGGTTATGTTCTTATGGTTGATTTGCTTAACTACTTAATCCACTTTGATAAATCATGATAACCAGAAGCATTGTGAAATGAAGTTTTACTTATGTAAGTAAAAGAATTTGGATGTTTATGAGTTTGAAGCTGTTTACTATTAGTTTGTTGTAACAGTCAACTAGTTTATATTGAGGGTTTTTATCTTGACAGTGATATTGCATTGATAGTTCTAAGCTTACTTTGAGAGATTGATTTTGAGATTGGTGAAGTTAGTATCGGTTCTTCTATCTACTAATTCACCCCCCATCTCAGTAGTTGACCGGGTTCTTATTCTTTCATCATACCATCAATTGGTATTAGAGCTTATCATGTCCTCTAAGGTCCAAGCCTAGCATCTTGAGGTAACGATCTTGCAGATCATAATGAAGAAGGAAGGCCTGAAGTTTAATAGAGATAACTATAAGATATGGAGTGATGGAATGAAAATTTATATCAAGAGTCTAGGAAATCAATATTGGGAACATGTTTTTACTCAATATGTTGCACCTAGTGGGATTATGACTAATGATTAGAAGAAAGAGACACAAGAAAACAATCAAGCATTAGAGGCTATTATCAATTCTTTGTCTGATACAAAGTATGTAGATGTTCATGGTCTAGAGACTACATATGATGTATGGAAAAAACTTGAAGAGATTTATAGTGGTGATGAACATGTTAAGATTGCTAAACAAGAGAGTCTAAGAGGAAAATTTGATGACATGCGGATGGCTGAAGGTGAGAATATCCATCAGTATGGTCAAAGGATAAAAGATATAGTCAGTGAAATTAAGAGTGTAGGAGGTAAAATGGAAGATGCCACAGTGATCAGTAAGGTACTGGGAACCCTGCTACAGGTCTACGCTATCTGAGTTGCAGCCATTCAAGAGCTAAAGTCTATTGACAAAACTAAGGTAACCCTTGACTCCATCTTTGACAAGCTTACTACTTTTGAATTAAATGGTTATGATGGTAGTGTACAGAAATCTGATTCTACATTTAGAGCTTCTATTTCTAACCCATGTATGAGGAAAAATAGAGATGTCAATCACAGTTCTGAATCTAGATCCAACAGAGAAGGTGATGATGAAGACAATTTAGTTGAGCTTGAAGCATTGTTGGCCAGGTGGTTGCCCAGAGGTACTGATAAATATGGAGGTAGATTACCTTTGAAATAGTTTTCATGCATCAAGATTGGACACATAGCTGCTAACTGTCTTAATAGTGATAATGAGCATAAACGAGAGAAATTCAAGAAGTATAAGGGTAAAGGCAAAAAACATTGTTTCATTGTTGTTGATGGTGGTATCACTGATGAGGAATATGATGTTGATGCTAATGAAGATATTGTGTTTGTAGCCATTAAAGAGAAGATATGTAATCAGAAGGTGTTAGTATTTTGAATGGATAACTCTGATGATTGGATCATTGATAGTGGTTGTTCACATCACATGACTGGTGATCGGATCAAATTTCTTTCTTTGAAGGAAATTGATGGTGGAGTTGTAAGATTTGGTAACGACTCACCTTACATGGTTAAAGGTAAGGGAACTATTTCTCTTAATGGAAAGAGCAGTGTAGACGATGTCTACTGGGTTGAAGGTTTAAAGCATAATATTTTGAGTGTGGCACAACTCAATGACAGAGGATACCCTTTGGAGTTTAAGAACGGTATGTGCAAAATCTATCTGAGCAAAGGTGAACTGATTGCAACCGGTAAGAAAACTAAAGTTAACCTGTTTCACCTTAATCCTAAAGTTAGTAACAATTTAATTGCAAAGATAGATGATAGTTAGCTTTGGCATAGGAGATTTTGTCATATAAACTTTGATAACATTGTTAAAGTGAGTAAGTCCAAGATAGTGAGAGGTTTGCCTCAGTTGGACAAATTGGTTAATGCTCTATGTAAGGAATGTCAATTCAGAAACATGACATCCTCAAATTTCAAGAGCAAATCTTTTTCAGTGGAACATCTATTAGATTTGGTTCACACAGATCTTTGTGGACCAATAAGGACAAAAAGTATTCAAGGTGACAAATATTTTATTATCTTCACTGATGATTGCTCAAGGATGATGTGGGTCACATTCTTGAAGGATAAGACTAAATCTTTTAGTAAGTTCAAGGCATTAAGGGCCTTAGTTGAGAAGGAGAGCGGTAAGAAGATAAACTATCTAAGGATTGACCAAGGCAGTGAATTTACTTCTGAGGAATTCACTAGATATTGTGAAGAAAATGGTATCAAACAACAGCTTTTTGCACCAAGGATAGCACAGTATAATGGTATCGCAGAGAGAAACAACCGGTCAGTTGTTGAAGCTACTAGGATTATGTTGATACAAGAAGGTGCAGTGAATTTTTTTTCGAGGGAAGCTATCAGCACAACTGTCTACACTATGAACCGGGTTCTAGTAAACAGAGGTAAGGACAAGAATCCTTATGAATACTGGTATGGAAGATCACCCAATGTTAGTTATTTCAGGATATTTGGAAGCAAATGTTTTATTAAGAGAGGTAATTATGTTAGCAAATTTGAGGCTAAAAGTGATGAAGTTATATTTCTTGGTCATTCCACCAAGAGTAAGGCCTACAAGTATTTTAACAACCGAACACAGAGAATAAATGAGAGTGTTGGTGTTTGATTGTTGGTATTTTGGATATGTTAATATGGTTTTGTCATTGATGTCAACACTTGTCAACACTTATCAGCACTTGGAGATCTTTGGTTACATTCACCGACATGTTCAGTGACTTATGCATAGTCACCGGTATCTGGTTCACCGACAAGTTTTATTGTTCACCAGAACTTGGAATGACTTGGAGATTACTTGGTTATGTCGAAGACATTGTTTGGACACCATATTTTGGTGACTTGTTCATTGGTCTAATCAGGTTTGCATATTTGTTGTTACCAGAAAATAGGTCCAGGATATGCATTGGGAAGCTCATCTATTCCAGATCAGCAAGACGTGCCATGAAGATGATTTATTATTATTGTAAATGCATTGAGCCAATATCATGCATCGCACATTGATTCATTTGTAATTGATTTTATTGTAATATCTTCTAGTGAGCCGACCTACTCATTTGGTCTTAGGTTATGGTATAAATGTAAGGTCTCATTTGTGAGATTAATAGAGGACTGGATATAGGTTTGGGAAAAGGATTGTAATAAGGCATATGCAAATATAAGCAGAGATATACATGCAGACATAATTTAATATTGAAGGAAGGTTTGAAGAAGGAAAATCAGAACTTAAACGGTATTGAATCCAACATATGAAGATGCTATTTTGAGCAATACATTATCATTGGATTTAACCATCCAATTGTAGTCAGTGTGACTCCCATTTTGTGATTGAGTAGTGAGCTCTAGGCAGTTGGCCTTTCTGCATGTGCAGACTCCATATTGTACACACTATCTACAATAGTATCATCTGATTGTGGGTAAGGTTTCCCACCATGGTTTTTCCCCTTACAGGGTTTCCATGTACAAATAACTGTGTTATGTGTTGTAGATGTTATTGCCTTTCTGTTTCATGCATTAAACTTTACTGGTATTGCTGTTAACTGTTAAATTGTTTACCGAAATTAAAGTTTGGTTTACCGGCATTAAGCATTAAGTTTTGTTAAGTTTTTTTTGGATTGCATTTATTGGACAATTGATTCACCCCCCTCTCAGTTGCCTCTGGAACCTAACAATTGGTATCAGAGCCTAGTTCTCTTTTTGTAGAAGTTTAACAGCTTGAGGAGATCCAATGTCTTCTAACTATTTCAGGAAGGACAATCTGAAGCTTGATGGAACCAACTATGGCATATGGAAGATTAGGATGGAGACACATTTGAATTGCATTGGAAAGGACAAATGGAATGTTACAAAGAATGGTTATGTTGCCTCTACTCAAGGTCAACCTATTCCACCAACCTTGGCTAAAGATGAGGAAAATGATTGCAAAGTAAGAGAAGCACTTTTGAGCGCATTATCAGATCAGTAAATCATGGGATTATTAGATAGATCTACTACTAAAGCTATTTGGGATAGGTTGGAAACATTGAATGAAGGTGATACCGCAGTCAAAATTGCAAAACTGGAATGCTTCTGGGTCAAGTATGAAAATCTGAAAATGGAAGAAGATGAAAGGATTTCTCATTTTATGGAAAAAGTAAATGAAATTGTTTTTGGTATACAATGTTGTAGAGGAACCTTAACTAAAGATGAAATTGTTTCTAAATTTTTAAGAGCATTGCCACCAGCATATAATATGAAAGTTACTGCTATTAATGAATTCAGAACAATGCCTAATACATCAGTACCTAGAGACACTTTGGTTGGAAAACTTTCAGCTTTTGAACATGAGGAATGTGGTCCTATTGCTACTATTAAGATAGATTTAGCTTTCAAAGCATCATCATCATCTGAGAAATCTGATTGGAAAGCCTTTTATGCAAGAGAACTTGAAGAAATTAGAAAGTGGAATGAAGAACTAGAAGAGCTTGAAGCATTATTTGCAAGGAAAATGCCTAAAGGTCCAGTTGGAAGTAAGTATGAAGGTAAAGCACCATTCAAATGTTTTAACTGCAATAAGATTGGTCACATGGCTTCTAGGTGTCCTGACAGACATGCAACATTGAAAGAAGAAGCTAAAAGGACATATAAGCCTAACCCTGAATATCAAAGGTACATATTTAAGAAGAATAAAGACAAATCATTTTACTATGCTGATGAAGGAGTTACTGATGATTCTGATGAAGAACCGCCATACAATGGATGGGATTTTGTTTCTATAACAAAAGATCAATTGACACCTATTGTTCAACCAGTAGAGCAGACCCTAGAAGCTAAAATTGAAGATAAGGATGAATGGATTGTTGATTCCAAATGTTCACATCATATGACTGGTGATAAGAGTAAATTCTTAACCTTTTAGGAATACAATGGAGGTCTAGTAATATTTGGAGATGACAAAGCTTGTTTGATCATAGGAAAAGGCACTATATCTTTTGATGGTAAGCATAATACTGATAATGTTTACTATGTTGAAGGTTTGAAGCATAATCTTTTGAGTGTTGGTCAATTAGTTGAAAAGGGATTTCAATTACAATTCAAGAGTGGTAAATGCAAAATCATGAATAGAACTGGTTTAGAAATTGCAACCAGTAATCAGACTAGAGGTAATATCTTTCATTTGAATAACAATGAGAAGACATCCTTAATTACACATATTGATGAAAGTTGGCTATGGCATAAGAGACTGTGTCATGTAAATTTTGATTGCATTGTGAATATCAGTACAATTAAGGCAGTAAGAGATTTACCTAAGATTATTAAGCCTCATAATCCGGTATGTAAGGAATGTCAATTTGGAAAGCAAGTTAGAGCATCTTTTAAGAGTATACCAGAAAAATCCAATAATGTTCTTGACTTAATTCATACTAATTTATGTGGTCCAGCAACAACTAGACATTTACAAGGAGATAGATATTTTATGCTAATCATTGATGACTACTCTAGAATGTGTTGGGTTACTTTTCTCAGGGAGAAATCAAAAGCTTTTGGGAAATTCAAATTATTCAAGGTGATGGTAGAGAATGAAACTGGTAAGAAAATCAAATGTTTAAGATCAGATCAAGGAGGTGAATTCACATCTAAGGAATTTAATACATTCTGTGAAGTGAATGGAATCAAAAGACAGCTATCAGTGCCTTGGACACCCCAACAGAATGAAGTTGTGGAAAGGAAGAACAAAACTATTTTGGATGTAGCTAGAAGCATGATATCAGAAGCAAACCTACCTCATGTGTATTGGAGAGAAGCAGTCAATACAATAGTTTACACATTCAACAGAGTTCACATCAAAGGTGAAACTGGAAAGACCCCTCATGAACTATGGTTTGGTAATACTCCTACTCTTAAATATTTTAGAATATTTGGAAGTAAATTCTATATTAGAAGAGATGAGTATATTGGAAAATTTGATCATAGAAGTGATGAAGGAATATTTCTTGGTTATTCATCTATGAGAAAGGCATATAGATGTTTTAATAAGAGATTGTAGAAAATCATTGAGAGTGCAAATGTGAAGATTGATGAACAGTTTAGAGATAATTCAAGGTACATAGACTCTAAAATAGTAGTTGAGATAATCACAAATGAACCCACTATGAGCACACCAGTACAGAGTGTTGATCCAGTCACACTGGCATCATCTAAGAATTCCACAGTGACTAAAGAACAACAACAAGTGAAAACACCCCGGTATGTAAGATTGAATCACTCTGAAAAATTAGATAATTGGGAACAAGTATCAAGGAGTTATGACTAGAGGAAGACTGGAAAATGAAGAGGTATGTCTGATTTCTCAAATTGAACCAGCATCAATTAATGAGGCATGTGAAGATAAACATTGGATTAAAGCTATGAAAGATGAATTGGAACAAATTGAAAAGAATAACACATGGACATTAGTTCCCCGGCCTAAAGACAAAAATGTAATTGGAACTAAATGGGTATTCAAAAATAAACTTAATGAAGATGGTAAGGTAATCAGAATTAAAGCAAGATTAGTGTGTAATGGATATTCATAGAAAAAAGGAATTGATTATAATGAAACCTTTGCACTGGTAGCTAGAATTGAGGCAGTCAAATTATTCTTAGCTCCTAGAGCTTGGTATGCTAGATTGGAGAAATATTTTTTGAAGATTGGTTTCACTAAAGGTAATGCTGACAACAATCTATATCACAAAGTAACTAATGATGACATCTTGGTTATTGAAGTTTTTGTTGGTGATATAATCTTTGGAGGAGAAGATGGATCATTATGTAAAGACATTTCTAATAAGATGCAGGAAGAATTTGAAATGTCTATGATTGGGGAGATAAAATTCTTTTTAGGATTGTAGATTTCACAGACTAATAAAGGTATATTCATAAATAAATCAAAGTACTTGAAGGAATTACTTAAGAAATTTGGCATGGAAAACCCTAAACCGGTAAGCACACCTATGACTACAACTGATAAGCTATCTTTGAAGGATGAATCAACACCTATTATTCCGACTAGGTACAAGTCTATGATAGGAGGTTTACTGTATTTGACAAAAACAAGACCTGATATTATGAATGCAGTATGTATTGTTTCAATATTTCAGAGTAATCCTAAAGAAAATCATGAATCAGCAATGAAAAGGATTTTTCAGTATCTACAAGGAACTACAAATCTTGGTTTATGGTATCCTAGAGATGAAAACTTTGACTTATGTGCATACACAGATGCAAATTGGGCAGGAGATGT